>NC_090961.1:8351351-8660815 GCF_040807025.1 Struthio camelus | reverse complement strand
AATGGAGGCTCTCTCAGGACATTCCTTGCACTGTCTTCTGGGTCTGCTTACAGTTTCCCTCCCCACCTACACTTTTTCCTTGGTTTACCTCAAAGTGAAGAGGTATACCAAAACCTGAGTCCTCAATTTGCAATGCTGTGGGGCTACATGAATTTAACGCTATTTTTGCAATATGCTGGAATCTGAAAGAATTATAGGCTTGAGGAGGGTTCATTATACTTAAAACATTTTCTTGAGAGGAGTGTCTCCTTTTTGGTCTTTAAACAAAAAGCACGATGAGGTTCAGTGACTGTGCTCAAGGACGCCAGTTTAAATTTATTCAGTTTGCAAATCAAAAAATAAATTTGTTTTCTTAATAGCCACCTCTGCAAACGCAGTATGGTACCAGAGAGTTAACAGGTGCTCTTTGTCTTGCATGTCAAATTAATTTAATACTTTTTATTGCTGTTTTCCTCCACAGGCCTAATAGAAGCAGCAAACTGATAGAAACCTTTTCTTCTGAGAAACGGGGGACGTACGAATACCAGGGGACAGATCCATGTCGAGGAAGGGTAGATAAAACATTCCTCTCCCTACTGGAACCTGCTTTCAGTGTCAGGGCTGGTACCTGACTGAGCTGCTACTGTAACTTACTTCAGATATAGAGGTACATAAGCTGTTTGCACAGTAATACAAAAAACACGGACTGTGAAAAAAGACATCAGATGAATAGGATATGGCCATGCAATGGACTAGCTGCAGCCCTGGAAACCAGGATCTTTTAGGTCCCCTCCTTTACTCACTAGCTCTTAGAGCCAACAGAAGATAACCGGGATTTCTTTTTTCTCACTACAGAATATATGCCTGTATAACAGTCAATGTCAACCGTTTTCTTTGGGACAACGTGTTCAAAGGCCAAAACCCTTAACATCTGGCAGCTGTAGCATTCTGTTGAACAACAGCTTTATTGTTGATGTTTATCCTCTGGGGAATTGCTTCTGAGCCTTTACATAGAGATGATACACTAAATCGTGCATTTAATTTTCATTTACTGTGAGATTCAGCATACATTAAATAATATTTGGCCATTAAAAGCATGTTCGTGGACTCTAATATTGCTATCAGTCATATGTGACTAATACTTAGTAAAGTGCATTTTGTCACGATCGGTTGATTTCAGAGTAATTTGTCATTGACAACTGTTAATCTGGAGGTTCTCTTCAACTCTCTCCTAATGCAGCTTCAAAAGATGTGTCTGGAAGGAGTTCTGCTATGACTGTCCTTGTACAATGACCTTGTATAAAAGGAGTAATCGAGTGATGCAGTCACGGAGAGACACACAATATGGGATCACCTACAGCAGTAAAGTCCTATGTGTCGCGGGGTTCACTGGAAGCATCTAGGGAGTAAGGCAGATTTTAGCATGAAGACTGGTGCCAATCATGTCTCCAGTGTCCAGCTGGAAAACATGGCATTCTTCAATCAAAGCAGAGCCAAAATGAACTTTAAAAGCTTCACTATTAGTCTGGTTTCCTAACAAAATCATGCTCTGTGTTTGGACATGCAGATATGTATGAGAACACACATATCTCCCTCTTCCACAACACACTCCCCCATCCAATAACTTTTGAGCTAATTGACCAGTCTCAATAAAAAGTGATATAGAGATAGCAGCCACAAAGATGTTAAGTTCTTGCAAGTTTCATGAAAAAGCTGCTTCTGTTGGAGTTTGTAATTAACTACACACCCGGGAATTCAACCACAGGATACATATTCATGGAAAATGATCTTCATTTCCACCGATCACAGAACTAGTCGGCATCTTGATGGGATGTTCTCCCGCTGGAAAACATCAGTTTGTCTGAATCAAAACATAGTACAGGAACAAACACTGGTTGCAGTAAAATTTCATTTGAAGATAGCTGTTCAGACTGTGGTAACAGACCATTTTGATTTTTACATATTAAACAACTTTCTTTCCTCCCAAAGTATGCTATCCTTCACATATATTAAACTTAAAAAAAAGCGTTTGGAGGAAAAACTGTTGATGGCTCTTAAAAAATTATTTTCTTCAGAATTTTCACGTCATGGTTCATGGGAAAATGTTGACTTTCCAGTACAATTTAGAAAGAAGAAAAGGCTGAAATGTTGAAATTTGCGCTGAAATAGAAATTACCATTTTGGACCAAAGCATTCAAAGATTGCTTCAGAGTGAAAGAACCAGTTAATTAGCAGCTGTATCCAAAGAAACTTCCCTGTCAAAAGAACTCTCCCATACCAAAATATCCTACCTGAAGCAACTAGCAACTAAGTCTTTATCAATTATTTAGTGATTGCACTCAGATATAGCCAAATAGTTATAGCTATTTAACATATGCAGTGAGAACATCTGGCAGATGTAGACAGAAAGTGGGACCACTCTCTCCTTGCCATTGTCTTTGGCTACCTAAAGCTCACATCTCACCGCCAAGCTCTTAGTCTCTTTGGTAATCACAGAAGCAATGTTCTTCCTGCTGATGTGACTGCTGTCCAGTGAATGCAGCTCTCTCTTACTGCCATCTTCCCTGAACTCCTTCTTTATGTCGTTGTAATTATTTCAGCATTTCCTCTCTCCTAGATCGGGTCCTTCTTTTGTTTAAGAAAACCAAACCAGCTGTCCCTGAGCATTAGAAAAGACACACCTAGCACCATGCTCCAGATGCATGAAAACCATTCAGAGAGAAACTTCAACACCAAGGAAGCCCAAGTCATCCATCTTCATCTATTGTTTAGGTAATCTGCAGTGGAATAGGCTAACGGCATACAAAGACTCAAAGAAGAGAGAGGTTTATTCAGATCAGGATTAAAAATGGGATTGGGATCCCTATGCCTCAGTTTCCTCTGTTGGTCTGGTTTGGTGGCGATAACTTCTGCTTGGCTTCTCTGTTCAGACTTTGTGCTCTTTAGGTATGGACTGCATCAGTGCCTGGACTGCAGTTAGTCCACTGAAAGCTTGATCTCAGCTGGACTCTCCAGATATTGCGAAAATAAATCCTAACAGGCACCACTCAGCATGACGTGCTCGCTCATGATCTGGAATGTAATGACATGGGACACCCTTTGCAAATGCATCTGTCTTCTAGGCCTAAAAGCAGCCACATTGTATGGGCCGCAATTAGGAAGACACAGAAATGCTGTCATTGATGGCTTCCCAGCTGCCTTTGGAAAATGTTCTCAACATATAGCTAATAAGTAGGTTTCTTCGATACCACTTTGATAGTTAGGGACAGCAGGAGGAAAACAAGCAGAAGACCCTGCTCGGCACTATTATTCCTTTTAACTTTGCTTAGCAAATGATTCTGAAGTGCTCAACACAATAACTCCCCCTTTTAAGCATAGGTTTTCCACTCCTCTTCCTTTGCAAGGGTCTAATTTTCAGGGAGCACTTTGGGATTTTAATAACAGAATTATACACTTTCCCCACAGGTCTTTAATCTCTCAGTGTTTATCCCATCAGCTGCGTCTCTGGTGAGCCTTTATCCTAGGATGTTTGTCTATTAAATTAACAGTATTTCAGAAGAAGAGAAGCCATTTGCAAGCAGTAAATCACATGGTAGTGGCACTCACTTAGCTCTCTCACTGTTGCATCATTCAGTATATTATACACTTTTCTATATACTCAGTATATCACTGAGTTCTTTATCTTCCCTGCCTCCCCCGCCCTCCGCCTCCATGCTGTCTGCAAAATGCACAAACCTTTCAGAGGCAGGCGAATCGAAAGAGAAAGAGGCAAATGAGATTCGTGCAAGCAGAGAACTGGGAAGTTTGGATGGTGCTGCTGGATTTTGGCTTGGGTTGCCTATAAAAAAGAGGGTAGAGCAGAGCCCTGCATATCTGAATATTTCGAAGTGCTCCAAAAGCACTGACTAAAGATGCCCAGCGAAACCTCAGCCTCGAAGAGAACGCAGTAAACACGGTGCTTCCCGCCTACTGCTGAAATGAAACCATCCTGGGATCGTAGTCAGCCCACGCTTAACAATGTATAGCAAAGTACCATGGTGCTGCAGGATCAGAAAGAGATGCATATGTTGCACGGTGGAGGAATAGAATTATTTGGAAGGGGGCCAAGGAAATGGGAATAATAGTTCTGTTTATGCACAAAAACAACAAATGAGCGTGTGGATTCACATGCCTTGATCCTTGGTCTTAACTGAAGAGGCCCTTCCATAAGAAAGCAGCCTGTAGCAGATATTTGGGGATATTTTCAGAGTTCAGCACACCATAACAAAATCACCAGCACTGAGGTTCATTTTCTTCCCTTTGGATTCTACCTTATCCAGCACAAGAAGTGAGTTGTTTCTTTTAAGCTCTGGGAACTGATTGGCACCTCGCAGAAATTAATCTTGGTGCTTCTGCAAGCAGATGGGAAACATATTCTCCTTGTAAACATTTCTGAGATGTCTAACATTGTTTTCCTCTCACAAAAAGGGGCAAACAGATGAAAAGCTAAATTTTGAGGTCCCTGTGAACCAATAATTTGGGGAAAAAATCAGAACAGGTTATACAAAAGCAGTCTGTTGCAATGATTCCTAACTATTTTTTCCCTGTTGACTTCTTCCTGCCTTCCTTGCTATCACCTTTTCAAATACATCCACGCAGGAATCACATTTTCTGAATCAAAACTCTCTTGAATCAAAAACATTTAGAAACAGCAAATTCTGGTCATATACTCTAAAATCTAATACTTTGGCAATTTTTTCTTTCCTCCCTCTACGAATTATCATCTGAAAACAACAGTAAAACAAAAAGAGAATCCAGAAACTCCTTGTTACTCCGCTAGAGGGTACCTTCTTCTCTGCATCCAAATTCCACACCATGGCTAGTGACTGTCCTGATTTAACAGATTTTCAAGCCAACAGACCTCAGCAGAGCACACCTCCTCCCCTGGACAGGCCATTCAAGTTTCTCTAATTATCTACGCGTTAAGCAAAACTTCGGTCATAATAATCCATTCCAGCTCTCTGAGGACTAGACTTGCCTGCTAGAGGCAACGACTAAATGACATCGAGGTGATCCCCGTACTTGAAGTTGATCAGGCGTGATGAGAAGTGGTAATACTAACCGGATCCTTTTTCCTGGCTGGAGAGGGAATCCAAACTGCAGAGCACGTTTCCATTGGACTCGTTCCCATTTGGAGCAAAACTAACACCTTTCAGCATTGCCTAGAGCTATTTAGGGTGGGATATACCCAGCTTTAGGGTCCTACTCTGAGACTGGAGATTCAGCCTTGATTTCTGTGCCCTAGGCTCATTCCCTGGCCACCCTTTTCTAAAATTAACCTCTGTTTACTTGTTTGTCTCTCTTTCTCTCCTGCTTTTTGAAATTCTGCTTAGGATCTCATAAATCTTCCTTACGAAAATATTTTTGCATTTGGCATATTTCCAAGAAATGTTTTGATAAAGCAGCTTATTTTTTCCATGGGGAAAAGTTTGTCGCAATCTTTCTGAATGGTTTTCCTCCATGAATCTTGGCAACCTAGGAGTCCCCTCCAGTAGGATATAATTGGAAGTGCCTGCTCTGTCTGATAGCCTGGCTTTCAGAGAACGGTCTCCAGTTTTATAACTGTAAATAGCTGTGGGCAGTTTTGCCTGTGCTTAATTCCAACAGGGTTTGTTCCTCCAATTTTTAAGTCTCTCATTTGCAGGCAAAAGCAGAGAGCTGCATACTCATGTGTCCTGTACTAAAAAAAAAGACTTTATAACAAGCAGTAAGAAATGATTCTGTGCCATGACTAATACCCATAATTTTTCACTCACAAAACTGGAGATCCAGCTGATCCTGAGATCAGTGGGTGATATGATCATCAGAAGAAAGACTATCTGTTGGTAAGGCCTCCTGATTAAGTTCTGGCTCTACCAAAGGGTCAATGTGCAACTCATTTCTTATTTACTCTTTCTCTTGGCAAATTTAGCAATTTTTTAAGCTTGGCTAATTTTAGAATTAGAAAATATAAGACTGCAAAGGAACATGATGGGCATTTCAAGTCTAGCCCACTGCTCCAAGGGAGGATCAACCATACCAGTGTTATACTCTAAGGCTGTTCTCCAGTCTGTTCTTTAAAATCTCCAGCAATTGATGATTCCACCACCTTCCTGGGCTACTTCTTCCAGTACTTCACTCTCCGTAGTATTAGAAAGCTAATCTAAATATTGCCTACAATTTAAGACAGTCTTTGAAGCACTCCAAAATTAAACTGCCTCATGTTTAGAAGAGCATAGACAACCTCAGATACTGGATGTTATGGCAGTACCAGCTGTTAGCACATACAAACCTTGCAGGGGCCTCAGTACTATGCCTAAATTTTGAGAAAAAGATTTTCCCAGGAAACAGAGCTAGTGCTTTTCCATGCTCTACCATCTGCGCTTGCTGGAGACTGGCTCGGTTACTGGCATCCCACGAATCTGTCAATAGGAGGCAAAACCATTAAGAAACCAGCAGAGATCACTTTAAAATGCAAACAAAGCAGAATAGTGAGACACGTCAGGCCACATCCTGAACTGCTGTAAATCATTGAACTCATGTATTTCAAGCAAACCATGCCAATTTGCTCCATCTGAGGATTTGGTTCTTCATCATTAACTCCTCCAGCATTACACAGCCAGGTTTCAGAGGCTTTGAATGACTTTCTGCTTTGAGTTTACAGCTGTTCCAGCAAGGCCTTTGGTTTATGCTGTTAATTTATCATTAGCCTGTGTAAACAGAAAGAGCAAAACAAAAATGGCTGGAAAAAAAGAAACTCAAACAGATGCACTCACTTTTTCTCCACTTCAGATAGATTTTGGGGAAGAGGCATTGCTAAAGTGGAGACCTACTGGGAAATGTTTCCTGGTTAGGATAAAGATGTTTGTTGGGATCTAAGGCGTGAAGAATCCTGGTTCAGATTAATGAAAAAAAATAAAATAAGTCTCCAACTCCTACCCAGGAGTATTCTTTTTCATTATAAGAATAATTCTCTGTTCGTGTCTATGTTTTCCAATCGTTTCTGATTCCACCTGGAATCAGATGCAGATGTCCTGAAATGCCAGCAAGAAAGCTAATTCTTACAGCATTTCTACTTACAGCGTAAGTAATCAGAAAACAACAAAAATGTCAAGGAGAAAACCTGCTCTCCTAATACTCTCCATCCAGTTTGGCAGATATACAGGGGCTAGACAGTCTGAACAAACTCTGTGGTAAGTGCATAGGAAAGGGTGAGTCCTTTACCTGATCAGAACCTTTGTGTCATTTTGATCCCAGCTTCCAAATACCACCTTGCAGTTGAGCCTGAACCCATTGTGCCTTCATACTTGAGGATACCCAGAGAACAAAAGCTTATTTCCCATTGAGAAATGAGACTAAACGTTCGGAAAAAAAAGTTCTATTACTCATTTTTTCAGAGGAAGAATTAAAAGAGAGAAAGTTTTTCCCTTTATACCAAAATGACTGTCTAAACCTGTCTAACTAATAGTTTAGTTGTTTCCAGCTTTGGTCACCTAATATATCTCCAAATTTGCCCTTCAGACAGATTTCCCACAGCAGGGAGATGGATGAAAAGCCAGGGAAGTGGTTAGTAGGATTTTCAGAAGTACCTACCCAAGCAAGACCAACAGCAAAGTAAATGGGCTGAAGTCTTGCACTTCTGTGAACCCTTATGGGCTTTTTTTTTTTTTTATCACATGATGTTCTTTGTAAACTTGACCCTGAGTGCCATGATCAGTACCACACCAGGAGTGTAGAGCAGTTAAACCTCAGAATACCCCAATCAGCAGTAGTATATCCTAAAATGTTTTTTACTGATCTTGTTCCTGGCAACAACACAAATAAAAAACAAGGTCCTCCTTGGCTGAAAACTAACTAGGATTGAACTTTCTGCTAGCAGTAATGGACTCAGAAATTTCCCCACAAAAGCTCATGAAAAATGCCGCTCTTCTGCCTTTTCTCTTTTTGGCAGGATTATCTTTAATTTTTCCATGGCCTGGAAATTTTTCCATGGCATGTGTCCCTTGCACAGGAGTGAATTCCTCCATTTCTGATTCTTGCCCTGTTGTCTCCAATACGTAGTATATCAGCATGATAAAACAATACTTCTTTCCAATTGCAGGGATTGGGGGCAGCTTCATACATATCTTTCCATAAAGATCCTTAAAATCTATTTGGGCAGACTTTTAACCTATGAGCAGATAACTAGGTACATATATATTTTAATACGCATACAGATGCACATGTACACTGTTGTCTGTGAGTCTACATACATATTTCTTTACAGAAAAGCATTTTCCCAAGCACAGTGTCAGGGAATCTATCCTGTCACACTGCTTGCTTGATGACTGATACTCTGCATGCTGTGGCGGGCTTATCACACTGACAGAGACGCTGTGCAACATGGAGACAGCAGAAATCCTGGCTGTAGTGCTCACGAGTACAAGGAGAGTTGCTACACTAGATTTACAGCATCAGTAAATGAAATAAACTGGCTCTTCTTTGGGCTTCTCTTTCTCAGGGCTTGCAGTTACAGAATAATGCTAGAGATCTGGCAACTACTCACACAACAGGAAAAAAGAAGGGAAAAGAAGGAACTTGATGTGGCTAAAATCCCCCCCAAGGCCATAAAAAACTGCTCTGTTGATTTCACGGAGTGGATAGGCCCTGTTTTGGCTTCAAGATGGGTCCTCTTTCACTCCAGAGGTACCACTAATAGTGGCCATAAGTCACTTTGAAATTGTTGGGAATGAGTGTACATCCCTCTTATCTATTCAAAGGCAATATGACACTTCCAGTCATGTCTAGGTTTCGTTGCTCATGTGTAGGGTGGAGGGTTGTTCTTTATCTTTCAACACTGACCTGAAGAAAACACCCTGTCACCCACCATTACCTGTTTCTGATTTGGAAAATTCAGGGCCAGAATGCAGCACTGCTCTTTATGTCATGGATATTTTCTGGTTTATGCTATTATTGCATGGGATTAACATAACAATAAACAACGGGTTCCAGTTTTGGAGTTTTACAGTGATCCTATGTTTAAGCATGCTAGAGACAGAGACAACTTCCTATCTGAGAGAATAAACAAGAATAAAATTCACCATGGTGTTGCTGGAGAAATACCCCAAATCTAAGCTGAATTTTCACCAGTGTTTCCAGATCAGGGAAAATTACCCTGGGAATGCAGGGAGGCTTCATCTATAGGTTTCCGTATTTCTAGCTATCTAAAACAGGATGTCAGATAGCCCCACCTCATAATATTCTGCCTCTTCTTCTTTTGGGTCATGAAAGAATGAAAGAAGTTAGGAACAAGCATGAAACTGTAAATCAAAAATTACTACTAGTAGTAAGAATATTCCTGTTAATGATTATAATATAACTCCATTTAGGAACCCTGCCAGGGACTTTGTTTTAGGTCCTGTTCAAGGTGAGGAAGCAGGTGGCAAAATCATTTTCCATCTCAACAAATTTCCCCATTCCCTGTTTGCAGCACACATCAACCTGGCCCTTTGATCTGGTACATGATACTCTGCTTCCCTGGAGAATTTGGGGCCAGATGCTCTAACACAAAGTAGCTCCATTAAATCTCTTTTGCTTTCCACAGGGTATTACAAATGTAAATTGGCTGGAGACCTTACTCCTGAGAGCTACTGGAGTTAACCAGGGAAAAGATGCAAGTTTTATCAATTTTTGCTACAAACACAGCCAAAGGACAAGTGGAAACAGCAGTGGGCTTTCCCCAGGAACTGAGATAGCCCTTCAGGCAGTGGAGAAAAAAAAATATTCTAAGTTTAAAGGCTGATGAAAGTTTGAGCATTTTGGCAAAAAAAAGAAATCTACACCCTTGTCCAAAGTGTGTTTCAAGCTGAAAACTGAGGAGCAATTCCTACCTCATGCTGGACACCACAGGACTCACGGCTCCAAGTGAAACCAGTGTCGGTGTTACCAGCCTTACTGGGAGAGGTGGCCACAAGGAGATAAAGACTCCGAAGGAGAATGGAGAGAGAGATTTCTTCCCCCCGGGTTGTAAAGGACACTCTTCACAATGTCTATTTTCTCCATAGCCACCACAAGAGACAGGCACATACTGACCGCAGCAACTTGCTGCTTGAGTGTCTCAGAGGCAGGCCATGGTTTCTTAGAGCTCTTGAGGGTTTCTAAACAGTGATTTGTCATTTCTCCTCTCCAGCTGTATTCTCTCTCTGCTACCTTGCTTATTACTTCTTCAGTCCTGGAATTTGCAAAGGTACATTCGACTGGTTTTGCTCACGGGCCTTTCTAAGAGTTGTCCACGCATGGAGCATATTTATCTACAGGGCAGGAGGTTGTGCATGCATGTATGCGTGCAATGGGTTTTCTGTGCATCTACACCAGTGCATCCACAAAGGACGGGGAGCACTGGATGTGTTTCTATTTCTAGTTACATGTCAGTATTCCTGTTTTCATGCATGTAATCAGGTAACTTATATCTATAGGTTTTTGTGCGGCTCACATTTATCTGCTTATAAATGCACGCTTACCTTGCTTCTGTGTTCATGGGGACATGTATTCCTTCGCATGTGCATTAACATGTAGGAGCTTTGCCTTAAAAGTGAAGCAGCTGAGGAGAAGATAGGATAACCTGGCTGGCTGAACAGTCAGACAGAGCAATACGTATTTGGGCACATATATTTGATTTCTTACAGCTTTATGTTCAACTGCTTACATATACTTATGGTCACTGAGCGTACTGCATTGCCATGGATGAATATATTCAAAACGCATGTGTATGGATTACTTTTGTGTGTTTAGTGTGACCTTAATATTTATATAGTTTTCTAAGTACAGACAGTGCTGAAATGGCTTGGGACCAGATTCGCCATATCCTTTCACCAATTCAAGCACAGATTTATAGATATCTTTCAAGTGAGCATTTAGCTCAACCCCTTGTCTGGAGGGTTTGTTTAGCTATTGTATTTTTACTACCAAGGGAACATTTGCCAACAGTGGGGCTGTGCCTTCAGACTTGCTTTGGTAATGGCACTTTATTGGAAATGTGAATATGGTCACACAGGCGATGACAGTTGCGCCATTCAGCTGCCATCAGTCCTTTGGCAGAGAAGGGGCTACGAACTGACGACTGCGGCGGGCAGCCTTCCGGCTGGGGTCCAAACCGGTCGTGGAGCAAGCGTGCCAGGTGATGGCACGTGCCCCGCTGTACGCTCACGCCATGTGCGCGTGAATGCACTTCCCTCTAGTGGGCAAACGCACTGCAGAGCTTGTGATTTTCCTGCAGCTGCAGAAGATTTTCTTCAGCTCAGGCAGAATCGTCTTGTGTTTTTACTGCTGAAGGTCACAGGTTAGATCCCAGCTGGGGACATCAGAGCCTTCATGGTATATGTCTGACTTAGCTCAAACGCCGGCAAGGCGTATGTAAGTCTTCAGCGTATGTGCTCGGGGATGCCTGCGCGTGTCATCCCAGGGTGCTACATCAGAGCCCTCGGTGGGCAGAGTGTCAGGTGAGACGTGCTTCTCCATCACTAGCTGCCTGCCTGACAGCCTCCATGAAACGCTTGCTGCCGGCGCTGCCGCACGGGAAAGCCTCCCTTTACACAGCAGAAATCTCATTTCCTCAAATCAGCCTGAGAAGTGAATTCTCGAAATATCATTTGGATGCAGAATTCCAAGATATTTTTGATCTAGAAAGATCAAAACAAGCTTATTGAAAAATTCCATTTGATAATGTCAAAATGTTTCAGTCTGAAATGTCAAAACACTGCAATCTAAATGTTTAATCAAGTAGCACGTATGTGTTGAATATTGCCATTATTTCAATTCAGTTTTAGTTTTGTTCCTAATGCTTTCCTCAAACTGGAGCAAAATCAAATAAGAGGGCAAAACATATCAGATCAAAAGATCTTGTTTTGATTGGCAATCGTTTCGGTATTTTTCTATTCATATTTTTAAGCGGCTCTGTGCTTGAAAATATTTTCTATATAGTTTTTAATCAAACTGTCCTTTCAAAAGAAATGTTTGAGTTGTGTTACTTTCTATATGATTCTGTTCCTCTTTTCTTCTCAGCTGGTTCTGCGGCTTGTGCCTTTTTATCTGGGCTGAATTAAAATCTCATGTTTCCTGGCTCACAAATTACTGGGCTTGATAGGCCATCATGTTTGGAAGATTTAATCAGAAGGCGAAGAGTCCTCCTTCACCCAGTCCCTTTGCCGTTTCAGATGGAGGGAGGTGGGAGTAATGAATGCTGATTGAACCTTGCGCCGGGAATGGGAAAAAAAAAAAAAAAAAGCCCCATCACTCTTGTGTGATTCAATTACCTCAGAGAACTTTTATTCTCTTGGGGATTTATTCATACGTTCATGATGAATTCAATTTGTGAGGGAATGTAACGGACACCGACAACGCTCGGGCGACGCTGCTTGAGGACACTAGTCATGGAAGGAGGCCAGGCAGCGGCAGGAACTGGGCGAAAGTCCTGTTTGTCAAGGTGACACGAGGGGCTCAAGCAAGGGGAAGGGACTGCGGGAGGTCCCGAGGAGCCCGGCCGCGAGGAGGAGGCGAGGGAAGGTGGCGGAGAGCGAGGAGGCATTGGCCGCCCATGAGCACACGTGGCAGCCCGGAAAACCAGCAGGAAAAGAGAAGGCCTGGGAATATGACTGCAGCAGACACTGCCATTTTCAGATGCTTATTTTAATCTCCAGCGTGCAAAACCTGGTCACAATATTGTCAGACTGGTGTCAAACTGTATTACAAATCAACATATAATCCTGGCCTAGAGAGGGAGAGATGAGCAGACAGATAGGTCCTAATACTTTAATTTAGCAAACAAGACAGAGTTTCCTTTTTAAAAAATCTTTATTTTCAAGAAGGAGGAGTGAAGAATATGAAGCTCTTCTCTCTGCTATTTATTCAAATATAAACAGAGAGAGGACTGGTTGGAAAATTCTGAACTTTGTCCCTCCCAAAATTGTGATCTTTTTTCTGAATAAAATTAAGTACCATTTTGAAATTATTTTATTTGTGTTAATAATTAATTCTTTAGTATCACGAACGTAAACTGCCAACACTCCTTAATGATAGTCAACAGTTTCCCCTTTTACTAGATCAGTTGCAGAAGTACTTTTCATCACAATCGCTATCCAAACACAATCACTGGGAAATTCTCCATTCCACTTGGCCAGAACAGGGAGAGCTATTTCCCTGAAATTTTGACATTTGTTTTTGGTTACACATCAAAATGCAAATTCAAAATTTCCCCCAGATTCAAAATGTCAAAATATTACTTGGAAGCATCACGATGCTTGATTTTTATGAACATCTTCCACTCCAAAAATGTTGAGCTATAATAAAAAGTGAATATAACAGGAAACATCAAATAATATTTGTTCATCTTCTCCATATAAGCCATGTGTTTAAAGAATATGACTTGAATAATATCATCAAAATGAACATTTTTACCTCAGCAAAAAGAAATACCCCCTTTAACAAAACGAAATGCAAATCTGTGTTTATGTTTTCTTCTGCGGAGAATGTGATGGGAACAGATGCACTAAGGTGACATGCTTTTGTTTCAAAAGAACACTATTTTCATTTTAATAGAACAATGAAAAAGCGTTCTTTTTAATTATAGACCAAAACCTAGCCTCCTGAACCTCAGTGTCAAAATCACTTGTCAGGTAGCACACGCAGGGGACAGGGGAGACATGGGCAGACCAAGCGGCAGAAAGCATGGTCTGGCAGAGATGGGGTTTGACCTTTGTACTTGGCTTATTCTCTGCTTCCGGGCAACTTGCATGACTCAAATAGATGTTCAAAGACAGAAACGATGATATGGCATCTAGCTGCTTTTGCAGACCCCACAGTTATGACTCGTGGGACTCTGGAGAAGTCCCACAGATTGGACAGGAAGGCCTCTGTCTTATTCTGTGTTTCCCAGAGCTCACCCCAGTGGTTGGTGGTGGATGGTCCCTCACCGCCCTCACTGTCTTGTGCAGCAAGAATGATTGCTTCTTATTCCCTAAGTTTTAGCTGAATTCAGTGAAAGCAACGATTCACTCACGAAGACAGATAATAAAATATTTATAGATTCCTTCTCTGGGAAATAGGTTGGCCCAGGAAAGAGAGACCAAGGTGATGAACTGAGCGAAACAGATAGTGAATCTGTGCAACACACAGTGGGAAAAATGAAACAGGACAAACTCGGCCTTGAATTGAATACTCTTAAAAACATGATGTTTAGGCAGAGGGAAAATAGGAGTTTAAGGATATGGACAAGAGAAGAATATTGAGTCGAAGGAACTCCATTTGAGGGAACATCCTCTCAGGATAGCACAGAAAAGTTTCAAGAAGCTGATGGTGGACCGAAGCAGGTCAGTTCTGCAAAGACCATCTGGATTTTTAAATGTGATTCAGTCCAAAATGGCATGAAAATAACAATTTTTCGCAAATTTTCCACAAAGGAAAATTATTTAAAAAAATAAATTTCAAGTTGGATAGGCTTCTTATTTTGGCAAAATATTTTTTTTCATTCTTTAGAAAAAGTGTATATTAATAATACTACTCAAATTGGAAAGCATTTAAAAACTCTGACAACAAAGTGACATGGTGAAAATGTTGAAAAAGGCATGATGGCATTGTTGAGTTTTTCCTGCTTTTCCCATACCGTGTTCTCTTTCTAAACCAAAATTTTGGCAAAACAACATGATTTCACGAAGGTTTTCAACTTAATCCAAAATGACTTGTCCAGCAAAGCCTAGGTCCCTCAAGGTTGTTCTAGTCAGCTCTACTGAACATTAGTGAGGGACCTTCTGGCCACGTGATCTAGCAGTGAAACGGTAAGGTTTGTGGGGATATACACCTTCTGGCAGTGGGCTGCCCCCCCACACTATCAGATGGAGAGGGACATTCCTTTTGAATAAGGAAAAATTGCAACCGTCTCCTTCGTCTGCTATTCAGGAGAGCATCACAGCTAGCTCCCTGGCTGCGGGCTTAGACCTTCAGAGGCTGTTTAGGAGAACAGGTGAGCGACTCGCTCACTGCAGGGGAGCATGTTTCCAAGGCCTGTGATTCAAGTGACCAGCTCAAGGCCAAAATGAAAGAGGCGACAACGGCAGGCGGAGGCTGGAGGAAAGACAACAAAGCAACCAGCATGAAAGGCACGAAGAGAGTCCTAAAAAGTGAAGGGGAAAAGATTAAAAGAAAAAATAAAAATTGAACGGTAGACTGGAATCATTGCAAAAAGGAGAAAAAAAAAGTGCTCGCCTTCCCCAGCGCACACACAGATGCCTCAAATGCCAGGAGACTGATCCCGCAGAGTTCACAGCCCACCCCAGGATGTCTTGCTGGTGCCGGCTGAGTCACACACTTCTTGCACCGGTCTTGAGAAAGGCAGGCACTGGCCTTCATTAGACTTCCAAATGCAGACAGTGGAGTTTGATATCAGCAAGGTCTTGCCAATTTTTTTTTCTTTCAAATAGTGGAAACATCTTTGAAAGGCAAAACTTTAAAGGAATCCTGGCTTTTTTATTTTATCATTATTGCTACTTTTATTATTACATTTTTTTCCAGGAGTTTATTATTATTATACACAAACAGAACTACCGAGGGAGAATCTGAGCAATTCCCTCAGAACTGCAGATGAAAGTAATGGGCCTCCTGGAGACTTTATTTACATTATTGAACACACAAAGAACATAGACAGGCATGCTCACATATTGAAAGGATAGCTTGCCTACCCCTTCAATATTAGTCAGTAGACCGTCAGCTCACCTACGGGTTAGTCCCTCTCAGGTCTCTTCCCCTGGTAGCTTTAATGGTGGAGCAGAGGTCAGACCCATCTGGATCTGGGGTAGAAGCGGCTCTTCATCTATTGTGCCTGGGGGATCTCGCCTCTTACAGTGTTTTAGGCCTGAATTTCAAAGTCAGCAGCTTTGCTGGAGATCAGGAGAGGCAAGACATCACTTTCTTTTTTCTCCATCTTGCCTTCTTCTTCAGCTCTACATCAGAGACCTGAAATTTTAAATTCTAAGAATGGTGCGGAATGTTCAAATCTCAAAGTGATTGTTAAAAAAATTGTCTTTTTATGTCTCCTGACGCTTCTGCAGGCCCCCAAAGACAGAGGAATTCACAGACATGTCATCAGAACTTTCCTGAGTGCAGTTTATCGTAATCTGGAATGATGGTATTTTAATTTTGGTTTAAGTAAGTGTTTTCAACTAGCTCTGTGAACTTCATTTTGAATACCTGTGTAGTGCCTGCAACAGGAGATTTAAAAGCACTTCAGGAAAGTTAATGGATTATGCTCGCTGAGAACACTATCAGGAAGCAAAGTGTTATAATTTACATTCTTCTAATAAGGAAGTTGAGACCTGGTTTGCTTAAAATTGGTCTTCAAAGATATATTTTGATACTGTGGCAGAAGAAGAAGTGGAACCAGATGTCCTGTCCCCAGTTATTTTTTTCTTGTTAATCCAGAATCAAAAGCGCCACTGGATATAGAAGACATTTGATGTTGTAACATTATGTGCTCTTAAATTCTTCTGGATTATCCTCTAGCTTTTGCCTCGCCACAAGCTGCTCTTCCCGCAGATACTACCACCAACATAACAGTCACAGCCACCACAGGTTACAAAAAATCAAAGACTGCTCCCCACCGATATGCACTGAAATTCTCAAATGACGTCCTGGCTTTTTAGGACATGGCTCGTTGCCCTGAAAACTCACAGACTGCCTGAAGATTTTAAGAAGAGCAATGTCCAGCAGAGAGCCACCCGCAGACACCTGCCTTATGCTGCAGCAAAAGCCGAATTTGGCTTCCTCCCACACTGCTGCTGTTGCCTGCACCAGGGATTGGTGGGGCCAGATGGCTTGTCTCTGCCAGGGACCCTAAAGTGGCAGAGCCAGTGGCTCATTGCTGGCAGATGGACAGATGGACACAAAAGCTGGAAATACAATTAAAGTGCAAAGAGGGTGAATCCTTGAATTGACACCATGGACTTGATTCATCCCAGGAGTAAATCAGTCCAAATTTTGGAATTATATGGAGGATGAGAATGGGACAGAGGAGCTTTCTGGTCTATGTGTCTAGAGGATGAGCTGTATGTCCATTTTGTGTACACATATCTATACACACACACATAAACACATACACACACGTATATTATATTCAATATATATTTGCTTAATGTTGGTAGCACTCCAGTCAGTACTATGGCTTGACCTCCTGATATGGTTAAAAAAATGCAATGGCCTGTTGGTATTTTGCTAAGGATTTAGTCTAAGAGCAGACATCAAGAAACTCATTTTATTTCATAGGAAATACACTGTCTTTCCTGCCGTGGAGAAATTTTTCTTCTGTGTTTATTTTCAGATGTTTCTAATATTATTTTTGGTGGAAAAATAACAAACTGTCAAAAATGAAAATATTTTCAGTAGAGAGACAGTTTTTATGACTTTTTTACATTAAACAAAAACATTATTCCTTTTGAGATTGCCAAAGTTTCCATTTTCTTGCTTTGAAACAAAACCTTCCAGATTTCCACTTTAAAATGACTTATCTGTTACAAACTGGAAGTTTTTAGAAAATACCCAAATCAAAGTACAATATTTCAAAATTATTTAAACGCCTTTTTTCCTGTGCTCAGTTTTGCAAACATTTTCAAGATTCTGGCTGAGGATGAGACAGTGTTTTAATAAGAGGAATATGTTCACAAGACACGAAAACCATTTTCTCCTTATACCACTAAAATGTTTTACTTTCTCCAACACTAAATGACTGATTAATCTTTCACCCACAGGACAGAGCTGGGGATGTGCATTTGTAACTGCAGATAACTGGGTTGTTGCTACTGTCTGCTCCCACGCAACGGTAACAACAGAAATCAGCTCTTGCTGCAACGGTGTTCCTTTGGTTAATTCTTCCCATCATGCTTAAAAGGCATGACTACCCCAAATCTTGGATCTTCCCTTGGTGATAGCACACACGGACGCTGAAAGCTACGTTCAAAGAGAGAAGCGCACAGCCTGGACATAGGTCCCTCTGAACGAAAATGTCAAGGCTTTCCTGTCCTCCAGGGCCCAACCCTGTCAACCGGTGACTGCTATTTTCCAATAAAGATCTTCCTTCATTAACACCTGCCCTCACTGTAGTTCTTTTGCACTTGATGTTTCTTCCTCAGCTGCTGGATATTTAACCCCTGTCTACTGGAGAATATTGCCTTTTCAGCAAGAGCAGGTTATTGCAATCGAAACGTGGGGATTTGTAAAACTGCAGAGATAACCCTGTAATTCATCCTTTGCAATTTCCCTAAACTGGACAGTAGGCCGATATCTGTGTGCTGTCTGCTCAACCCTTTCAAATGAACTGGCCATTTATTCCCAAAGTTTAACAGAAAACAATTTACGGAACTTACAGTCCGCTATGCAGCTAAAATGTTCCAGACAGAGAATGTGTTAGTCACATCTATGGCTGAGTTAATTTACAATTTAGGGTCCTGGGAAGGACAGAACATTGAGCAGAGCTGTTCCCTGTCAATCAGTCTCACAGAATGAGCTCCCTTATAAGAGTGCCCTCAAGAGATGTTTTAAGTGCTTTCAATACCAATAGGCCACGTTCACCTCTCACTTATGTCGGCCACTCCATTGGCATCAAAGGAATTGCTCTTGATTTACACCAGTGTAAGGAAAATCAGGCTCCTAAAGCACAGGCATTCCCTCCACCACGTCCTAGTAACTGCACTGCAAGTCTCCTAATGAGAGGTTTCCTCTCTCCAATGCTCCTGCAAAACCAAGTCCTGTTCCTCTCCTCAGTACTGAGCAGAGATCCAGAAGGGTTAATGCCCTGTATTGCCCTACTGGTGCAGGTCAGACCTGGGATTTCCCTCACTTGCCTAGGCACTGGCCATAACTATTACTTTGAAAAATAACATATAATTATTTATACACAGACCTATTCAGTTCTAGCAGAAATGGCTGCAATTTCCATCTGTGGGATGTGTCTGTCTAGGGCAGGGGATAAATGTTCTGCTTCTAAAATTCCCACCCTCATCCGAGTTCATGTACAGAGCTCACTCAGCAGAGCCAGGAATAGGACACAGGTCCTGTGATCCTGGCCTAGCAGATCATGCTGCCTCCATGCCTTCTGTGAACTGAGAGATATTCTGCAAACTGTTTCTCCTCTTATGACTTGCTCTAAGCTCAGAGAGAGAGCACAGCTTTTCTAAAGATTCGCAAAAGCCCTTTCCCTCTACCCATCTCCACCTCCACCTCGCTCCCACCTCCACCTCTAGTCCCACCAGAGAAAGAAGCACTCAGAGCCACAGCCTCGCAATTTGAGATTGTTAATGAACACTTTTTCTGCAGATAATTATAGGGACTGGGATATTGAAAGCACTTAAAACGTCTCATTCTTTTAATTCATTAATTATATCACAATTACACAATTCTCAGGCACTCTCTGGCATTTTGGAAATCAGCCATTCTTGGGAGAAATAGAAGGGATGGGAATTGGTGAAAGGGGAGGGAGGAAATATGATGGAAGGAGTGATGGGAAAAGTCAGGGGCTCTGAGAAGACTACAGAAGTTTGCACAGCAGTTTAAACTGGAAACCAGTTCAGCTAAAAGCCCATTCCACTGAGTTGTAGTGATATCTGGAGGCCTTGCACTGACGTAGTCCTGCTATTAACAATAATAATGTTATTATTATAGACATGCTGCTGCAGATATATACTCAGTATGGATTTATTTCCCCTCCTTACACCAAAGTCCCAACTTTATGTACCCAAGGAGCCTTTTTGATACTAGCAAACAATCTTATTGACTAGTCCATGTAGGCTGCTGTATGAACTAGATGGCTTGCCACTTATGGAGACCTTTAAAGATCATGGCAATAAGTCAAGAAGGATGGCCTTCTTAAGAGACACCTTCTGCTTCAAGGTCTTCACTCTCCCTAAACAAAGGATGCAGCCTGAGAAAAGGATCATTCCAGAGCAACATTGGTGTTTCCTAGCTGAGTGGACTCTTTCTTGGGGCCATTATTCAAAATAGCCGTTGCTAGTTCCCCTCTAAAATTGGGAATGCTTGTGTTAAATGTTTAAAATTATCTTATCTGCCACCACACAGACACTCAGCATAACTTATGTAGCCTCAGCTTCAAAGGATGAGGCAGTTATTGATGTGCTAAGGAGAGCAGACTGTCCCTGTCCCCTCAGAGAAGAACGGTACCCCATGATGATCTCCTCAGGGATGCAGGGCTGCAGATGAGGCTTTGTCGAGACCCAGCAGCATCATCTCCTCTGTCACGTCAGTGGGCTTCACTGTGCGTATCGCAGCTGTAATCCCAAGACGTGTCCCAGCTCTATGTTAGACTAAAACCTGAGTTTGAACCCCCTAATTTTATTTTACATTCTCCAGTAGGTCCTTAGTGTGGGTAGGCTGGAGGCCAGGAGAACAGGGAGCATCAAAAAATGCCCCTGCCCCACTGCACAGACCCTTCGTGGCTGTACCCAGTGCCAAAACCCAGGGGAGATCTGGGATGTTCATCCCACCAGGAATTCAAGCTAACACGTACCCCTTAACAGGGCAAGCAAGACGTAGGCACAGCTTAAATGACTGCGATCAGCAGGAGGGACATGGCCCGTCTGGCTTAATCACCAAGAGTTTTGGTCAGGCTTGCTAGTTCATATGAAAAAATTAAAAAAAGGGAAAAAGGGCCCTTTTGTTTGCAGATGTTTCAAGGAAGCCAGCAGTACGCAGCACACTCCCGGGGATGTAAATGCTCTGTGCTGCTGCAGTGCATGGGCAGAACGGAGAAATGCTGCAGCCAGGAGGGTCACCGGTGACTGGTCCCTGAATACACCAGGAATTTGCTTTCCCCATAATTCTGATTTGTTTCCTGTAGTTTTCAGAGAAAGGGAGAAACGCACTGTGCAGTTGAGAGAATGTACTAGGCAAGGGCTGATCATCTCTCTCTCTCTTCCTCTCCTGCCCTCTTGGGATGTTTCGCCTCTGTCTGAATCGGCTAATTTTGTATTCACTAACTACTCTGCTGGCTGTAGGGAAAGAAAAAAAAAAGAGAAGAAGGGGAAAAAAAAAGAAAACCTTGATAGGAAAACCTGAAAGCAGCAAGCAAGGAAGAGGGGAGAAAAAGCTCTGTTTCTACCTCATCTGCAAGAGAAGAAAAATAAATCCAGGAAAGAAAAAAGGTGCTCAGATTTTCCAGCAATGAGGACTTGTATCTACTGTGATCAAAGTCAAAATGTCTCCTGCACATCTCAACCCTGCCATGCATGAGTGTTGAAGAGAAAGGTGCAGACATAGGCATGATGTGGGACATACATGTATAGATAAGATGGCTTCTGCATTTGAAGCCAGATAAGAATAACCTTAAGGATAAAAATATATATGTGCATATTTCCCAGGAATTATAGCATTAGGGCTCCTATTAATTGCTATTTTGGTCTCATTGGAGAAAGAAACATCCACTAAGCACATTCACGCTGCAAATGCGATTCATAACAATTTGTTTGAGTCTGAAACCACTTGTACCTCCTCCTGGAGCCAAGCCAACACCTATATTTAAACTAAGAGGCTGAGGGGAGCTGACACTGAGGCTGGTGCCGTATTGGTGTGTTTATTTATAGGCAGCTGTGTGCAGGTTGCGTGCAATAGGAACCTCAGCAAGGCGGGGAAAGGGTGAAGCGTTGGTGGGTGACTGTGCACCTGGATTTCTGCGTGGGTCGCTACACACGCGTGTCCGTGACCATACGCATATGCAGGCTCAAGTCCTACCTGTCCGTGAGGCTGTACCTGAGAAGGCTTGCGGTGGGGTGCTTTTGGGATCGTGTGCATGCATGGGCTGGCACACCTATAACCAAGCGTTTAAATTTTTTGCATGTGACAGGCAAAAGGCAGGCCCAGGAAGCCACCCGCCAAAGCTTGGTGGAGTCCACTTCACCTAGTGATGCTCCTGTTGCTGGCTGCGTTGCAGACAGATAGCCATGGAGTTTGAAGAGGGGAACACGGGCCCCTCAGCATCACGCCAGGTCGGGCCTGCCACTAGGCAAAACTAGTCACAAAGCACCCTGGGACGGGGAGAGTACTTGCACGGAGAAAGAACAAACCCTGGAGCCAAGCTTTCAGGAGCGACACTGTCCAAGCGCAGGCCTCGGGGTCCGGGTAGCAAAATCTGTGCATGTAAGCGCTGCTGCGCTGCCCGTCTTCTGCTTGCCCCTCACTGCCTGCATGCTTAATTCTTGCTTAAGTCAGACTGCTATTCTCTAGCGACTAGTCTATTTTACTGTTTTGCTGCTTTCTTTCTTTTATTTTTTTTTTCTTCTTCTAAAGACCTACCCAGGAGTCAGGAGGGGGAAGCCTATAGGACATCCGGCCAGGCACAAAGCTAAAGCAATGCAATTGCCCCGCAAGCCATCTCACTGAAAGCATACAGCAAGCTCAAAGGCTTCTCTTCAGCTCTTGCACTCTGATCACATTTAAAGAGGGATATTTTCCCTCAGCCCTTCTGAGAGGGGTGGCTGAGCTCCGGTGGTAAGCTTAGATGCAGACATAGAAACAAGAAAGCTGCCAGAGCACGTGGTAAGGAAAAGGAGTGGCATCAATCTGATAAAGTGCATCTGAACCTGTGTACGACCCAGGGTGACTTTCCAATGATTGCTGCTCACAGCATCCATTACAAAGGATTGCCACAGCTGAGCCAAGAAAGAGCATAAACTGAGATGGATTTGATCATACATACTGTTGGTCTCATATAACACACTGCTGCGCCTAAGCTGAGGGTAACACTTAGGAACTGGCCACAGTAGGAGGAGCAGGAGCTCCCAAATAATTGCTGTGGTGCAACACGCTACTGCTGAAAGGATCTATGCAGTGGCCCGACCGTGGGAGCCATCCGAAGGTCTTTAGAAGACAAGATGGGTTTTCAGCTGAGGAAACTGGCTCTCTTTTTCAGAGAGTGTTTTGTTTCCTTAGTGTTTTTAATTATTTTTTTTCCTCGGGCAACCAGAATGCCTGAGGATCAACAAGTCTCTGTTCTCAGCAGCGTTCAGGCAAGCGCTGGGAGAGTTTCCATTTTTCTTTTTCTTTTTTACTTTTTTTTTTCCTGGAGTCTTCAAACAGATGTATCTCTATCAAGTTTGGTTAGGTTTTTCCGACAAAAAAATGTTGCTGGTTTTCTTTTTTTTCCCTGTGGAAAATGCTGACAAGAAGATTATTTTTCAATTTTGTTGAAATATTTCAGAAGAGAGAGAGAAAGGAGAGAAAAGGAGAAGGAAAAAATGCACAGTACTTTCTTATTACATCAGTTAGTTAAAATCTGAACTGAAATCTGTCTTAAACAAAGTAGAGAGACTACTGAAGGACTGGCAGCCTCTGTCTCACTCATTCCCTGCACTGTAGGCAGGTTATAATCACTTTTATATGGGAAGAGATAGAAATGTTTGAAAAACTGAAATGTTAAAGAGATTTGCACAAAAAATTCAAATGCAGATGAATAAAATCGTGCTAGGAAGAAACATGAGAAACTTGCCTCCTTTTTACCTGCAGGTTTGCTGTGGCTGAAATAGGCCTTGTGCGAGCACTGTACTCAGCTGGGGCATGGGGTGGGACCTCCCCACCGTGGGACATATGATAACATTGGTACCCTGACAGGAGGTTAATTCGTTATGACAGCAGCAAGGAGGAGATACACGCAGTCCCCGTCAGACATGCGGCGCTTCGTTAGAGCTCCCGGCAGAGGGGCGAGGAAGGGAGCCCGTGCCCCGAGGAAGGCCCTTGGTCCCGGCACCATCCGCTGAGCAAGAAGTGTGTAAATGGAGGGTACAAGTCCTATTCGGTCAAATCTCGAGGTGTTTGGTCAGGCCTTGTTCATGCTGGAAGAAGCTGGAGAATTACTAAGAAAGGAGTTCAGTATCCAACCCCGAACAATTTAATGTTTCTATATTATTTCTACCAGAAAGCCATTTTGCTTCCAGAAAGTTTTGACCAAGCCAAGCTCTGTTCTGGACATATCTACCTAACGATAACAGGACTCAAAAGGGTAAAAACAGCAGGGCACATTGTAACTTTGCCAGTAACCGTGCATTTAACTCCATTAAGCTATTTTAAAGAGCCTAGTCTCACTGCTTTGTAACTCAGTTTCCCCATATGGAACTGCGAGGGGAGGAAAAAAGGCTTTCAAACATAGAGAGCCCTGGGGTGACGAATAAATACATGTCAAACAGACATGGCCTGGAACATGAATGATTGTTATCATTGCAGATGCACAGACGTGCCGTTTCTTTAAACCATTTTTAAAACGCAACTAGCCTGTGGAAATGTACCACGCTCGCTAAAAGGAAGCAACGCTTCCAAAGGGGGTAATTCAACACCTCTAGAGTTATAATTGTTTCCTAATGCAACGTCTTTATCCTATAACACAAATAAACACTTGCTGGTAATGGTGTGCTTTGTTAATTACAATGATTCTTAAAATCTGCCCTAAATATGCATTATATTACAGCCACAATATTATAAATGAGCGTCAAGTGACATTCATATCACCTATTAATAGCTGGAGGGTTTTGGCAGGTGGGATTCTGGGATTTATGCAAACGAGGGATGTGTTCTTCTATTACAGTTTCAGTGGATCTCCTCTGTAAACTTCTGGTGTGCTGAATTAATGTCTACATTGCATTTCTTTTTCTTTTTTTCTTTTTTTTTAAGAGGAAGCCACTTACATATATTATAGGGGATAATGAAGTGTTATTATTCCAAATGTAGGTTTGTTGCACTTATTTGCATATAATGTTTAATTGTTACAGAATATTTCATTCTAATGCATGCAAAAATGATCAAGAAACTCTCCAAATATGCTAATGTAAATCCTATTGCAACTACATTGCAGCCTTTATTTCTGGGACTTTATTGTAAAACATTAAAAAAAACCCTTCAACATTAGGATAACCTTTTAAAAATATGGCAATTGCTCTGATGTAAGCGCTGGGTGAAACTCCCCACACATCTCCAATTACTGAAAAGCCTTAGACAAAAATATCATTGTTGGGGTCTAATAGACTGAACTCAAAGCAGAGACATCCAGGGATGTCAGGGATGTAACTGGCTTTTTTTTTTTTTTTTTAAATTGTGCAGTGTGCGGTGTGTTGGCAGCTGCAGGAGACCAGCTCAGCTGAGCTCAGTGAAGGCACAGGATGCTCCTGGGAGGCCGAGGTGCTACCCTGCCCGGCAGGGCCACAGGCTGCAGCAGCAGTCTGGTCTCTGTCGGGATCAGCCTTTTCCAACCCACGTCAAAGGGATTTTATTATAAACCTTAAGACAAGCAGTTAGGAGGCGCCCATTGGCTAAAGATACTTTTACATGTTCTAGCCTCACCAGCAAAACAAACTTGCTGATTTCCTGCCAGGCATCCCTTAACATCCTCTTCTGATAGTAGACCTGCGGTCGCTGATGCCCTAAGTTCCTTGTCCACCATTGCTACCTCTGCACTGTTAAGGGCAAATACTATTAAACGATCCCAACCTCTAGGCTGAGTGGTGGAATAGTCCTGCTTATCTGCACAGCTCAGGGCCGTATCCAGACCGCACGGCACTAGGTCTCCTTCCGGCTCTGTGAGGTGCCTTTGTCACTCTGCAATATAAAGGCCTGAGCAATGAGTTCAGGATTATAACAGTGCATCGTTCTTGATCCATTCTTCCTGCGCTCTTTGCTTACACCAAATTTTCCTATCAATTATAATAATTGCAATTAAGTACCCTGTTCTGGATTTACACACACACACATATATACATTCACTTAAGGAAAACTAAAATGAGCCCTGTCAGTCCATATTTAAATGTCTTCTCTGTTTTTTTATATAGTATTCACTGACTGGTCTGTGTTTTGAGAGCCTATCTTTAGACATCTGCTGCTGAAAACCTTTCACTGTATATAATTAAGGACATTATTTTACAGCATTCACATTTTTACAATCTGGCATCACTTCTGTACATGAAAGCTTTGGTACTTCCATCTCTCCCTTATTGCATTACACTTGTTTAAGTTCAGTAGTTCTTATTCTGGGAATAATACCGATGGCCATTCTGCAGCCACAATTATTAAACTAGAGCCTATAAAAGGAGATGAGTTTTGGATTGCACCTATAAATGATGATATGTGGGTTTCTAATGCTTTTCAGTGACTAGAAGTCCTACATTAGAGGGACTTCTACAAAAAAAACAACCCACAGTCATACTCTGGGTCCATACTGATGGTCAGAAAGGCTAGTAGCGTTCTTCTGATTGCACCCATAACAGCAAAGAGAGATAATAACTTCCCTCTGAAAACGGTCCTACTTGTTGCAGACATCAAAGGAGGACTAGCAAACGATGCGTGGAAGGTTAAATGTCTTGAGAAGATCTAGTCAGGGAACAATAATCATGTTGGACCTATAAAAAAGAGTGTCAGGGAAGGAAGGAAGAATGCCATGCATGCAAACTTCTGAAGGTGGAGTGACCATCAATGTTAGGGAAATAATTATAATAATATTTGCTTAAGTTCACAGTATAGACTCTGTTTGTGTCACAGTTGTCATGAACTTCTATCTCCATTTGTCTGGAAAGGGAATATGACTGAAGCATGCTAAATATATATGGGAGTGGCAAATACACAAGATGGCTTTAATTGTTTCTTCCTGATGAAGGGAATGCTCTCAGTACTTAGCTGTCCAGAATATGTTAATAGAGACAAAAATTTCTAGAATTGTTTTAGCATGTTGAAAACATTACAAAGAAAGAAGAGCTGAACCTATTTCCATCTTTCTTCCAAAGGGAGACTTTCACCTCTAGATCCCTGATCCTGCTCCTCACTGACCCAGCACTGGGCAGTACAGGCTTAGTGTCCACATGTCACAGCTCTTGGCTTCGTGAAGGAGTTAGACATCTGGATTGGAAGGATGCTCCCCATGTGCAGGATTACTCTACTCCAGTACCACTCTCTTAATAAATCATTAAGGAAACAGTATCTTGGTATCGGGTTTCTCTGCAGCTGAGACAAAGCGAGCGGTGGGACAACTGAGCAGCGCTGGCCACAGATCACTGAGGCTCCTGCCCTGCCCTTTGTTTTGAGAGCATCAGCACTCTCAAGTGCTCTCAACAGATAATCCTGTTTGCTTTAATCTTACTGTAAGTGCTCAGTAGCTGCCTTGTTTTGTACTCCATGCTGGCAGCTTCTGGCCTGGTACTCCAGGCCTGCTATATCACCAAACGCTCTGTCTGGGGGCAAACAAGCACGGAAATCGGGAGAAAATCGGGGAAGAAGATGCCTTGCTGGCAGGTAATGTTGGGGGCGGGGGTGACTGCTAGCCTGGCCGTGCCAGGGAGCATCAGTGTTAAAGAGATTAATTTCTCTTCCCCATTACTCTAAATTAGCTAAACAAATCCCTCGCTAGGGCTGTCATACTGATGTTCAGCGTGCAAATTGTTTCTAGTGAGTGGGGCACTGCTGCTGGTGGCTGGCTCGTAAATCGATCGGTTCTGACACTCGGGTCCCTCACCGAGTGGACAGGATTAGCAAGGAGACAGCAAGGCACGAGTCAAATGCTTGGAGAGTCCTGAATGCAGAGATTGGGAGGAAAAGAGCTGGATGTCACCCGTTCCGAGGGGATAAGAACAGAGAGTTGCCTCCATGCAACCCAGAGTGAGCTCTGCTTGAAGCACTTCAGCTCGCAGAGGAAACGTCTCATGGCCAGTGAACTATATAAAGTTTTACGGAGAGAAGGAAGGGGGTTGTTTTCCAAATGGAAATGACTCAGCTGTGTTTTTGCTAGCTAAACCCAAAGCACAGTACCCTCAGTTTCATTTGATTTCACCTCCCTGAGTGCAAAATCCTAGCAACAAAACCTATCCAACATTGTCCAAAAGTTTCTGGTGAAAGATTTGTTTTCGGTATGACCTTCTCAGCTGAAAGTATTTGGTGTTTTCCACAGAAAATAGTGATGTTCTTATTTTAATTTTCAGCTTGCCCAAACCAAAAGCTTTTCAGCTAAAAAGTGAAAACATCTTGGTTTTTCCATAGCATATATTTTACAACAAAATATTATTACTCCCCACTGAAAAACAAACAAATAAAATCTTTGCTTCCAACCTGTTCTGTCCCGCCACTGACTTTCTGGAGGAGCTGTTTCTTCAAACTTCAGACCACTGAGCAGCCCTTGGAAGATCACAGCAGCTTCTTCATGCCCCTCGCTTTTCTCCTCCGCACAGCGCGGTCAGAAACATGTCCTTAGGATTACTTGAACCTCCAGCAGGATTCAAGCACATCCTTCATGTTAAACAGGCACCTTTGTTTCATAAGTAAGAATTTCAAAAGATGCTTTTCTGGACTCATGCTGAAATCACTGGGGTGGGGCTGAGCAGATTTTCCAAGGATGCAGACAAGCACTAAATAGGACTTTCAGATGCCTGTGAGTATTTGGTTGCAATGCAGCCTAGGCATTCTGCCGGCTTAAGCACCTTTGAAAGTCCTCGTAGGCTCCCACTGGCATTTTTTGACATTTGAGTATCTACCCTGGGTGCATTAAAAAGCTCCACTGGGTTAACAGTGATTTTTGAAGTCACATTACTTCTTTTACTTGAGTATGCAGGCAGCAACAGAGAATTTATGAAAATGTTTGCAAATTTTTAACGTTTCAGCTTGAAGATTCATACCAGGAAGTATATTATTCATTATTCATTAATCTTTTCCCTTTCCCACCCCCCTCAACACTTTCCTGTTCAGAAGCATCGTATGTTGCACTTGACCAGTCATAATGAATAATGAATGACTAGCAAACAGTCTAAAGCAAACAGTAAAAGCCGATAGGTTCAAAAATTATTTGTCCAACCTATTTGGTGAATACTTACAAATAATAAACCCATTTGTATAAATCAGGATCAGTTCATGACAAGTTTGCTAACTGGACTAAGGCTCTGGTTCAACAAAGCATTAAGCACATGCTGAAGTCAATAGGATTTTTGTGTGTGCATATAATTAAGCGGTTAAAAAGTTAAGTAACTTGTTGATTCAGAGCCTAGCTTCCTAATGAAATGGCTCACAACAAGCAGTCCCCTACATCTTAATGAGCCCAATCCCTGTTTTTTAATCTTTGGAAGAATAGTAAGAGAAAAAACAGAAAGCACAATGTTTCTATATTTGTTTTTCGTATAATTCAAAGGCTTGTCCACCCTAATACTGCACTGAAACTCTCTGTGTTGATAACTGGGGCAGGCTAGATCACATTTCCTACCCAGCATGTTTGTAACACTGGTTAAAACCCATGAAATGTCTCTTCGGCTTGGTAAAACACAGATTTGAGCTTGTTTAGCCCTCGGGCACTGAAGCCAAGTTCCTGGTAACAATAATTCCTGGTTCTTGAGTTACACGGGCTACCTGTCCTGGAAAAAGAGATAGGATGGCTCTGTTCTGAGAGGTCAGTACCTGAACCCATTAGTCCTCGGGGAGCTGGTGGTTCAGAAGAAATGCTCCAGGTGCCTTGTCCAGCATCTCAAGTTAACATTTGATCTGAGGCCCCAAAAGCATTCTGGCACAGACTCAGCACTCGAGAATATGTTTGAGTCCACACAACAGCCAGATCCTTGAAATGAACTTCCATTTTCTGTATTTCCTAAGAGTTTTTTTTTTTCATTGTTTTGAAATTCTTTCAACATACTTTTAAACATAAGGAAGACAGAAAGACAATTCTTGATTCAGTTTAAAAACTTCAAACAGGCAGATACTGTTTTTTTTAAACAGTCTTTCACACACACACAGAAAAACCTATTTTTAAAAAAATTTTTTTGAAAGAGAGAAGTGTGACTAGCCTTATCTATTAACTGACGTGCCTGTTCCTACGTGATGCTGTTGCTATGAACACTTATCTTGTATTTATTAATCAGTCAGTAAGGGGTATCTCACCAAAGACAAAGCAGGTTCTAGTGGTGATACCCCTCTTTGAAATTTTGAACTCTGCTATCCAAATTCAGAAAAAATAATCATCCGTCTGCAACAAATAACATAATTATAAGCTATTTATTTGTTAGGAAAATGCCATGGAAAGGTATGAATCACTTCTGTGGATGTCTGTGGACATGAGTATAAAGCTTCCAGAAATTCCTAGTGTAACTCCAGGTATTCTTTTGTGCCTAGGCAACCTGAACAGCTGTCCCTGGAAACAAATCAGGGGAAAATTCATATTTTATTAAAATTTTTCTCCAGTAAGAAATTTCCATTACAGAAGCATTATTATCAAACCTCTGGAAAAAAAAAAAAGTCTGCCCACACACTTTGCATGCACACTTCTTCATAGAAGTTTTTCTTCTGCATACCTGAAGGCCTTTCAGAAAACCAGCAAGAATAGATGAGTCTGGACAAAATAAGAGAGTCCCCTAGGACTAGCTGGAGGTCTATTACTGAGCCAGGATGAGCCACCGCAGCACAGGGAAGAGTCCAAAGAGAAATTCATGCCCATGTGAAGCTGTAATTAAACATTCAGCATCATTGATGGGAGCAGGGAGGGAACTCCATTTCTTTTCCGCTTATTTTCAAATAAAGAAATCTTTGACGGAAAAGTAAAATTCCTTATGGGTTCCTTGGAAATGGAGTAGGCGCTACTCACACGAGGTGCAAGAAGAGGGATCATATTTAGCATAAAACAATAAATGAATAGCTTCACATTTGGTCATGGCCCAGCAGATGCCTGAGGAGCTCGCAAAAGCTGGAGCAGCCTTTTACATTCCATTCATCACAGAGCAGAGAAGTGAGATTTCCCTGTGGGGCGGCTGTGTTTATCTAGGAAAAGCAACTCTGGAAACCAACAGATGGCAGTCGTAGAGCTCCTGTGCCAAGGTGGCAGTGCAAACACCATTGCCTCTGCCAGCTGGTAGCCAGGCATTAGAGGCAGATGTAACCAATTAGTGGAGATCTCCACTCCTCATCCACTGGCCAGGTTTGTGATGCATGTGATCTGTACATGACAATAAGGGAAGACGGGCCCAAAGTCTCCATGGGCCATCAGCTAATGCTCTTTTTGAGGGAACCATGCTGAAACCTTGTTGTGACTGAGCTGCTTGAAGAGGTCACCACAGCAGGATGAATCCTGCTCTCCATTCAAGGCAGGAATTTGTTTAATCCCAGAGTTTTCTTTAAAATGTGTAACTTTTTTAAAATGTGTAACTAAACTTTTTTGCAAGACAGAATTTCTGGTCAGAACCAAATGAAGATTCCCAGAAATGGTTAAGCTAGAGAGGTATAGGAGACCCAGGTTCAAAGCCATGCTCTAAACCAGGACTAACATTTGGGGGTTTTATCCCAAGGATCTCAACAGTCTGTTGACTGTTAATGGCTTTTCCTGTAGACTGCTAGTCCTTTCACCAGAATGAAGTTGATCTACAGTGGCACCACAACAGAAAGACTAGCTCCTCTCAAGGTATCTTACCACTACCAGCCCTGGGACCACTTTGGGTACTTAGTTTCCTTCACAGATCTCTTTCTACAGCAACAACCTGGAACAAGACTTTCCAGAAATAACTTATGAAAGGTCTTTATCTCTGGGAACAGCTGGGGAGCAGAGCCTTTGGAAAGCTATAGAGATGAACTGGCCAACTGAGTGAATCCTTAAGCAGCCACGAATCTGTAGGACCTCTGATATTTGAACAGATAGTGACAAAGTGGCACCAATTCTTGGGCTGTCATGAGGAAAGAAAGAGCATATTATTATGCTACACCATATAAAGTGAAGAAGAGCGGCTGTGAACTCCAAGCTCTTGGGAGCAAGAGAAGCCCTTACTATATTCCTGCATCATGAAGCACAAAATGGAGCCTGCTCTCAGTTGGGTCTTTTAGCGGTTGCAGTAAAATAATAATATTCAGACACGGAACTCAGTGCAGAGCTGAGCTCAGTTGCTGTTAGCTTCACAGCTTCACTGATGGGAAAAACATCTGAAAACCCTGCAGGAGTTCGGGATTTGGCTATGGCTCTTAGCAGGTGTTACCACTTCAAGTCTTCCACATGGTTCCCATGGTGAGGGAACTTGCTATGCTGGTCACTTCACTGAACTCTGCTAAAGGACTGCTCACATGAGAGAATGGGTATACATACATTCTCTAAGCATAGTGCTGTCTAAGTTGAAAATAAGCCCGAGCCCAGATGAGGCTCATTAAGGCAACTAATTATGGGAAATTTCCTTGTTGTGACTGCAGTAACTTCTTCTACCTTCCCAAATGCTAGTGGTAAATAAAGGGTTAAAAGAGTCACGAAAGATCTGACCAGGTTGAATTGTTTTGTTTGAAGAGGCCTTGCTGATGATGAACAGCTGATGCTATTTGCGGTCATAAGTGGGGGAGTTGAGAGCAAGATTGGGTCACTATATAATGGTCTTTCAGTGGTTTGTTTTTTTTTTTCTTTTTGTCTTTTAGGGAAGCAAGGGTAGGGCTCTGTCTCAAAAAGTTTGTTGGACCATAATTTAGTAGTATCCAAACAGGGTAATTGCCCAAAGAAAAAGAAAGGGTTTCTAAGTGCTGCTATTCATTGAACTAGGAGATCTTCAGGAAGGGTTAGATAGAAAAGATAAGGGATTATCCAAAAAAAGCAACAGAGCTTGTTCCTTCCAAGTAAGGACTGAAGGGCTGTGTTTTCAGGGTGTAAAATAGCTCTCTGACTAGTTTAGGAGTGAAAGCTGTTCCCTTTTTGGTGTATATTGCCATGAATTAGGATGTTTGTTCTGTCAGTGTGTGTACAGCACCTGGCGTGATAGGCTCTGTATCGTGTTTGTGAGGGTTATAGTGATAAAAATTTATTTTCCATTTTCTTCTATTTTAGAAGTTTTTTAACAAAGACATTATATCTAATTGATTTTTTTGTAAATGGAAGAGATCTACATCGGACCTCTCCATACAGCAATGCATCACTGGCTAATTCATTGAAGTCACAGGAAATAACCTTGTGAAGTAAATGGGATCAGAATATGACCTGATGATGGTGTGCTAGAGGTTGGGATTGTTCTGGAATGATATCAATGTATTAAAGAAAATAGTGCCAATTAAGTACTCTGGATCAATTTACATGCCCATAGTGTTACCTTTGACATATGCTTTCAGCAGTACGCTTGGGATGATGGTTTTCCCTTGTGATGGACAATTTCCAAGCATTTTTTATTTAGATGTGACAAACCTGAGTATCATGAAGAGGTGGAACAGTTTTATTCTCTAGCAGACTCTTGTCTAGCCAATAAATTTCATTTTCTTTCTGTCTCTCTCTTTCTCTCTTTTTCTACCAGTCACAGTAAATGCAATTCCCTGAATGGCCATTACAACGCAAGTTTAAGCTGTAAACCAGTCCATTGATAACAATATGACTTTACTGAAAAATAGGAGACCTGAGATGTTCCCAGCAACCTTATAGGATTTAGATTAGAGTCTCAGTACACTATCATTGTTAACACAACATTCCAGCTGCACTAAATAATTTCAGCAGGAATTCAGTCTGCTAGATGCCTAGAGAGATGCATTTTCATCCTTTTGTTCTTGTGTGGCAAGGTACCATTTGTGATACAAGATTCAGCTTCCAGGTGGATCCGAAGTTCACCGTGTTGCTGTAGTAGGAGCTACAGAAGTGCATTGCACTGTTCTTCTGCCTTCCCTCTGTGCACGCATAATGAGGGCCTCTTGTCCCTGTATAAGAGGGAAGGTAGCACATACATAAAAATCAAGTGAGTAGGTGGTGAAACTGAGTTTGAGATCTAGCACAGGAGGAAAAGGAATACCAAAGACTGGGTGCATTCACCCCAAGATGATATTTAAAGGTCTTCGCCTCTATCCCATGTCTATGTCCAGGTTTCACTGGCAGGTCAGTGCTGGCATGGGTAGATTGCTACAGAGGTATATCAGGGAGGGGGAATGGGAGAGCATAACCTCAGCAAGCCTGTGTGTGTGCTTTTGTGGGAAGAGCTTGTGTCCTCTTCAGAAGGAGTGCAGAAAAGACAGAGGAAGTCCCAAATGAGGTGCAAAGCTGTGACACTCCCTCTTACCATCCCAAATCTGAAGCCCCCCAGGAGAGTCGTTACCTCCAATTTAGTTTCCTGAATGTCAGCGGAAAGGCTGTAATCATTTGTTTGGCAGAGGCAGGGCAGGCCAGGACGTCAGCAGGACCTGTCAGGTGTCACTTCATCTCTCGCACACTTTGTTAGAGGCTGACAGCCACTTTGCCATTACCATTGCAGGACCAATTATCTCTGCATTGCAGGAACAAGCCCCAGTTGGTACCCTCCTTCCTCACCCGCTTGCCCTCTGCTATGGGTCATTAAAACGATTTTGCACACACACAAGCACACACACACACACACACACACACACATGTGCTGCTGTGCATCTCAATGGATTAAACAGTCTCCGGCATGGGTTCCTCAAACCTGTCACCATGGGCAGCAGTACAGTAGCGCAGGGGGAGAGATGTATTTTTTATATTTTAAAAATCATGAGATGTTAAAAGTTTGTGTTTCCCCTTGGGTTTAATTACACTACATGCATTTGAACTGCTCTAATAGGTAGTAAATCTCTGAAAAGCCACAGATTAGAAGAGGGTTCATCACCTTCATACAAGGTGGGGGAATTCTAGTTCTTTATCCCACAGGGATTTCTCTGGTGTTCTGCAAGGGGATTTCTACCAGCCTTTTGGTCTTAGTCGTCTTCAGTCTATACCAAGATTCTGAAAGAGTTTCGAGGTTCCCTGTCACTGAGCATACACTGCTTCACATCTTTGGGTGCTTGCATCCAGGGTTAGACAGCCTGACCTAAGGCCAGAAGAATTCAAGAGCTCTGCTGTTCACGGGCCAAATCAGGATCCCCTGCCGCCGTCTGTGGGATCTGACCTTCCACTCGCACATTGCATCTTCCTGTTAGCCCAAGGAACAGTCTGTGCCCTGTGCCCAGGGCAGCTTTCCCACCTCCACACCTCACTTTCACTCTCCTGAGCATATGTGGTTGATATCACCCTACCATGAGCTGAGCCTGCTACTCAGGATAGACATTTCTCCACCTATTCCTAGACTTTCTGGCCTCTGGATATCTTAGCCAGGCTATCTTCTCCTTCACTCTATTCAGACTTTACCATCTTTCTCTCTTTTTTTTTTCCCTTCCCCCCCTCTTTTTTTTTCCTTGCCACTTTTGTAAAACAACTTAAATGTCATCTTCCTGCAATTACCCACAGAAGAGAGAAATGAATAGGAACATTCCCACAGGGGTCCCTGTCTTAAATGAGGCTTTTGTTGTTATAAATTGTTACTCAAAGCAGTACAAGCCTTTGGAATCACTCACATATTCCTGGTAACTTGATGCATGGGGCTTTGAATTCAGAGAGCTTGTTTGGAGTCTGCCGGCCTTTCTGGAGGTATGAAATCTGAGCGCACAATTCACGTCAACAGCAACAGCTCCTTTTGCCCAACGCTGGCTACCACCTTGCCAGGGACAGGTGACTTTGAGTTGCGCCTACCAGAGCCTTCTCCCTGCGCACCGGCTGCCCAGCCGGGCCTGCTGGAGGACCGCCTCTGAATGACCAAATAGAGGGAAAACGTGGCAGTGTGGCTTGAAATTTTTCCCTGCTGCCTTTGAAAGCCAGACATCATGGTTTGGGATAGAAGTTCTGTGCTCTGTTCCCACCTGAAAGGGGGCAACGTTGCCTAGTGATTAGAGCAGAGGGTCAGGAGCTGAGGAAGGCCCAGAGATTCCCTTTGGGTAAAGGACTTCGCTACCCTGCCCTATGCCTCAGTTTCCCCATCTGAAGTGTGAAGGCAGTGACACTCCTCCCCCATGCATGGGAGCTGGTTAGGAGGCCTAACATGATAACAGTTATTGCCTAAGCCCCATGGGTAGCTGCCATCTTTGCACACAAGACTTGAACAGAAAGCATCGTGGGAGGTCTAAAGCTTGAGATTGCATGGCTGAGAAAGGGAGCTTCTTGTTTGTTTTTTTCCCCCCTTTCTTAAAGATTTAGGAGTGGGAAGGTACCTGTCAAGCTTTGAGCAGGGTTGCAGAGAGAAATCGCAACAGCTGCACAAAACTGCATACACTTCCCCTTGCTCAGCTCTGGGCCCAAATACTAAGGCTGATGGTCCCTGTTCCCCACCGCAAGGACTGGAGGGTCCCCTGGGAAACTGGATAGCAATCCTTGCCTGCTGGTACCAGGTCGTATTTTTTTTTATCTGTGAGGAAGGAGCTCAATTGGGCATGGGTGCAAAGCACTGATATAACCAGAGCTGCAGCACCAAGTTAAGCTGCCAGCCTGAAATTAAACTGTATAATGAGGGTGTCAGTCACTTTTGCAAAGCTTAGGGAAGTGAGAAGGAATGAAGACAGCCGGGTTCTGTCATGCCACGCATACAGGCACACATGCATTTCTCTTCCCCTTCCCTGTACCTCACCCCATTGCAGAAAGAAAGAAAGAAAACCTACTGCATCTTCCCAAACAAATCACAAAATCAGCATCCTTTGAAAAGGGGCTAAAAAAAGATATTAAACTTTAAATACCATTTCTTTCCATGCTGCTAAGCAGCTTATTTATCACAGCGTGAGCCCACCTTAAGAGCTGTGACGACAGAAAGCTCCACTGGTAATTACTGCAGGGAGCCAGCAGGCATGAATGAGTCACCACAGTGCCAGTGAGCAGCAGACAAGGTAAGGGGAGACAGACAGACAGGCAGGCAACAAGGGCTAAGCAAGCATGGGGCCTTGAAACCCCCTTGGGAAGTTATGCCAGTACATCTTCTTCGCCCCTTGCCAGGAACCAGCTTGCCAAGCAGACTGGTGATGCTGGAGCTAAGTTCTCAAGGGAGCGTCCTCAGATGTAGGGCTTGTCCTTGGGTATGTGGTCCTGACTTGCCAGAGGAAAATTAAACCCTCCTGTGAGAAAGAAACATCCTCAGCTGGCTTGGTCTGCACATGAGTCCAAGCTGTGACCTCAGAGGACTGACAGAAATGTTGCTGAACGAAGACACCCTTTGTTTATTGCTGGCTGTCCTTCCTGCTCTGCCTCTGCTAACAGACACGCTGGCTTCATCAGCAACCTCTATCCTCCCAGTCCCGGACATTGGGGGGAACTGAGTTACTTCAGCTGAGTGACGCTGGAGAGAATCTAAGGTGACAAGCAGGGCCTGCTGGGAACGGGAAGGCAGCTCAGCACCAAGAAACCTTGGCAGCTCCTGCCCAGATATTAGAATATGTCTGCTCCTCCTGCGCAGTGCTGGAGCTGACAGCAGAGTCAGCTCATGCCTTGCAGCAGAACTCCGGAATGAAGGGACACCATCTCCTTTGCATCCTGAGAGATGATGATAGGTGCCTTTCCACCATCATCCTCATTGGGAATCAATGGCAGATGTCTTTCACTCTTTTTTGCAACAGGATCCTGTTAACAACACAACTTAGTAGCAAGGTGTTTTTAGCAGCAGTTTGCCATTGTTAAAAAGTTCAAACATTTTCAGAGCCTGGTTGCGATGGATGCTGCACAAACACGCACAGTGCAAAAATGTCCTGGCTTGATGAGCCAATTTAAACAGCAAAGATACCTTGCAGAGGGGAGAAGACCCACAGCAAGGGGAACTGAGTTGCCCACATTCACCTCAGTTTGGTGGCTAAGTTGGGAACAGAAGTCAGATCTCCTGTTTCCTATCCACTAGGTTTGCTGGATCTGGGCCCAACCTGCTCCTAAAGAGGATAATTAAATGGGACACTGGCTCTGAGCAGTGTCTGATTTAGCTTCACACCTGGTGGGCTTAGTCACCAGCACACAGCCTCATCTCCATAAGAACAGTGCCTGTTACCTGTGCTCTGACACATCAAATGTTGTCTTAAAATAGCGCTGAGTTTCTGACTGAGCTCCTCTGGGATTTTACCAGATCTATCTTTCCTGCCAATAGCATTTAAATGATTGTATTCTCTGATGGCTGCAATCTGCCTGATCTTTCATCCCCCCGCCCACTTCTGCCTTGCACTGCAGCTCTAGGCCTCCTCTTCTCCCCACCAATACAACCTTATGCAGGGCTTGATTGTGTCTTTCTATGGTGGCTACTCCCAGGAGAAGGTCTCTACGTCGTAGAGACAAAGATCACGGTGGTCTACTAGGTAATCTTGGCGGGCAACCCAGTGATAGCATATAGAAATGCAAAGTGCAGGAGGAAAGCTACAAACGGGGGCCCAACAAAAAAAGTTGGCATGTTCTGGGCTTACACATCTTGATCTCCTTCAAGCTGCGACAAAGCCTCAACTTCTAAAAAAGGCCATTTAAAGCAATATCTTATGGCATTTGCCCCTCTCACTACACTGGCCTTCACCTGTATGTGGAGATCACAGTTAACACAACAGTAGCTTCATCACAGTTAATGTGTGGTTCTCACCAGCACTGAGTTAATAGGCAGCGTCCTACAGAGCATCAGCCTGAGCAGCAGGGAGAATTGCTGTGGTTTCCTGTGTACATCCTTTCCCAATAAAGATCCAGAGGGGTTTTCTAGTGCATAAAAAATGACTGATGCCCACAGGTTTCTCCCTGTCCTTTTGAAGAGCTGTGACCTTCAGGAGGTTCAGATGAATGCAGAGCCATGTGGCTGCTCAGCTGGACTTGTTAATGGTTGTCCCACTTCAAACAGAGAGGCCTAAGGGGAGGATGGCTTTGACTCCAGAAGGGAAACAGCTATTTCCATGGACAGTTATCAAGATGGTGGCTCCGTGCCATGCCTTTAACCTGAGATCCTGACTGGAAACTTCCAGCAGCCCCAGCAGGAAGAAGTTGGGTCTGGCAGTCCCAGTAATGAGGTCCAGCTGGCTCCTTGGCCAGCAGCTCTCTAGTGCTATTACGATTACACCGCCAAGAGCTGAATGGCAGCAAGGATATCTTGAGCAAGGAGGAAGAGAGGTGGCAAGGCTTTGTGAGCATGACACCAACCAGCCATGGAGCTACTCCATCACTGCAGTGAGATGACTCTGTGGCATCGGGATGCCAGGGAACTGCCTCCAGAAGTCCTAGGGGTGTAGGGGGTAACACAAGTCATCTGCAGCCTTCGGAGCTCCTGTGAGAAAGGGGGATCCTCTGTGATCACGGCTTAGTCCTCTGCTGATTAGTTGTCTACAGCAGCTGCCACATACAAGTCCTGATTCTGAAGGGATATCTCCTTAATTTCTGCTTTATTTCAGATTTTATGTCAGAGCATCTCATATCGGCCATCTGCCTTCCCAGCTTCCTGGGTACAATGGGACAGAGAGGGATGGTGAGATGGTCCTAAGTTCTGTGCGTTACAGAGCCTCTTGCATGTGTGGGGTGGCCAAGGATAGCTGTAGAACATAAGAATATTTATTGGAGGGAAAAGGCATCCACGAAGGCTTTACAGGAAAGGGGGATTTCTCTCTCTGGAAAGAGGCAGATGTGGGGAGGGACTGATGTTGCTGGAAACAACAGAAGAGAGAAGTAACCTAAAAGGTACAGGGGTGGTGACAGCTTTTCTCCAGCTGGCTGACCGAGGGGGAGAGGAAACCCGGAGATACCCGTCGGTGTCCCTCCATGCCGTGGTGTGCCTGGTACCCTGCAGCAAGCGCTGATGCTGCATTTTTTCTTGCGGCCACCGGAGGGCAGCCCGAGGGAGGGAGCCAATCCCCCCCACCCCCGGCCCAAAAAAGGGGGCTGGAGGGGGCAGGAGGAGGCAGCGATAGGTGATGCTGGGATAGTCGCAATAGGGCAGGCTGCCGGGCCACAGCCCCAGGGCAGAAGGGAGGAGGTGGACGGGAAGCTGCTTTAATTCCTGGAGAAAGTTCAGCACTGAGCTAAAAACATGCAGGCTGAAATAGTTCGGCTCTCTATTAGGGAGAGGAATTTTATGTCTGTGCAATGAGGAAACCAATTAGAGGCATGATTTAATCAGTGTGTTTTAGTGGGCGCATTAAGGGACCTGGATGTGGCTTCAGTAAGCAGCCAGCCAGAAAGCTTTGATGGTGTCCAAAGCTGTAAAGCCACTTCATAAACACATCCTCTCCAAGGGATATTTGCAGCCTCCAGCCAGGTCGGGGTCAAAGCGGTGAGAGGGCAAATGGTAGCTACTACTGACATGATCTGGGTTTAAAAATAAATCAGGTGAATCTGACAGATCCCTTAGGACACCAGGGTAAGGCCTTCCCCATTGAAGTTGGCAGGGCCAAGAGATGTCATGTTAGTGACTGCAGGGCCTGCTTTTCTCTGCTTGAAAGAGGCTTTGATAAAAACGTCTAGGCCAAAACGCTCACCTGCGGTTCATGATCATAACTGTCTTTGCCCTTAGCATTGCTGCAGTGCTCAGCAGGAATAGGCCTAGCTGCTGTTGGAGCACAGGGCAGCCACCAGCACAGCTTCACCCCAAAGATTTCCTAATTGAATGAACAGTTTGGACTGACCTTTTAGGGTGGGCGTAACCCTTAAAGGAGCCCTTGGCATTTCTACCCACTTCTGAAAGGCAGATGCCGGTATGCTGTGGCAGGAGCGATGGCTTGCAGACGTTGCAAGCCTGTATTTTGAGCAATACATAAAATTGTCCCCGGTTGCTCACTTGCATTGCAGATATGTGTGCTGTATTTCTGCAAAGGGAAAGGCAGTGAGGGTCTCTGACAAACTGATTTTTTCCTGCTTTGATTCCTTCTGAAATTTCACTTGTTCCTTCTGTAGCATCTGAAAAATCTCAGAAGCATAGGTGCCAACTGCTATTTTTTCCCTGCAATTGAGGCTACATTTCAGTGGTAGGTGAAACAGTGCTTTGCACAGCCCATCTGCAAAGTGCTTCAGGATCCAGCAGGAGGAGAGGTGCTGCATAAAAGTAAAATATTGTGGCCCCAGTCAAAAAAATGAGGACTTTGCCTTTTGGACAGAAGTCAGGGTGCCCTTTCCTTTCCCTGAGAAGGAAGGTCTCAGCTTAGTGGCAGGAAAGTGAGTGCTGTATCTATAGCAGCATTCATATCTAAATAGCATTTATTTCCTGTGAACTCACTTTGGCTGAAAGATACAAGGGTGCCCAGGGAAAGGAAGACTAAAAGGAAAATAAATACTGAGGCAAAAGACTTAAAATTCTTGGGCTGGGGTCATAGCCCCTAGGAAATGCTTCTTGTGTGAGAAAAGACTTGGATTTAGTTATGTTCACAGGTAGTTACTTCTTTTGCAGCCATGAGTATGTTACCATTACTAAAATGGTCATCATCTCACCTCTTTCAGGAGTCTGGAGGAAATAAGCATTTTGCAAGCTATGATGTACTCACATGCTACAACAATATGAACTACGTAAATACCTAAAATAGATCCATTCCTGTCAGCAAATATCCAGACATTCTGAAATAATTCTCATCAGCTCAATTTCCAAAGATAGATGGTTCCAGACTAACCTCATTTCTCTGAGGAAATGATTTTTTTGAGGGAGAAGGGAACACTAATATATTTAACCCATCTCGATTTCAGTGTAATATTTCAGTTGAGCCATATTAGTTTCATCAGTTTTGCTGAGAATTAGCGTGAGACTTATAAACTAGTCTCTGCTTGTGGTCAAAGGGGAGCTAACAACAAATAAAATTGCAAGAGCTGTTGTTCTTTGGAAGGAAGTTATTAGTGATTTCTTCATGAATGACCTTGGGATGTGATTTTTCAGGTCTGATCAAGAATTTGCTTAATGTAGGTTGGAAGGCAAGGTCTCCACAGAAGTAGATAGGTATTGCACAGGGGAAGATTTGGATGATCTCAAAGACTGGATTAAGAGGCTGGCGTATGATGCTATAATTCTTACGTTACATGTGTTGGGACTGGGAATACAGCCTCTGTAAATGTCATGAGAGGAGAAACGCCAGTGTGTACAAGCTGATCAAAGGAAGACTGTGAATCACCAATGAGTTTTGTCCATGAAAATGTCAAACAATATCCTAGGATGTACTAGGCAAAGAATTCTCTGAGGAGGTAAGGAGACATTAAAGCCGTTACACAAGGCCCTAATAGTCTTGTATCAGGAGTACGGCCTAACAGTTTTGGTCACCCAAGGTCAGAAACGATACATTCAGTGGGCATAGCTGCACTGAGACAATTTGGAAGGATCTCCTTTCCTCTGCTCTGCTTTACAAAAGAAACTAGAAGAGTTTAGCTTGTTTAGGAATTAATGGCTGACAGGAGATGATCCCTCTCTCTAAAGGCAAGGGAGATAATCCAGGAAAGAGTGAAGTGTTGAAGCTAAAGAACAGTACCAACTCAAAATCCAGTGGACATAAACAAGCTCGGTGAAGTTAGGAAACTAGCATTAGTAACCAGACCAGTGAGATTAAAAGCAGCAAGCAAACTTGATAAACCTTCAGCAGGTTATGGATGTTATTACCAAGTACGGCTAAGGGAGGACGAGCAGATGGGATTTGGTGGTTCTGGGATCTCTAAACATACCTGTATCTCTCCCTCTCTTTAATTTTTTATCAAGCTGGTCACCTCTAGCATCTATGTGTCCAAATAACCAACCTTTATATAAATCCTTCCGTAAATATGTAATCTGTACTGCATCAAAGTCCTCTTTGGTAAAATCCCTGGAAGAGGCTTTCACATGAGAAAAGCGTGGTCCATTCTCTTGACCTCCACTGCTACGTGGTTAGTCATCTCAATCTCGCTAATGCCCAATAAGTAAGGGATATTTTTGACAAGTCCTGACTAGTCTGGGATACACAGAAAAGTAATAAAACATATTTCAAAAAGAGATCTGTTATATTTTCAGATCACAGTAAATCTTAACATAAGCCACATGCAATACCAAGCAGCTATTTCTTCTGTGCCATACAAATACAGGCAAGTTTCATCTCCTTCCCAGCAAATCTCTGGCTATACTGGAGATATGCTGAGAGAAATCTCCCGCTGTTTACTGTTCTGGAAAGCCAAAAAGGCTACAGACTTGCAGTCTGTGGTCTGTACAAACTAGAGGTCTGCAAAGCAGAGTTTTAGCTCCCCAGAAATGAGCTAAGATCCACTACAGTGTACTGGAGGAAGACAGCAATAACAAGGCAGCATGTGACACGCTCCCCAGCAAAAGGCCACTGCTGAAATTAAGATGACCTAATTGCTTTTCTGCTTCTCGGGCAGAAGATGGCACATGCCATGGGTCAACACAAGCTCGTTGGATGCTGGTATGACCCCCAGGTGGGTGGAGATTTCCTCTGGGACTTCTACTTACTCAGAGCAGAACGGGGGCATGTTGCTTTTTAGCTGCTGACTCAGCATCCCCCAGCATTGCCAAGCATTCAGGCTTTCAAGCCATTTACTTCCAAAGGCAATTGGAGAAATCGTTTGACAAGCTTCATCCCGAGACGTTGGCAGATTCCCAAGGTCGACTTTGTTACTCAAAGATTATGTTTACAGTGAAATGATTTAGGGATTGAGGGATTATCCAACATGGGCCCTCAGCCCAACACCTCCAAAATACCCAATACCTAATGATTCCTGACAGCACGAATCAATTTCTGGGAGCTGAGGTTCTTTTTCTTTTTAATTTTTTCCTAGGATAAAACAAAACTGTTCTGTTCAAACAGTGCTGTCTACAAATCATTATTAAAGGCAATTGACTGATTTACATCTGGCATTACGGAGGTCAGAACAATAAAACAAGACTTATTTTTGCAGCTAACACACTCTCTCTGCTATCCTTTATAAAGGCTGTCAAAAGGCAGTGCGCGATGGGGAAGCAAGGTGGGGAGCACCAGCAATTATGCGGGGAGAGACTACAGGAGAAATAGAGTGGTATATTTCTAAGAGGGTGGAGGGTGTTTACGTGTGTGTGTGTGTCTGTGTGTGTTTTTTTTAGGCTTATGAAGAACAGGGCTCTGAATTGTTTGAGAGCTGCCAGCTCTGTTCTTCTCATCAGCAAGCAGGCTTTTTTGCTTTAGTTTTTGAAGGTGGGCACTACCTTCAGCTACTTGCAAGTTTTCCAGTTGGAAACCCCAGTCTTCTTAAGAAGTTATTCTCTAACAGGTCGTTAGATCAAAGTTTGCATGAGTCTAGTCATTGCAGAATATCTTAGTGAAAAATTTTTAGCAGGTACGTTTTGTGATGGTACCAAGCATTTGGGCTTTGACATGCTATTTGCTTCTGGGGGTGGGGGGGAATCTAACCTTAAATAGATGTACTTGAACTAGGAGATGTTAGAGAAAGAGCCTGAAAACTAACTCAGGCCCAGATCCCACAAGCTGGTGCACACAGCTGCACTCCAGCTGACTGCAGAAAAAAGCAGACAGCCCCATACAGTTTGTTTGTTTAAATTATTAGACAGCATAATTGGTGGCCAGTGCTAGATCCTGAGCTGTTTCCTCATTATAGAAAATCACAGTTAATAAATTACTTTATCAGTCATATTCCACACACTGTTTTCCTAAATACCATACTGAATATTTTGCCTTTTCCTACATCCAAAGACCTCCCCCTAAAAAGCAGAAACCTACTGAAAAACTAAGCACAAAAGACAATTAAAATAAGCATTTTTACTGTAAAAAGGCCCTCTTCTTCCACATATCCTTCTGATTAAAAACGTGCTTAAATGCTAGACAGCAGGTCACTGCCACACTCTTGGGCCATCAAAATTTCCTGTCCATCCCTCAGCCTTTTAAGCTACTTCTGTTAATGATGATACTGATTTTGATTTTAGTTTCATCTAGTTTTGGTCTGTCCTACTGCTCCTAACAGGAGATTACTCTCTACTCCAGCAGACCTCACAGATAGGAATCTTTTCCTAACATCCAGCTTAAATTTTCTTTTTGTTCTCTTTAAACATTTTATGCTTTGATTGGATGAAGCAATTAAATCCAGGAGTTAGGGGGTTAGAGAGAGAGGAGAGGAAAGGAGAGGGAAAGCCAGCTGAGATAAACCGCCAAGTGACCAAAGACATGTGCAAGAGTTTCCTCCCAAGGCTTGGCTTGCTGTTGCAGCAACAGGTTTTACAGAAGATTTGTTTACCAAGAATCCTTTGTAAGGAAAGGAAAGGAATCCTCATTCAGAGGAATCTGGGTCCAACAGGAGATATATCAGATGCCTTCTGAACTGGAAAAAAGATAGTCATTAAGACATGAGTGTGCGATTACATTCATTTATACATTTTTTTCTTAATTTTCCTAGGCAGGAAGTCCTTGTAATCCTCTTTCCTCCTTCAGATTAGAGCAGGATAGGATCACTCACAGGCACACTGAAAGATTAGAGGATGAATGGTTTAGAAATCTTCTATATTGCCCATTTTAATGGAGCCTAGAGTTGCAGCATTTGTGCCCAAAGGGTTATGATGCTCGTTTTCTTCTGTTTCCAAACAATCACAAACTCATTTCAAAAGAAGTCCAAAATAAAGATCCCCATGCAGTAATCTACTGAATTATCTGAATTTCTGAAAAATCTATGAAGAAAACTGCATGGAAGTAGGAGCAAACAAAACATAGGACATGGCTGGGCAGAGGAGGAAAAGCAAGCTAAATTGGGCAGGAGGAAAGCTGTGAAGATCCTTGAAGTTGAGCTTGAAATCCACTCAGGACAGCGGAAGTTAGAGATTTTTTTTAAAGCAAAAAGACCATTAGGATGAGTGCGTTCTGACTTGCTGAAAAGCACAAACTGTAGGAGCTCAGCCAGTGATTCTTTCATCAAGCCTAAGAACTTATGATTTTAATTCGAAAATATAGCCTTCTGCAAAGTTAGTCAGCTTCACAAAAGAGGCTGACTCACTATACCTCTTAGGAACCTGCTCTGATGACTAATTGCTCATATTGTTAAAAATGAGCCTCTAATTTGCAGCATCAACACTGACAACCTCAAATTCCAGCCACCTGATCTCAATCTTTTGTCTTCTAGAAGTACCTAAAGAAGTGGGTGTGTGTGAAAGAAAGAAAGAAAGAGAGAGAGAGAGAGAGAGAGAGAAAGAAAAAAAGAGAAAGAGAAAGAGAAAGAGAAAGAAAGATTCTAAATCTTGCCATGAAAATATTTTCCTGTAAACTGAAGATTGAGGGAGATTGTGGGATAAACCAGTGAGACTGGCAAAAATGGAAAATTGCAATATGATGACCATGGCAGGCCCCAATGACAGAGGAAGGGAGAGATGTAGATTAAGAGCATTTGATTTCATGAAACTTTTTATCTTTTTAGAGAGGAAGAGTCAATATCAATCTCTATCTTGCTTTCCTCCGAGAATAGGGGTTGGAAGGCTTTACTTGAAAGCAGCAAGATTTCAGTGTTGTTTTGCACAACTATAACAGAAAAGTGATCCAGGCAAATGGCTTTTGCAAAAAATAACAAATCAGATGCAACTTAAAGAGTAAAAATTAACCAAGACACTGCAAAGTAAGATTTTTTCCTTCTGAGCAGTTTATTACTCAGCTGTATAAACACATTGCTACTAATGAAAGACAAATTGCCTATAAATGCTGATTTTTGGCTGATGAACTCTGAGGTCACAAAGTGTATTAAACACAAAATGAAGAAACAGGAATGGAAACACGGGAGTTCTGGCAAGGCATATGTTAAATCCACACAATTCAACAAAGTTGGTCCCCTTGACAAGCATTTCCATAACCAACTATAACTCTATCTCTTCTAAAAACCCTTTAATAAGACCCAGCATATAATTTTGGCATCCTGAGCGTATCAACAGTCAGTAAGATCTGAGCTCCTCATTGACTGGTGGGAGTTGAAGTTCATGCACTGGGTCACTGAAAGGTAATTTCCTTTAGCTTTGCAATAAACTCTCTGTGTTGACCTAAGACCTCCAAAATTGTGAGTGGTTAACAGCATCCATAAAAATAAAATGTTGGTACAAAATATCTGAATTTGAGTAGATTTCCTAGAATTTTATTAATTTATAGAAGTTGAAGGTTGTGCCATATGTCACTAGAAAGTAATTTTCTCTGGATATGCAATAAGGGCTTAGATTTGATTTATGACCTAAATATTGCAAGATATTAATACATCTCCACACCAGATGGTAATGTACATGTGAAGAAATGTACCTTTTCTGTTCTAAAATTGCTAGGTTTTTTTTTTTTTTAATTTACTAGGATAAACTCAATCAATGGCATTCATTAATTTTTGAATGCTGAGTACTTACGTGGAATGTCCCCGTCTCTCACACAGATAGCTGTGTTATTCCCGTATAAAATACATTCAAAATGTTTCCATAAACTGCTCGAGTGACTGTATACGTAGTACCTACACGTATATCTGTTAGGGTTGTCCAGACTTGACATGTCTCTAGAAACAGACAATGTTTTGGACCCTTGGGATCCAATTTAGATGCTGTTGGGGATTACAGCTGAAAACAAATAAGGGGAAAATATATAGTCAGAATCTAGTTACAGAAACTAACAAACACATCAGGCAGGTTGGAGGGAAGGGCTCCTTTACAACTCCAGGGCAAAAATTCATGAGAAGGCTGAACAGCTACTTTAAAATTTACCAATGTGGTTTTGTGAAATGTAAAGATACTCAAAACTTTGTTTTCTAGGGACAAGAAGTAGTTCATTATTTTCTCCTGTTTGCTTTTGACTGCATTAAGTCCAGTGATTTCCTGGAGAGACATTAATATCTTATTTATATACTTGGTAAACAATGCGTACTTTTCTACCTCCAGAATAAAAGCTGTGCACCAGAAATTCTCATATTCCCTGGCTATCAGTGCATAGAATCAATCTCTGTGCCAATTCCTTTTGGAACTGCAAGTACAGACTAAATAATAAGGGCTTGTTTCAAATAAGAATTTCCATCCCTTAGGAAACTCCAGTCTTTCAAAAAAGTAGTTTCATCTCGAATCAGGAGATGTTAAGATGACAGTCAGCTGACCCAAGGGAGGACTACAGTGTGTGATGGGAATTGAAGTCCAGCTGAGGAATGCAAATCATAGGGAAAAGTAGAGATGCAAAGCACAGATGAACAACTATACCCAGATCACCTTGCAAAATCCATTTTAATGTTGCTTCGGTATGAAACGCAGCAATTTAGGTTTTGCAGGTGGACTCCCCCCCCCCCCCGCCACCACCAAATTCACTTCTCTTCTGCATGCAGTGGCACGAATTCATCTTAAACATGACCTCAGCACACATGGAAAATGTGGCAGGGGTGTGTTTTGGGGGAAACGATATCATTTCAAAAGCTAGTTAGGCACTGTTTGAATGCGTACTGCCATGTTTAGAGTCTTGCTTCATAGTTTATTCATGCTGCCAGGTTGCTTTGCTGTTAGAGAGAAGTCAGAGCCAGTTCCACGCTCCGATTTCCTTGGCAGGCACTTTGTTTTCAGACAGCACCTTCTGCAGGTCTGATGTTTGCCTCAGCTCTGCCTATGGCATTTTTTCCCAGCTTCCTTGTATGGAGCCATCTAAAGGGCCTTCGGGCTCTGGGAGTTCAGGGAATGCTTTGCACAGATTAAGTTTAAAGTGAAAGAGTGGACCAAAGGCTTTAAGTGCCTTATGATTGCCTGCAGAGAAGCTGATGGACATTAGGACAGTGGGGGGCCCATCAAATGACTGAGGAGACGGATTATTATTTCCCCTACCCTTTTCTGCCAGCCCAGACCTGTTATTTCGGGGCAGAACAGCGGGCAAAGGAAATGGAGCCTGACTCCCTGGCTTGGTTAGCATTTCGGATGCAAGACACCAGGTGGCTGGATTGATGAGAGGCTGTCACAAGCCGGAGCGTTTGCTATCTTGAGTGAGAAATAACGGTCTGGGAAAAGTCTCTGTCTTGCAGAGGTCTAGGGCTGGTCCAGCTCAGGCCAGTCGAGAGTGGAGGTAGTTACATAGGTTGGCAGCTGAACTCCCTCCTCAGTGATAAGCCTAGTTTCTCGTTATGCTTTGCACAGAGGCAGGCAAAAGGCATGAGCCGGGGCTGGGAAGGCCAGTACGAGATGTGCCGCAGTTACTGCTGCATACAGAAACAGTATTAGCAGGAAAAGTGACTGACTGATGGCTGATTTGTCCTGAGCACAAGTCAGAAGAACAAGCTTCCTCCTGCAAATTGTTTTCTCCCTGCCTCAACCAAAAGACAACTGCTATTCTGGTGAAGTGACAGATGCTGCTACCAGTCATATGACTGGGCAGAAATGCTCTCATTTTTAGGAGTATGAAATTATGTGTTTTGGTAGCCAAGGGTAATTTCTCACTATTTATTGTTGCTTGTCCTTGACCCATCCCCCTGCTATCTATGTCTAATGTTTTTCTCTTGGATAGCAGACTCAAGCCTTTTCTGTATTCCCCTCTTATGAGCCATTAACAGGAAAGCACAGAATCTCTGCACAAATACACACAGACACGGAGGTATGTGTGCAATACTACATGTCCCAGTAACATCCTGAAGCTATTATTAGGGACTGGAACATCACTGTCATGTACATTATATAGGCACAGTTGTAATCATGATGTGAGGGCAGATAAGAACCCAAACTCACAGAGATCTAACGTACTGTTTTTCCACTTAGGAAAAGTGTCATACTATTATCTTGTATTGTTTCAGTGTCACTTCTAGTTTTAAGCTGCAACTGGGTCCTACATAGTGCTAGGTACTGTATATGAAGAATGAGAGTCAGACACTGTTTCAAAGAGCTTTCTATCTAGGCATAAGACATGAAAAGCATAAAACAGATGGGAATGTAAGGAAATAATGAGAGGATGTGGGTCAGAGTAAGAGGCAGGAGCCAGCAGATTACTTGCCATAATTTTTGCAGACGTCACGACAGATTTTGATTTAGGAAGGGATAGGGGGGAGTATGATGAGATGGCTTAGTAGATGTTAAAGACAGTCTAAGGAGCAGGATGGGAAAAACACAAAGATAACTTGTTTGAAAATGGAACAAGTGGGTGAGGGAAGACTGGCACCGGAGGCCAAGTGGAGCTGAGAACCAACCTTTCCAAGCTGAACGACAGATGATGGAGAGGGTGGGTGAAGACGGACTGCGAAAGCAAGTATGTGCAACATATGTTTAAAGTGATTGAGAAAGGTTGATACCAGAGGGAAGGATATGGAGGGATGACTGAAAGCAGTGGGCTGGGGAAGTGATCTTTGCATCTGAATCCTGGAAAGGTGTGTGTTAAGTGGAGCCAGGCTATAGTTGTTAATACCAGAGGAAAGGGCAGTCCCTGCAGTCGCTCAGAGATATTGAGAAGCTGGACAAAAGTTTTAGCTGCAAGGCAGGAGAGGAAAGGTCGCCTTTATTTAGAGATGTTACGAGGGAAAAGGCTTCCAGAAGCATAGCCTGAATGTGAGGCTTCGGACCGTGATCTGGGCAAATGCCCAGGTTATGGGGCTGAGTGACAGGCAGCATGCGGAGATCCACACTGGCGGAGCTAAAAGGCAACAGTGAAACCCTGGGCTGAAAATTAAGATTTTTGCACTTGCTTTGATGACCCCAAAGTGGTAGTTAGACAGCCCCAAGGAGATGTCAGAGAGATAAACCTAGATTTTAGCTCAAGCAGGAGACAGAGGGGAATCTGTGCCATCAGTGGAGGTAGGAATTTTAATTTTGTTTTGGAGATCGTATTATCCTGTGATGCATCTGGATACAAAAGGGCAGAGAAAGAGGCTGGACAATGAGCACTCAGGGAACCCTTGAAAGCACGATAGGATCTATTCATGGATGTCATCGCCAAATGATTAGAGAGGTAAAAAAGCAGCAGGAGAAGATGGAACTAGAAAGCAAAAATGAGGCAGAATGTCAAGAAGTGAGATGTGGTCAGTTGTATGCAGGCCAAGGCATGGGATGATCGGTGGAATATAACTGGGGAGAAGTAGGTACTCATGCACTGAATGCAATAATCTATGTGAATGCAGCCAGAAAAAAATCAGGCTGGAGTTTCTATTAAAGTGGTAGAAATAGAGAAGCCGTTGTTATCCTGAAGTAACAATGCAGGTGGTGTTTATCCAGTGTAGAAATGACAGCCAGACGTCTTACTAGAAATTGTACAGCACTGATTTATCTTTGGGTAATTGTTCATCTTGCATGTTTTAAGTTACTTGCTGGCTAAGACCCAGGACTCCTCAGACTAGCTTTGGCATCCCTCATCTAAGCTATGATCATTTTCATATTTGATATGTCTTGGGTTTCATGTAGCACATGGCACGTACAGGGTTTTCTTTTGCGAGTGGAGGGTACATCTAAAACAGGGATGTCACCACAATATTGCAAAGAAATGAAATTCTCCTCTTTGGTCCCCGTGAGACGACCTGAACAAAATCTTTAAAGGTGACTCTGTCCATGAGGATGGGTTTCACTCTCACCAGAGGCTGATAGCTGTTATTACACTGCTTGATGAACTGTCCTTTTTATTTCTCTGGTTTTCATTATCCAGTATTAGTTTATAATAGGAACAGCTTTTCCCCCAGGCCCCCCTTTCAGGCAGAGGAGGGGATTTCTACAATATGGGATGCAACATCTCAGACCACTGCTTGTCTTCATTTCCATGTGGCGAAGTCCCCGCGGTCTAACCGTTCCACTGTCGGATCTCTCAGTGGATCCTGAGCAGAACCTTCCCAACATTGTTTCTTAGGTGCACTGACACAGTGGGCGGTACTCAGAGTTTATACCCACTCCACCCCACCTTCCAGAGCCTCCAGCATATAACAGTGAGCAAAAACTTACTTCTCTTCACGATGAAAGTCAGATTTTGTTTTGAAAACGCCATCTGCTTGGAAAAAAAAAGCTAAAGTAAATACCCTGTGCCCATAACGTCTATCCTTTGCATTTACTTTGTCTTGGTGTCACCTGCTCTCCTAGGGAACCGCTATGGCATGCGTGCCACAGCCCCCGGCTTTATGTCAACCTCTTGACAGCTTTGTCCTCTTCTCCTTTGTGGGTCCAGTCTTTTTAAAAGATCAGTGTCTTTTGATCTCATTCCTCTCAGCATTGTCAAAACAGCCCTGTCAAAACAACCTTGTCACTGGGATTAGGAGTGAGGAGTCCTTCTTCACAGCTATAAACCTCCCTGTTATGTTTGAGAATATATGTCTTATCTGGGCTACTCTTTTATTTCTCTTGTCTTTTTTTATTTTTACTCTCAGCAGCTCCTTTTGCTAGAGTGATGAATTCCAGTAGGGTAACATGAAGCAGGTGCACTGAAGGGCATATGGTATTTACGAGTCATATTGCAAATATTACCCTATTTTCCCCAATTTTATCACTGCGGTGCCTGATCACCTCATGAGACCAATGCATGACAGGGAAGCATAACATTAAAGCCGTATGGAGACTATACAAGTTTTGTTCAATGGCAGAAAGGAAGTCTGTGAAGCTTGAATGCTAAGTTCTGTTTGCCCTGGACTGCTGTTCTCGCTATCTTAAAGGAGCTCAATTTAATAAAGTATATGTTAAAAGCATCCTGTTTTCATGTAAAATAATCAGGATAAGCCACTACTATCCAAGGGGGTATCATGGCTCCCTCTTATGCAAGGACCGTCTAGGGAAAATGTAAAAGGAAGATGATGATTAACGAACAACACTCTTAAGCTCATTGAGCAGGGTTTTGGAGAAAAGACTTTGGGATTTAGCCTTTTATCTATAGTTTTCCACTTTCACTAACACTCAAGAGAGGCAGGAGAACTAATTTCTCTCTGTTTCCATTATAAGGAGCACATTTTTCCAATGTAACCCCTGGAAAAGGTATCATCAATCATGGCTCTTTTAATCTGGGAGCTGTGACTTCCAAGAGTTTGATGAATAGGCCCAGACGTTACTATAGCCTGTGACCTTCCTTTATGGACAGATGGAAGGAGAAATCCTGAATTTCTTATACTTTATACCTCTTTGACTTTGATTAGGAGTAAAATGTGCAGAAGATTGAGAAAAAACTTGGCTGGAGATTGACAAGAAGAAGAAGAAGGTTTGACTGAAAATTGTAATATTTGACGCACACACAAAAAAGAAAAACACCACCACAAGAGGGAAACCAAAATATTGATGATATTTGTCTCACCAAAAAAAATGATGCTGTATTTGTGACTAAAAAGTATGTGACAGGATTTTTTTTTTAAAAAGAACTTGAACCACCACATATGGAATTTTATATCAAACTCAATTTGTCACCTGAAAAGAGAAATGTCCAAAATTTTAATAACTCTTGCTGAAAAACAGTGAGCTAGCTGGAATCTTTGGTTGCACAAGTACTGGAAGGCTGAGCCTCCAATATGGCTTACTGCATCCACACCTAATACCTGCACATCAGAGCTGGCATGCCTGCAGCACTGCAAAGCTGCACTTGGTTTGTCAGCATCTGAGACCCTGTAGGGAGAGGTACCAGTAAAAGCATCTTGTATGTTATAGTTTTAACTGCCATGGATTTTAGAGTCGCTGGATATGGCTGAACAGCTGCTTGATTTTTGGGGTGAATAGGAGGGATTACTAAAGGTGAAATCTTCCAGCATTGCAGGCCTCAGACTTGGTGTCTTTGATGGCAGAAGATGCCTCTGACCTGCGATTACTGTAGAGTGCAAGTGTGTTCCTGTTGTAGTTCTCCAGCCTTGAATCAATCATGCCAGCAAAATCAGTGCTTCTTTGATCAGAACAGATCACTGTCCCACATGGCTGAAGGTATAAAATCACCAGCCCTCCTGTTCGAAGTAGAATGGGCATTCATAAATCAGCTTGGCAGACCATAAATTCATTTACCCAACAGTGACACGGTCAAAAGCAACTCAGTGGGCTTTTAAAGGCCTGTGTGCAAAGCTGGAAACAGACGATGGATGGAGGGGGTGTGAGGAGAAGAAGAAAGTGGCATCTTTATCCTCTACTGAGTGCTCTTTTGCCTTAGAGAGAAGTAGCTTGGGGCTATAACGGAAATTTTCAAGGCCATCTCCTGTCTCTGGATGCTCAATTCATTTCCTCTTTAAGAGTTTAGTCCATTCAAGGAGGCGTCACAAAGCTCTTTGTGAAGAATGATATACCTGACACTAGGGATTATTCACCAGTGAGTTGGGGAAGTTGTATAAAATCATACTACAAAGCGCAAATGAAGCCTGGGGAAGGGTCAATCTGAGAGAGGACAAGGAGATAACTAAGCTGTTGGGTCCACAGCACTGTTTTTGGAAATGCTCATGGGCTTTTAGGGCTCCTATCTCATTCTTTGTGCAGGTAAACCTACAGCTGCCTCTTGTTTTGGTGGATGCTTTAGATAGAAAGCAATATCTCCCCCAGGTTTACACTATGAGGTTGTAAGTGCTTTGCCATGTGGTTGCCTTGCGTGAAGATTTCAATCCTGTGATGATAAGGCGAAGGCAGCTCTACTTTTCTCCTTGTTGCCTGTCCTAGAAACCCACACAGGCGTGGCTCAGCTCCAGGTTTTTCAGATGAAGAATATAAACCACCATGCTCATGAACCTTGTACTCCACAATCCAGGCTGTACTGCTGCATGGGGCCGGGTGGTGCTTAAGGTACAGGGATGCTCTCTGCTGTTGTTGTAATCAGCAGTTGGATAGTCTAGCCCAACATGACTATTGCTATTAAGCCCAATGGCCTGAATGCATCCCCTGGCTCAAAGCATCTTTAAACTGCCAATGTGCTGTAAGCTGGGAAGATACTCGGGAAGAAGTTCCTGCTATGGTTGTTCTTTTTGCACTCCTCTTCTAAGCATTTCTCAGAGAAGTTCTGGGCTGGAGGTACTGCTGATCTGATGTGGTGTGGCCTTTCTTAGCTGCTTGGCATTGAGGGACTGTGGAAGACTAAGGCTGGCTCTCCTGGAGCATATGTGTCTAACTCACCACCAAAGCAGATATGGGAGAAGAGGTCACATCAGGGTCTTTTGGGTCTCTTGGCAAAAGTCTTAAGTCTGAAAGAATCCTGTTTGACATGGGTGATACAAACTGTCTCTTCTGTCTACTTCTGCTGGTCAACAGCAGAATATAATAAAAATAATCTCACACCTGAGGTCCAGCCAGACAAAGAACTTTTAGTGCCTGTCTTCCATAAAGGATATCTCAGGCTGAGTAGTAGGGACTCTCCCTAGATGTGTTTCTGGGCAACGCCCCAGAAGTTTATATCTTCTTTTTGTGATGTAAGAGAGGAGAGAGACTATCAAATATCCAGACTCAGGTCTCAGGTCTAGTCTATAAACACAAGGTCAGTTAAAAAAGCCTGCATGCAGTCAGGCAAAATGCAGCAAATGAAACCTTTCCAGTGGATCAGAACAAACCCGGGACGTTGTTACCATGGCTATGTTCCTTTCACTGCTACCTGATTTCATCTGGCATGAGATATATATATGTATATATATATTTAAATAAAATTGCACCAACCCTGCCAGTTGCTTCTAATAAAAAAGCTCTGTTGGAATAATGCAGTGTCTGAGATATTGGGTGTAATATGGTTAAATGCTTTTACAATCCCCCATTAAAGTAAGTGGATAGAAATTCATAAAACATTTATAGCATTTGAAAAGTGTTCATTCACAGATCCATCCAGAATGCGAAGCAGGCCCAGAGCAGCTAGTGCTGAAGACAGATGTTGATACCATGATGTTCCTCTTGCATGGAGAGAGAAGGTGGACGTAGGTTAAATCACATTACTGAAAAGTGAGAGTCTTGAGTTCAAATCCTGTGTAGCAGTTGATTTTAATACAGTTACTAAGCCAAATACTGCTCTGCTTTTCAGCTGAGTATGGTGGAAATAACAATCCCAAGCCGGCAAGGATACTGCATTTCTAACTATTCCTATCATAAGCCCAGGGGCATTAATGAGACCTTGGAGTGGGACAAAGAGAGAGATTTAAATCTGAGTGATGACAGTGGAGTTGGTTGCTTTTAAGCAAGCGCTGAAATGACCTGATCTCACTGAAAAGCCATCTGGCTGAACGGCTTCCCACCTGTGGCAAAGGTAATAGCAACGCTGGCTGTGTCCTCCTCTTTGGCAATTATACTCGAGTCCTCTGGGTATTAAAATCAGCTGACACTCCTTCACAGACTAGTTTTTTAAAAGAAGAAACAAAAATGAAGTTGTGTCTTCGGAGCTGAGAGTGCACCAAGTCCTGTATCGGCAGCCACAGACTGACTGCTTGACACCCCCTAACCCCCTGGCAAAGAGGAGAGGGCCTGGAAAGCTTTAGGGCTATAAAAACAGCAGCAGGATTAGAAAAAGTGGTTATGGAGAAAGGGACCAGGAGGAAGTGTCTGAGCAGAATTAAGTCAAGACCTGGTGCTAATCCAGCAGCTTTAGGTTGAGAGCAGCTTTGAACTCTTAAACCAAGCTGAGGACAAGACTGTGGCAAAACTAATCTACAGCTGCAGAGGAATAGTCACCTGAACAAGTGGTATGAGGGAGGAAATCTTCTGTTGATGGGGAAAAGAGATGAGAAATTATGAGTGCAGCACTGATAGAGGGCTGCCCAGGTGTGCCAGAGGACGTTGGCACTGCACCAGGGAGGGTTCCTCGCACAGCACATGAGAGAAGGCTCTCAGCCCCATCTCTGTCTCTGGTTCCTAGAGAAATCCCTTTGGAAGGAAGTGCATAGGAGAAGCTAAGACAGCCTTGCATCCCTAGGACCACTGTCCCAGGGCTGAATTCCTGCAGTAAGTTTTCCAGCATGTCCAGCTGTTTCCAGAAGAAGTTTGGGGAAGCAAAACAATGTTGTCCATCCTCTTGCAACAGTGTGTTGTGAGGAGCCAGTGTCTTGTCATATTTGGCAAGCATCTGAAAGCAAAGCTGCTACCCATTCCGTGATTCTCATTCACACCAGTTTTATCTTCACGTCACTCGACTTCAGGAGAATCTGGGTTCCTATTTCTCATTTTGTAAGAATAGCAACATTAACCCTGGGGTCACAGTCAAATATTAGTCCCTCTAAACTCCTCCTCTAGGATGCAAAGGCTACACACCAGCGTTGCTGTGAACATGCCCAAGCTTCCTTTAAACTAGCTGTGCACTGCTCAAACTAGGCAAATTTATCTTACTTTTTTTCACAGCTTCATATTCCTCCTTTTATCAACTTCCAGTCTGCTGTTATCTACCTCCAGAAAGCTTATGTGTCCCCCATATACAGACCCTGTAATACAGACATCCTCTCGGTTGCACGGTGTGGTTAGATTTTCACTCACTATAAACCAGGAAAGATTCCACCCAAGATGAGTTTCATTGAAAAAAAACTGTCTTTTACTTCCTAGTCTGCACTCAGCTGCACTGTTGCTATTCTGGTTACACAATTACTGTATCTCATCTCAGAGGCTGCTGCACATCAGAGCGGAATCTCTCATTGGTGCGTAAATTAGAGTAAAACAGAGCTTTGGGATCCATTAGAAAGAAAGTGTCAGTCTAAGATGATTTGTTGCTTAGGTTTGCTTTCAGTTCACTTCACCTTGTTTTATCCTCCAGCATGGTTGCAAGTTCTTTCCTTCAAAAATATGTATTTAGTTAGTTTATTTAATCAATATATAGCTACAAAGACACCTGTACATAAATCTATAAACATTTGCATAAATAACTGTATATTTATACCTTAGCATGCTGTATAAATATATGTATTAAATGTAATCAATATCATTAAAGCTTAGAACTTTCCATCGTATTAGCAGCTAATCTGTGTTCCCTCCCCTTGCTCTGACCGGTTACCCAGACTTGCCTGTGTGCTAAACCCTCTCATCCTCCACGCTTTGGGGAGTTTCTCTCACCCTGTGCGATGGTGTATCTGTCTGATAAGGAGCAGGAAAGCCGCTCTTCTGATTTATTGCTGATCGGAGGGCTATAAATTTTCTTTAGGGGAAGCACCATGCTGTAGATCATAGACCTGGAAACTCTAGATCAATATTTTTTCTCTTTTCTTATGTAGGGAGTAAGTAGCTGCTGATCTGCTCTCACCAGAGCAAGCAGAGTGAATCATCTCTCAGTGTTATCTTCTTCATGTCTGTACTGCTCCACAGAGACAAGTCCACGAAGCCAAAAGTTTTTTTTCCTAACCTTTCTAGTGTTTTTTTTTTAGCCCACACTTTTCAGCACCACTAAATACTTAGTAAATATGACCTGTTCTCTGTACAGCAAACTATTCTTGTGGTTTGTGGAGCAGCTTCTTCTACTTCATGTGTGAAGGACAGCATCATAATCACTTTCTCATCTTCTCTTCAAAGATGAAGATGAAACAGCGTGTTCCCAGCAACTGAAAGAGATGTAGTTAAAACCTGAGCGTGTGAAGTCGGGAGGAATGGGAATCCCCTGCAGGCTCCCTGGATGAGACGCACGCCGCAGACGTCCTTGCTGCAGACCTGTGAGCCTACAGTGCCCCAGGCCACACAGTGGCTGCTTTGTCCCCGCACAGGCTGCTTCTGACTCTGAAAAACTGGACTCTCTCAGGCATCGGTATGTTGTGTTCCTCTGCAAAGCATCTCTCTCTGCAGCAGCAAGAAAGGGAAGGCTGCTTTTTTCCCCGTAATTTGATGCAAGACTGTTGCTCACTGCCTTTGTCCTCAGCGTTGCTAGCCCACTAAGGGGTTCGATGCATGAAGAGGCACCCCAGAGGTAACTAACATACAAGGATCCTTTTATTTAGAATAGCTTTGATCACGTTTTTTAGATCCTTGACATGTCCTGTCCGAGGATTTAAGGCCTCTTACCAGCACTCATTAACTGCTAAAGAAGTTCGTGTTACAGCCATCACAGTCTTATCGCTCAGCTAACATTACATATTAAACCCATGTCTGAGCCAGGAGTGAGAACCTGCAGCACAGGCTCCTCCTGCTCCCTGTCCCTTAAATGTCCTTATCTGCAGCCCGTGTTCTCTGCTTATCTGCCCTATAATGCAGGAAAAAAGGCCTGTTCACGGAGATTTGCCCTAGCACTGTGGTAAATATGTCTGCAGGGGGAGCGGAGGGAGGGGGGATGTGGTAAGCTGCTACTTGCCGTCAAGGGTGGATTTGCTGGGCCCAGATGGGCAGCTCTACTTTCTAGTGCTAATGGATGCTATCACTGATGAACTGTACATACTTCTCCTACACAGCAAGGTACAGAATAACCTCTCTTTTTCCTTCTCCTCCTCCTTCTCTCACTTAGAAATGCTGGCTGCACAGCTGGCAAAATAGATAGGTCTTTCTAACCCTTTCATGCATGCTCTGTGAGACCAGGTAGCTTTATAAATATGGTAATAGTTTCCAGAGCATGCCTGGACTGGAAATAAGACAGAAAGCCACAGAAGCTGGACTTGGAGAGATAACTGCAGAAGCAGCTCCACTGTAGGAGAAACTAAATCCACACTCCAGGTCAAATTAACAGTCTCCCTCCTTTCCCCCATTAGTATGAGGACAGCTCTTGTGCTCACATGTTCACTGATTACATCCATGAAGAAAGCAGCAGCTCTTGTTTAGTTTATTACCAGAAGGCCCAAGCCTGTGATAAAACGCATTGATTTATACAATGGGGGATCCTGCCTGGCACTTCAATGCAGTTGTCGTGCTGAGAAAATTACAGATAAACTCTTAATTTATTCTCCCTTTAAGGGAGAGGGGAAAAAAGAGAGAGAAAGAAAAAAAAAGAACTCAGTCTTTACTAGTCTGCTTCCTAAGGCCTTCCCTCAGCTGATTCCCTAGAGATATCCTCAGGTCACTCCCAGCAGGCTGGGCCTTAGGACCATTTATTATGGTCCCACCAGGAGTAGTTCTCCCCTCAGAGGCTACACTGAGGACGGCACCTCACACAGGTGAGCACAAAACCAACCCCTGTGGTTCTGGTAGCAAGGATGTGGCTATCCCTGGCAGAGATCACATCCAGGCATTTCCAGGACTTTCTGGTAAGGTCACGTAAAAAGTCATCTCCCTTTCTACAGCTGGGGATGATCAATGGTGACTGATGATTTAGCCAAGGGAGAAGGCAAAGAGGAAAGCTGTGATTTCTGGGGCAGGTTAGAGTAGTTTAAGACAAGGGATGCAGAAAAAAGCAAGGGAAAGCGGCAGGTGGAAGGAGATGGATCTCAGCTTCACGAATGATGCCTTTGACAGATGTTTCAGACCTAACCTTGCATTAAAAAATTAATATTGCCCAGAGCCCAGGAGTAAAATGAAGCAGTTCATCTAACTTGCCAGGAGTGCAGTACTGGCACTGTGCACACTTCCCCCCTGGAGGATGCCGGTGTGTTCTGGAATTTGGGGATGAGTGACAATAGAAATGCTTGCTGAGGAAAGGAGCCCCTGCTCTGCAGCCCTGGCTTTCCTTGGAGCATCTGGAAGCACCAAAGCTAGTTAACTAGTTGTGGGTTTAGAAGGCTAGAGTTGCAGCATGAGGTAAGAGATGTTCAAACCCATCCAATGGAACAGAAACCTGAAATCCAAACCCAGTAACCTCTGTCTGCAGACCTAGATTCAGCAGCAGGGTTTAAATCTGGGGCTTCCAGCACTGTGAGAGGAGCCCTACATTTGGACTGAAGGCTCACCAGATCAGCAGGCAAATTCATGCAATAGTTCAGCCATGGGAGGAAACAAATACCAGGGATGGCTTTGCCCAGCTGCTCTACGGGAGCACCCTTCCTACTCTGCCAAGCATTAGCCTCTCTCCATAGCCTGCAGCTTCAGATCTTTGCTCACTAAAACCCACCCATCAGTTGAAGCTGCCCTGCTCATGTGAAGACTTACATGTGCTTGTAGTGTGCTTCCTCTGCCTCTTCCTTTCAAAATATGTCTGATCTGGCCAGGTCCCTCCTTCCAAATAGGCTTTGTTTCTTTGACCTTTCAAGAAAAGCTGAGATCTTCAAATGCTGATATCATGCTGTTTGCCTTTTGCTGCGTTCTCTTGATGTCTGTAGTATCCTTTGTAAAATGAGGTGACCAAAATATGTATGTTGTCCCTGTTCTGACAACAGTTGCAAGTTGAGAGCAAAAGCTTTCCATGTCTGGGCACCTGCGAGAAAACAAAAAGCAGCCCTTCTGTGTGTTGCCACTGGGGACCTGGACCTGGTGCATCCAGCTATTCAGAAAACTCTGAGTCTCTCCAAATTTTACTGGGCTGACATGATATTTTTCAGGAATTTTTGTTGTGCTGTTGTGGAAAATGCATACAGATAATGTTCTCCAGATTCCCCTTACATATGCACATATCAAAGGGTGAAAAACAAGATGGTAAAAATATAGCAGAAAAGGAACTAACTGATCCATTCCCAGGATTTGCTTGAAAATAGAGGTGTGTAGTACAGACCCTCTCAAGCATTTACATTTATTTCCTAAGACTGGAAGAAATAGCTGGGAGCCATACTCCATAGAGTATTATTCTAACCTCTCAGTTATTTCTAACAGTGATGTATTTTACCCTCTGAACTTAAAAAAATCTTGCCCTCAGACCTCCTGTCCCTGGATAGCCAAGAGAAAAATCAAGCAGATGTCCTTTTTCCATCCATATTCCTTGATTTGGAGGGCCCGCTACCCAGCCTAAGCAGCTATTCTCCACCCTGATCTTTCCTTATGCAGCTCTCACCCATGAAGAAGGAAAAGGAAAGCATAAAAGAGAGGAAATGAAGAAAATATTTGGGGATAGGTGGTCAGTTTTATCCTCTTCCAAAGTTAATAATGTTCCCCCCATCAGTCTTGGCTTCTTTTCTTTTTTGTATGCTCCTTCAAACAATTTGTTAGGCTTGTTTTTTTTTTTTTTTTCTGAATCCATGGCAGCTATCTTTAATTAAATCGCAATTCCCTAGGTGGTTACCCTCTTCTGTTGCTGACTAGCGTAGCCAGTATCTATAACCCGCCATTGCTGGAATCAAGACTTACAGGTCTCATGTTTCCTAAATCTCCTCTTCATCTCTCTCTTAATACAAATGTTGCCATTAATAATGATAAAAACATCTTAGGAGCTTCTCATTCCTTAGGGGCCCAAGGAGCTTTTCAGACTGGGGAGGGAGATAGGCTATCCGCTCATCACCTTTCAAAAAGTCTCTGCAGAGAAATGCAGCGTGTCCCGTGGCGGAAGCATTGCGCAAGTGAAATGGCTTCTTGTTCAAAGGGCTGAAGAATCCTGACATGGTGAGCAACTCTGCAAGCACACTAAATCAGCTTATGCCACTAGGTGAAGCTTGTGTCAGCTGTTTGAATCGAAATATGAAAAGTGGTGCATATTGTACTTATTGTCAGCAGCTCCTTTAGTACAAATGGAGAAGGGATTACTCCAAAGGTTTGGCAGAGGAGCCCTGGCTCATACAACTGCTGTCCCTCTTCAGGGGAAGTAGGTGCACCCAGATCTCGACCTAATGCAGCTTTTTGCCATATATTTTCCTCTGCAAGGCAGATCCTTTTCTAATTCACCCTATCTCCACCTCATACCCTGCTGCAACCCTTTGCTTAATGCTATGTCTGAAGGAAAAGCATCAATTACTGAATCACTCACCTTGCCTCCCACAGCAGCATGGGCTTTGCAGTCTACCCCCAGCCCTCTGTCAGCTGTGGCTGATGCTAATTATGTTATAACATGGCTGTGGCTGAGGGCATTATGAAGGAGACAATCACTGTATTTTAACCCCATCAGTATTTCTCCTGATATTTTTCTTGCCTGCCTCTGCTTCTTTCCTTTTGTTCCTTCCTTTGACATCTTAATTCTAGGGCTCCACAGGATCAGATTTTAGAAGTTTTTCTTCTTCTCTGCAGATACATATTGCTTTGTCACAGTCTGTTTTACTTCAGAAATTTTTCTCCTGCTGCCATCATTTTTTTTTTCTTTAAAAAGATGCAACTGCCAAGAGAGAATGAAATTTGATGCAATATCTATTTAAAAGACTTTGATTGCAATGGGAGGAGGAGGTTAAAAGTCCATAGAAAATACATTGCTCAAACTTTTCTGTGAAGAATTTCAACTAATTGATGCATATTTTACATATATATATATTTATATTTATAAATAAAATTATCAGCCTCTAAAATACTGAGGAGTTTCTTTAACAATTTTGACAAGTGGTAAGAGATGGAAACAATACTTTTAATTCATAGCTCGTGGGATATGAGGACTCCATGTGTGGTTCCATGGTAGCTGGCAAAGGTGCAGGCTGCTGTTGAAAGGAGCATCCCTGCTTCCCCCTTTTCTGTATTTGTGAGTCCGTCTAAGATGTCAGAACAGAGAAATGGCAAAATTTGCTCCAGGCTTCAGTAGCTTTGCTGAGACTGGGCACAGCCAGCCTCCAGCCTCACATGTCTCCCTGCTCCGGAGAAAATGCAGCCTAGACTGCGTGGATAATTTTTGGTCTGTATCGCTCACATAACCATCTTGTCCATGCTATTTCCTGTGGACTTAACACCTTCACTCACCTCTTGATCCCTGTATGTTTGAAACACTTCTTGTCATTTAGCTTTGCTTTCACCACCACCACCTTCTCCTGACCTGCTTTTGCTTTTTCTCCTTACCCTGTTTCATGCTGTCTGTTGCAGAAGTCTGCTTATCTGCTCAGTTGTTATGATCACTTAAAGCCTCTTTGTTCTGTTCATCCATAGGAGTAAATGTGGTAGAAATCATCACCCACAGGGAACACAGTTTTGCCTCTCAACTTTTTATTTTTTTTTCCATTTTTCTCTCCCCAGTGAAAGTGCCGCATCGAAAGTAGGGGTGAACCAGCCAGCCGACAGCTCTGAGCTTGAGGCTCACTAGTTCAAAATGCCCTTGATATTAAAACAATGAGAATCTAGTCTATCCAGGATGTTGCCAGCCCTTTCGCTCTCTCCAGTGTTATGTGGATACCAGAAGGAGACGGGGAAGAGCAAAAATTCAAAACCTCAAAAACAACAACAAAAGTTTGAGTCTAAAAAATGCACAAAGGTTTGGCATTTAAATATCACAGCTGTAGCCTTCTTAGAAATACCAGAGATACATAATGAATTATAGATTGGTCTGAGCTGCAAAACTGAACCCCCCAGCTTGTCCTTTAGTGACGTTCTGATCTGACCCCGGGGGTTTGGTTCAGGTCCATCTCTAATTCTGAGCTCACTCCTCTGTGATCCCTGACTTTTCCTGAACTCCCCTAGGTTTAACTGTGAATGTTAATGAACTGGGAGGTATTGCCAGGCTAAGGAAGGTAATTCCATGGTTTAAATGACGCTTGAGCTCTGCCTAGAGTTAGATTTCCTGAGGCTCGGTGAGGGCTTTTTCACTTTTTTCTCTCTTCTGCTCCAGTAATAATGCTGTCAACACTTCTTAAAATGAGAGATAAAACTTCTAATTTTGTTTTTTCAATTATTATTTCTTGCTGGGGTTTTGTTTTTCCTCCTCTCTTAATTTCATATAAAAGTTTTTTGCCTGCAGGAATAAAGGAGTGACCTTAAAATATACCACCTGCTGTCTTCCTCCTACTGCTGCTCTTTGGCCCGCTCCTGGGGAGAGCCATGCACTCTCATTTCCCCTCTGGGCCCCTCTTTTCTGTGGATGTACACTGACTTTTGGACCTTGTTTTCCCTTGGGGAAGGGTTTGCTTCCCCTTCCACTAGCACTGACTAGCAATGTTTGCACAGCCCAGAAGGAGATTAAACTATGAGTAAAGACCTGTTCATCTTGCTTCTCCCTTACCTCACATGGCCTGTCCTCCTAGTATTTCCATCCCTCCCTCTCCAGTACAGCAACAGGCTTTTTGACTCTTGTTCCTGGGTCTTGATGCTTAAGCATCGCTCCTGCTGAGCAAGGGTCCCAGGATGCTGGTGGATTGTGCTGTGATTCAGGACACCGATTTGTCCAGCCTACGCATGCTACCTACTGAGGACCCCATAAAATCCCTTCTGCAACAGCTACATCGTGGTACTGCTGCTCAGAGCTCAGGTTTGCTCAATGGAGCAGCAGGCAGTGGAGGTGGCAGCAGAAAGCTGATGGACTCAGCTGAGAAATGGGCCAGCCAATGTCTGCTCCATCTTGGCAATGGTGCCTCTAGATCCTGCGTCCAGGATCATTTGTCAGGCAAATAGAAATGCAAACAGCCTGACCTTGTCAGGACCCCGACCATAGCCACAGTCACAGGCAAGCAGGTGGACTTAATCTTCCTTTGTTACGGCACCACAGGAGTACAGTGCAATCTCCAGAACTGCAAGGCTGTTCATATCAGACAACCACAGTCCCACCAGGAGGACTTTCAGCCTCCAGCTGATTAGTTTTGCTGAGCGCTGTGCAGGATAGAGATGCACCTAAATTGAAAGGAAAGTGTGTCATGACTGGGAAGACACACTTGTTTAAGCATGCCCTTTGTTTTAAAGACAATATTCTCATAGAGACCTCCTGTAATGTTAGGGTTTAGGGTTATTGGGCAGCAGAGTGTTCTTTCTTTCATAGCCTGATGTTTTGTGGAAGGCTTTGACAAAACAGATAAAACACATTTGGCAAAATGTAAGAAAATGAGGAATGAGGTGGAAGTGAGAGCATGAGAGGCAGCCAGGCTGCCTTGTAGACTACTTTAGACTTTTGAGATAGACTTCCCCATGATAAGTTCATGGTAAAATGATACTAGCTTGATGGGGTAACTATATAGAATCTGAAATTGCATAGCTGGAGATGGAAACACTACTAAGGTTTTCAAGGGGTTCAAATAGATTTTGTAGGATGATTTCTGAGCCTGGTTTAATTTGCAAGTATCCACATATCAAACACGAGGCGCATATTACTTGCGGAGTAAGGTTGAGTGTGTTGAAGACAGAATGGATATTCACTGCAGCGGATAATATGGCTAACTTTTGCATAGCTTTTTTGCATAGTCATTAAAATCCCATTCATGGAAGCGTAACCAACATTGAAAGAGCAGGCCCAAATGGAAATCCATACCCCATTTTATGGTGGGAGAAACTGAGGCACAAGGGATGGGAAAGTAAATTGCCTGTGGTCCCCAAATGAGCCACTGCAAATGTAGGTAAGCAGGCCAGCTTTGCCAGAGCCCTGCATGGTGCTCTCTGCCTTCATGGATGCCCTTTGTGGGTAATTTCTTCCGGCCTGACACAGCCTTAACCTATTGTTAAGTAGGGTCTGAAAATTTGCAAACACTTCTAGTGAGGGCAAGCAACCTGACATAGCCCCAGCCTGGAGGACTGAGGGCCTCCAGTGAAAAGAGCTGAAATAGAAGTCAAATGGAGAGACATCCCGTTGCATCCCCTTGTCTCTGCAGAGACTCATCCTAAGATGGTTTTCTTTTTCTTCTTCTTCTTTTTGCATTTCCACTTCCCATTAAGCTTCCTTGGCCCTTTTATTAAGGTTTAATTTTACCTCAGACCAGGAGGTTAGAAGCATGCAGCTCTGGCTTTGACTGCTTGGCATTTTGTGAAGATTGTGTCACGTGGTACTCCATACCTACTCCAAAATAACTCCCTAAGCACAGAAGCTGGTTACTTGCCTGCAGAGACCGCTTATTCCCAGTCCTTTCAGTTTTTTTTTTTTTAGGGTGATTACTGGGTTTGAAACCTGAGGAAAGGAGAAAGCCAGCATGACATGTTTGTGCTATTTCAAATGGATGGTCCTTGTGTTTTCCTCCCTTCCCCTTTGCCATGGGAGAGAAGAAGCAAGGAGAGAGTAACATCTCTCAACACCAAGTGGGCTGTGAGAGCCAGAGCCAGCTGGCTGCAGAGCCTGCCAGCCTCTGCAACCGGGACATGTGGACCCAGAGCAGGAACTGTCAGGCCAACAAAAAAGCAAGTGAAAGAATGACCCCATCGTGCCCGCCACCCCATTCTCATACAAAATCAGTTACCAGCAGATGGATATCAGGCCTTTCCTGAGAGCCCTCCCAAGAACCAGCTGTACCATATCACTTTCTGCTTAATGACCTGTATTACAACTTTTCAGCCCCAACCAGGTCATCCAAGACACCAAACCTGCAACACAGTTGAAATGAATCAATCGGGATATGTTATTTTCGACCTGTTTTCATTTCAATCTTAATTTTACTTTTAGTGAAAACGAATGACATCTCAAACCCATTTTTTTCTTGTGAGCATCAAAATAAAAATTGAGGGCCTTATTTTCCAAAAGGCATCTCTTTTATGTTTTGATTTTTTGGAACTGGAAAAGATATGGAGTAAATTATTTCTTCCTTTTATTTTAACAGTTCTCTACTTTCCAATAAGATAGTGGAAAGCAAAGGTTATTAAATCAGAAAAACTCCAGTCGACCACACAGCACTGAGTAACAGTTGGTGTCCGTGCCAATTTCACCCTTTTCGTTATTTACAGTCCATGTTGTAGAAGCTCGGAAGAGGGACCAAACTCCTTACTGAAAGTGATGTGATACCTTTCCATGCACATCCTGGGCCCTTCACTGGCTGGCTGAGGGGATCCTGCTGGGTTAACACGTGTGCCAGATTCTTAGAATGCAGCGATCGAAGTAGCAGGAGCAACAGAGCTGGAGGTAATACCGCTCTAAATAGATAGCCAGGGGATTCGTTTTCTATATTAAAGTATTGATTTTTCATAAACTAAGAGCACAAAAGGCCATGGAAAACAATCAAATCCCAGTGCAGGAAGTTGAAAAATTAGACAGTGCTCTAAGCCCTCGTGGCTGTGTTTTGTGCAGAGACTTTCAGTTAAAAAAGCCTTATTTATAGGCAGTGAACTTGAAAAAGATCAGAGGTGTGGTTCTGACATACCAAAAGTTTGTTTCTCTTACACTGGATGCTGTGACTCTCTGCTTCAGGCAGGGAACACCAGCAGAATCAGACTCATGGAGTTTCTTGTCTGTTCTGCATACAACTATGCTAAATAGTTCTTCACTTTGGCACTTCAACTGCTGCATTATCCTGTGATAGGAAATGGGATATGCAAAAAAACAGAGAGACGACACACTTTTTCCTCTTTTTAATTTCTATCTGGCTCTTTATAGAAATTCTAATTTCAGTCAAAGTAGAGCTAGAGAAGTCCAAACTTGAACTGAGGTATCACTTGTTTTCCAGTGAGAGTGATGAAACACTGCAAGATCCTTTTCCGGGAATACGGTTAGATTGTCCATCCTGAAACTGGTGTTAAAGACTGCGTGTTTCCGCTTAAAACATACCTCATTGAGTTTCATGGAGAAACCACTAAGTGGAAGAAATCTATGGGCTCGGTTATATAAAGAGGTAAAGCGGTTAATCATAATTGTCTCATGTTTGAAATTTATGAATCTATTAAATTCAGAACTTGTTAAATACCAATTTTTGCTTCTAGATCATTTTTATTTTACTAAAAAAAAGGTAGCAATAAAAATTTTGGTGGGGTGCTTAAATAGAACTTTTAAATTAAGACCCTGTCAAATTGTGGCAGAGATCAGATCTGGATCTGGACTTCTTATCTCTTTGGGCTTGTTATTAGCATGGGACTAAAAGCCTGGATTCGTTTCTGGGAGATATTTATGTAGGAATTAGATTCTTAGAGTTTTACTCCAAGAAGACACCAAATCCCCAAACAGGGAGTAAAGACTATTCTAGACTAAGATTCACAGCTGGTATAGTGAGTTAGAAGTTTTCCCTAATTTCTTTATAAGAAAACAGGCACACCAAGAAGGAACAGGGAAAACCAGAGGATGTGAATTTCTTCCACAAAAATCTGTACCATCTGTCATATTGTGCCCCACAACGTGATAGCTAGGTCTGTGCATCCAACAGGGAAATTTCAAGGAGCAGCAATGGGACACACGTGGTCATGTGGATACCTCAAACACACCGGGAACCGCTCTGCCACGCATGCGCACTTGAAGGCAGTGAAGGTGCCTCAGAAGGCAGCCAGGGTTGGGCCATGCACAGATTGCCTGAGCAACGCACATAATAAATGTGATCTGCTGCAGGTGCAGTGGGCTCCTTGTGCTAGCACACGGCTAGTTGATCCATGTGGGCATAGTGGCCATTTGTCCAGGATCTAGGTATCTGGCAGCCCCATCGGACTAAGACCTGTTTACTTCCACTTCTTCCTTCATGGACACAGCTTCCAAGTAGGGAGGGAGAAAGGGGACACCATGGGGAAACTAAGATGCTTGTCATCTTGAAACACTGGCCCCCCACTCACACACAGGTTGCTTTCTTGGGGCAGCAGATGAACCCGAGCTGAAGTCTTGTGTTTCCTTTGTACAGAAATGCTCTGTTTGGCTTCACAGGACAAAGCAGAGAGATGGTTCAGGTGGCAAACCAGTGACCCTGGCAAACTTTCAGTCCTGAGCCTTATGGCTGTGTCTTTCTCTATTAGATGTGATTTTAAATAAACATGAAGGGACCAGACAGGCCACTGAAGCAGGTTTCTAAGCAACACAAATAAATCCATATCTGTGTTTATAAGTGCAGGCAGGAAGTTTCTGGACATTTTTTAATAAGTTTTTTTTCTTCTTCTCCTTCTTTTCAGAGACACAGAGTTTAAACACAGGCCACCAGAAAGGAAAATAATAAAAAAATCACCTTATTTCTTGGCATGGGCATTGTAGGGGACTGTGTGAAGAAGAGGAGCAGCCAAAAAGGTATTAGTAACCATCTCTATCCCCAGGAATGATGTGATGACAGGTCTGTCTGTCATCCTCACACCTGGACGCGTTGACACTTGCCATTGTCTGCCTAGGCCAGGAAAGTCACTATGAGGAAGACAGTGCAAGGCAGAAAGAAGCACATCACATTTGGGCATACGATAGTAGGCAAAAAGATGGATGGGGAGGAAAAAAAGGGTAGTCCCAACCTTGCAGAGCCTCAAGGGAGGTGATAAAAGATATTTTATAGGACAGGATATAAGCCAGGATAGAAACACTGTCTCATGCTCTGAAAGGGCACCTCTTTGTTTTGTCTGCTTCTCCCATGTTCAGAGAGCTGTTCGCTCGCAAGCATTGGGAGATTTAACTCTCTGCAGATGGGAGGAAATGATTTTCAAACTGCCTGTTTGTAAGCTAGCTCAAAAATGACAGCACTGCCACTTCTTTTTTTGTTCTAAACACCCAATTAAACTGACTGTTTACACCTTCCTGCCAGAGTCCTGTCTCCTAGCTGAAGAGAACTGAGCAGCTAATGAGGCACAGCACAGGAACCGGCAGGGGATAGGCAGGTGATTTCCAAAGATTTGCAGACTCAGCCCACAGTGGTGGTGAGGAAGAGGGAGATCGGGCTGTTTCAGGGTGGGATCCTTTCAATCCACTCAGAGAGAGTGGACGCATCTGGGTTGTAGGCCACACCAGCGTGCAGGCTGTGTGCAATGGGCAGGCAAGCCCAGACTCCTACCCCGCGAGCTTGAAATAACAACAGCCATGCCTTGACACTTCTAGGCCCATCATGCAGCCAGATTCTCGCTACTGGACATTAACATGTCAGGATGAGCTTATGAGCTTTTTCACATGTTTTAAGAACGATGAGGTAGAAAAAAGAATAGAGAAGAAACTGCGGAACCTTGGAAGCAAGGCTAGAGACGGTCATCCGATTGCTGTGTTCTGGAAGAAGTGGCCTTTGGAGTAGATTGAAGAAGGTTCCTTCATCCTTGGAGTAGCCACTGTAAACTTAGGACTCTCTCAGGATCTTTATTTCCCCAGGAAAAGATCCAAGTTAGGAAGTAAGGGGAGAAACACTGGTAACACATTTTCCGTACTTGTCTCAATATTTTTCTGCAAGGAGAACAAGTCTTTTCTTTAGCAGTAGAGGGCTGGTCATCAACGCAGCCGAACTGCCTAGGCAAAACGGCTAGTCTAGTGCTAATGGAGAGGTTACTAACAGATTGCTGTCTGTGATGTGGTGAATGTTCCTGTGCCCTGCTGCTAGCACAAATGGAGCTACGTGTGCCTGTTTTCTGGCTGCAACTGCAGGACTTGCTGACTATGGTGTCCCCTTGCTGCCTTTCTTCCATATAACATCTCTCCTTTCAAAAGAGAAAGAGCAGTGCTCACCAGTCATTGGAGCGAGAGCCCTGATCACACTCAAAAATGACATTTCCCACATCTGAGAATTTCTAATTTGGAAGCTCAGCATTCCTTCTTTGGCAAGGGCAATAGAGTGAGGCAGTCTCCTCCTGTCATTTTGAGCAGAACAACCTATATTTTCATGATACATTTGTAAAAAGATACTCATCTGTCTCATACTACTAGCAGCTTGCAACATAAGAGACCGCCTGCTGTAATGTAAAAGCATGTTTATTTGTTAGCGTGTTAGTTTGTTGTTCCTAGTATCCATTGGATAAGGCAAAATATAGTGTTCATCTTTATAATTTATAAAGTTGTGATAAAGGCAGAGCCTTGTATTACCAGTTGCAGTGTCCATTAGGCCTATGATTTATGCTGAACTAATGGTTACACTGCACACCCTTTCTTAAGGACCCCACTACAGTTTAGGTGCAATGAGCTAAGGCAGGTTTTCTCCCCTTTAAGAAAGAGTTAGAGTTCTGCAAACAGGATAGAAACAGCCCCAAATGGAAAAAACTGGACAGCAGACTTTCAGATGAGCCCATGAAGCTACAGCCTCTCTGTGTGTGGTGAGGAGCTAAGATGTTCTCTAATCCTGAGGCTATTTGAGTCTGATTAGGTTTGATTGCGTGTTCTGTGGGCATTATCGATCAGGCAGATGATTGATGCGTTGGTTGCTGTCAACGCCTCATCTCTGATGTAATTGCGTGAATTATTTGCCAAGGCCAAGCACTTTGTCCTCAGAAGTATTAACTGTACATAAAAAATCAGCTATACATATATATATACACATATACACACACATATATATCATTTTTTTCTTTCTCAGTGGAGATTAAATTATTTCTAAAGATTCTGTATGCCTCACTCAGAATGCAGAGAAATGCACATCCATAAATCAGTGGGTTGATACAGATGGAAACCTGGAAGGTAGCATGGTATGCCATGAATCCTTTTCCCCCTTCACATGTACCCTCTGATGCAATGAGTGGCAGAAGCTCTGTTGACACTGGATTTATCCTGCACTGAACATGGTGATTTGGATCATGGGGTTCAGAAGAATCCCTTGTCGTAAGGCTTGTGACCCTCCTCTGAGCAACTCAGCACAATGTTTATCCTTGAAAGCGATGGCAGTATATATATAAATATATAGATATTACAGCTGAAGTGGCACCAGATGGATAATTGCAGCCCCTGAGTGCCTAATCTACTCTCCAGGACATGGGCAGTTTTCTGAGCCAACAAAACTTAATTGAACTTTCCGTTCCAGCTGGAAAAGGTTATGGATCTAGCGAGTGCAAACGGAAGGCAGGATGAAAAGGTCAGATGTTCTGTTCTCTTTGTAATGGATTGACCGGGGACATGTTTTTATCTTTCTCACAACCGCTGGATTGTAAAACTTAATTAGCAAGTCACTTCGCTCCCCTGTTTGAAGGCATGTGTATGATGATTACACATAGATCACATTTTATGGACATGTCATGGTTTTGTTTGAGAGTAACAGTCTGCATGAGGGACATTTTTGCCACCTATTTACATCAATAGTGCAGAGAAGGGCCAGTAGGACGAAATGGAGAGCTCTCCTTGACATAGGGGCATGCTCGTCCAGCTATCAACGATATCAACGGATGGAGCTGCATCTGCTTCAACGAAGTGAAACTCGTCTGCTGTCTCTCATCCGCTGTGCGGTGAGAATGGAAGTACCTCAAATACAGGCAGAAATGAGCCAGCAGATTTAGAGACGGAGAGGAATGGACACACAGATAGGGAGTGATGTAACATGGTGAGGGAGAAAATGCAAAGAACGAGATAGAAAAATGAATGGGCATTTTTGCATGGCAAAGAAAAATGCGTAAACACACAGGGACAAATACTGGAGTATCTGAATTCCAAGGAGAGACCTGCTGCCAGTACAGCCTGACTGGAGAACAGTACTTTCTCAACTGAAAAGTGCAGCCTGATCATCTGAAAGGTGCTCTTTTGCATCTCCTAAGAGGTGATAAAATACAGGTAATTGTTTATTTCATATTAGGCATGAAGGAAAAACACCTGGCAGTAAGGACAGTTAAAGACTGGAATAGATTACTGTGAGATAGGAACCACTGGAGGTTTGTTAAAAGCAGGCTAAGCAAACATCTATCAAGAAAGATTTAGATGTAGTTGATCGAGCCTTGGGGCAGGGATGGACTAGATGACCTCCTGAGGTCTTATTTTCAAGTTTATTTTCTGTGAATTTATGAACTTACACTTTCTTGGTAGTGTAACTTACCTCCAGAGCATCAAAAATGGTCTCAATGAGTCAAGAAATCCCTGTAGAATGAAATCTGAGTCAGTCACTCACACAAAAAACATCACAAATCAAACTACGGAAGAAATTTTTCATTGATATTTCATTTGGGAAAGGGAAAATAATGTTAAAAAGGCTTTTATTTTTTCAGTAGAATAATTCTGAAATTCATAATTTCCCTTTTTTAATACAATATTATTCTTCCTTATTGGAATTTTTCCTCGATACACAAGTCTTAATTTCTTCAAGTTATAATATGCCTTGCAAGAAATTCTACCATTTTTTCTGGAAAACTCCAACAATTAAATTGAAGGGAAAGGAGAGCTACGCTTATACTAAGTGAAAGAATAGAATACACTGGGGCTAGAGGGAATCTCTGGGTTTCTGATTTGAATCTCTCTGTCTTCTTAAGGAGCAGGATAACTTTATGAGTTATCACATTCATAAGGCCCTCCCATACAAAAACGGAACAGATTGCTTTATGGAGGGCAGAGAAAATCCAGGAAACAAAAGCAAAAACTGCCACTGAGAAACTTGTGCTCTAAAGCCAGCTCAGGAGGGAAGTGGCGAGGCTGTCAGCAGAACTGCACAGGGAAGATAAAGAGACAGGAAACACAGAGTGAGCGTATCTACAACACATCAAACAACATCAAGTCAATCAAAGAGTCATTAATCCATTGGACTATGAACCTTCCACTCTGATGCTGCCAGATGCGCCAGTTGAGCACCAGCAGTAGAAAAGCTTTGTAGCAGGTACTGGTCATCAGGGACAGCAAAAGAAGAAGTCCTTTGAGCTTTCTGCTGTGCCTGGGAATCTGGACGCAGAGTTGAGTAGATTCAGGCCATCAAAGAGAATTGCTTAATGGGGATTTTAAGGAGTGATGGCATTGCAACTACATGAATCAAGCCACAAACAGGTGCTGAGCTAATCTATAAACCTCTGGCACTTCCCTCCTCTCTCCTGCCTTCTCCATGCCAGCAATATTACATGGTTAGGAATCCCCTGGAAAAAAAATTAAAAATTGGCTCTGTTTGAAACTAGGGGGAACAGTCAAGGATCAGGCACGCAAGTCTTAAAGAAAAGAGCAAATATCAGTGAATTTTTCTGCAACTTTTCCCTTTGGAGCACTTTCTTTAATAACTTGAGATGAGAGCTATGGCCTTGTCCCTGTCTAGAGGAAAAGCTACTTGCTTCCTAGAGGGCTGTATTTTCATCTCTTGATGAGGCAGTTGAAATGCCAGTTTCCAAAAGAAGACATTGGTTGTACTGCATGGAATAAAGAACGAAGTGATGACTTGATCGTGGCTTTTCAGTACCTACGTGGGGAAGAGATTTGTTAGCAGAATGCTCTTAAATAAAAACAAAAATGTTCTAACAAAGCCCAATGGATGCAAACTTCAAAGACAAATTCAAACTTAGAAGAAGGTGTGACTCTCAATAGCAGCGGTAATTAATCGCTGCAACAGCTGAACGCTGTGGATCGCCTGCCAATTAAAGCCCTTAAAAAGACCTCCGTGCTTGATTTAAAGAGGTATTGCACTGTACATGGAAAGAATGGGACTGACACAAATTAATGGGTGAGACGTAAAACAGCAGATTAAATGAGAGGTTCCCAGGCAGCAGTATGTGCATCATTTTTTATGTGAAATCTACTTCAAAATGGTATGTGAACGTTTCCAGGACAATGTAATGCCACCTGCTGCGCATGCTTAGGTTGTAACCCAGAGCAAGACCCTCCTATATCACAATACCCAGTGATGGTGACAAGCAAAATACTTTTGGGAATCCATAAATTAAATTATTCTCCTCCTCCTTCTCTTCCTCATCATCATAGTCCCTTCTGCCATTGAAGCTTCTTAATGTAACTTTATCTCAGTTGAGTCAACTAATTAGTTGGAGATTATCTGGTCCAGTAATCTTCGTCACATAAAGAGACATGTCAGGAACAAAGAAAAAAGAGAAAGAGACAGAGAGAGAGAGAGAAAAGAATCTGAGCAAGGAAACACCCTACCAGTCAGAGGCAGTTTGTGACATCTCTTACAGGCATGTTCTAAAGACCGGATCTGGGCAAGTGAAGACCCAGATCTATTGTGTTCAATATTTTAAGATTCCGGAAGATTTTTCTTGTTGAAAATAGGCACTAGTCCTACCTTTATTTGTTTTTAAGCAGTTTTTAAATTTCATGAGCTAGGGAAAATGTATGTTCTGTTTATTCTGTACTTTTTTTTGGCTTTGATTTTGACACCTTTTTGTTTTTCTTCACATAATCTTCATGACTGAATTTCTCTCAAATTCATTTTAAAACAAAAGGAAATTTCTTTAAAAGTCTTGTAGGGGAGAAGTTTTGACAACCTTTAAAACCTCTTTTGGCATCATTGTTGTTGTTGTGGCTGCTGCTGCTGCTGTTGGGAACATATTTTAAATTGACCTTATTCATAAAAGTGACATTTACATGACATAATTCAGTGCCATGCAGAGATACTTAAACTAACTGAGTACATGAGGCAACATAGCTGTTTAGTGAACAGCTCTGAGCTGATCTGCCCTCTTGAGGTGGTATTTAATTCATACAATATTGATGCGGATCGCTAAGAATAAATTTCTCTCATTTGCCATAGCCTACAAGGGTGCACATAGGCAGTTAGTCGGAAGTGATTGACATGCTTCAAGTTCAGACCATCAGTAGCTGCACTAATGCTTGTTCCTCCTGCCCCATCCTTAAAGTGATAAAGTCCCTTGGTTGGAGAAGAACTTCAGTAATTGCAGCTCCCAGACTGTGCCACAGCACTGCCACATTCTCAGCATTCATCTCTGGACAAAATCCCTTGATCTTTTTGTGCAAACATTTCTAAGTTTGTAGACTGGGGATAACAATTCATTATTTGGTTCTGTAGGAGTTGTATGAAGCTTCATCAACCAATGTTAGTAAAGTGCTCGGAGATCTCTGGACGAAAGCTGCTGCATAAATGAATAGTATTATTGCTGGACTGGCAAATGTTAGTACTCTCATAAAAAATAGGTATGTAGGTAGAAAATAGCCAATCTCAATATTTATAAAATTTTTCCTTCCTCATAAATACAGAAGTTCCATAATCCTCACTGGAGCTGCTGGTTATTTATCTGCATTTGAATTTTAATGAATAAAAAAGCCATTTATTTGTCACAATTCTTACAGCCCTGGCTCCGTGCAAATTTCTGCTTTCCATTTAAAAGAGTTTACTTTGATGATTTTTAGCATTGGCACAAAATGACTGAACAGCCTTAGACCTAAAAATCCCACTGCTAACTCACAAAGCTGAAATGGGAGCAACAAGACAAGGTGGTCCCTGTAACTCCACCACCTGGCTTAAACTGTGCCACAGAGGAAAGATCCATGACTCATCCCAGCTGACAGCCTAAAAAAGTTTTTTTGTGGCTCTGTTAGTTAGGAGGGGAATGAGCCTTTCTGCTTGAAAGAAGGATGTAATGAATGAGTGCTTGGCTGAATGTCAGGAAGGATAGGTCCCAGGGCCTGATTCCCAAGTGGATTTCCCATGTGCCTCACTCCAGGTACCTCTCACTGTATCCAGATTTTCTGGGACATGTCTTCCTTGTCCATCCTGCAGTTTTGACAGGGCAGATAGCTGGGTGGAAGCTATAGGTGTGTCCCTTGGGCATGTACAATCAGATGTACAAAATTCATGTAGTGGGTCTGAGGAAGCTTATGCTTTGCTGTACACATGAGCCATGGATGATATGCCTCTACCAAAGGACATCTATGATGTTTCTACCAAAGATAGAAAGTGGAAAAGAAGCAATCCACTCTCTTGCAGCATTTATTTTTAGGTGACATTTCAAAATGGGAAGCAGGTCCAAATGAAACTTGCATACTCTTTCTTCAGGAGTAAATGAAAACACAGGAGGAAAGATGGCCAAAGATTAGGCCTATATGGTCTAACTTTATATGCAAGATGAATCCTAACAGGCTGAACTTCCACTGGAGAGATGAGATAAACTGTCCTCAAAGTTAGAGAACCCTTGGAAGGCTTAATGACTAACACTCAAAAGTGAAATTCACTTAGGTTTCTGTAATCTCTTCTGGTAACACTCTGCAGTTATGAAGAGCAACAATAATTTCAGCAGATGAAGCTTTACAGTGTCCCAGTACATAGGTTGACTAATGTCCTCACTGTTCAGAGAAGAGAAGCACAGAGATGAAATGACTTGCTCTAAAATGCACAGGGAGCCATTGTTCAAGCTAGTTTAAAAGACAGTGGCATACATATTCTTTGTTTCAATAACCAAAGCATGCTCCTGGGTACAGAATGCAATTGTGTGACCCAGGTAATATTTGAAGTGGTGTCTCTGAGATGAGGGTTCTGTATGTGGCTTTCTTCTTTCTCAGAGATCCGGTCCTCACATTGCTTCTGAGTCTAGTGCTATGGACAGTATCTTGGTCTAGGATGTGACGTTCATTCTACCAGATATTCATTTCCCAAAGACTTTGCTTCATTTTCTCTTTCAGGATCTCCATATGTTCAGTACCAAGCTGGTCTTGCTTGCCATCCTCACTTTTGCTCAAGATATTAGACGGTTTCCCAGGCAAAGCCATAGGTGTATTACTGAGAGGGAAGCAACAAAAGTAAGTTGCTGCTTTTTGAGTTTCGTTGATGACTGGAAGCAGGTTTAGTATGCGACAGTTTCACTTACACAGCAGCTCTGCTAGGAGCAAGAGAAAACCTTGGCAGTTGATTTCTTTTTCCTGATGGCAGATGACTATCAAAAAAGGGGAAAATGTCATGGTGGTCTGGGTTTGTGTCATGGAAAACAGATAAGATTTAACTCTTCAAGACATCACTGACATCACTGGAAACTCTGACCAACAAAACAGTGTGAAGGTAACCCTTGATAACAGTTGTTGCTTCTTCCCGCTTGCCATTCACAGGGCCGTGCTGCTGTATTTGGAAGTGCTCAGTGGGATATGAATAGAAATACTATTAATTGATTATTACTGTCCTATTACATTAGGTGTTATATGTGCTGATTAAAAGCCAATTTCTGTCCCAAGTAAACCAGAAATCTGACAAACCTGTGCAGACAAAAACCAGTCTGGGAGAAACGTGTCATGCATGTGGAAGATACCCTCACACACCCAGCAGTCTGTGGACTTGGCGCAGGTGCATAGCCCATTTTTAAAAATGGGCTTCCCATTCTGAGTAACCAAAGAAGAAGTTCCACTATTTTGGATGTGAAGCAGCAAGTGTATTGCCTAGGGCCTTAAAATACTGCTTGAGCTCTCTTTCTTCACCCAGCTGTCTGTTTTCACAAAGCCTCTTGGAATCTCGGAATCTCCATCCCACTTTCCTAAATGCGGTTAAAATTGGCCAACAGGTTGCAGAGGTGCCAGGGAGTGACAATCAAACCGCATAAACCTGTTTTATTAGGAAACCTGTCTAAAAATACAAAAGGGAAAGGTCTTATTTTCATGCAATGCAGAATATAAATGAACTTGAAACCCCACTTTTTTTTCACCCAAGAGAAATGTATTTGTCCAGCAAGTTTGCAACCCATTACCTTAAATACTGAGTTTTGCTTGAAGATGTAGTTGATACTGACTCAGATTTGAGCACCAGCTACAGATGTTGTATGGTCTCACAGGTGAGGTATTAGAGCAGGACTCTGGAAGTGTGGGTTTGCTTCCTAGCTGTACCACTGACTTGCTGCCCGAAGGCAGGCATGTTACTTCATCTCCTGTAATTGATGATGTTTTTCCTCTGTCCAGAAGCTAAAGAAAGGCTCAGTCAAGGTTTCTAAGGGCTACTGTATCATTATTACTCACAACAGAAAGTGACTTTGAACATGAAGGTCTTTCAGAGCTTTGCAATAGCTCCTGCATCCAGACTTGCAGAAATCTGTGATGAATAGCAGATGATTGCTCTTTTGGAAGGACTGGGCTTGCTTCAAGTTTAATCAGTAAACAGCTTCTGCTTATTTTTTTTTCCGTTCTGTAAATATTCCCTAGTGTTTTCGAGGTGACCGTGCCCTACTGCCTCTTTCACACCATGAACTCGGTCAAATGCATGACGCCCTCCTCCTCTCACACACGCCCACTGAATTACTCTGAGAAATAAATGCAACAAACATTGCCCTGTAATTCAGAGCTGTCATCTGAGGGTGACCAATGACTCCTGGAGTTTGTTGGACAGAGAGGCGGAATTTGTCCTTCAGGGACAGTGACCTTTCTTTCCCATATGAAGAACTGATAATACTCTGCAAATAAGCTGCGATACAAAGCTATTGCAAGCAGATGGGCACATGAAGATAGATTGTACGTTCCCTGAGAGTCTCCCTCCCTCCTTTATGGTGAAAGGAATTAAATAGAATTAATATCTAGCTATTTTGGCCATTCTGACAAACTCAGTCACCCCACCATGCAAATGTGAGCCAAAACTGCAGATATAACTTCTTATCTTCGTAGCATTAGGTGTGCCATTTTTTTCATAATTCCAAATGGGGCTGAATTTCGGTTATGATGTTTGGAAAAATGTCTTGGTAATTCTTTCTTTATATCACACAATTTATGCATTCCAGCTGTTAGCACTCAGGCAGATAATGATCATGTATGTGACTCACTCCAATAGTAACACATAGAATACAAAATCCCAAATGGGATCAAATATAAGTGTAGGCACGAACACTCACACCGGGCAGTGGCTCTTGATAGACACACATCTCCCTCAACATGTGCTATTGCAAATTCAGGTAGTCATGCTGGCAGAATAAATCTGTAGTAACAAGCCATAAACAACCAAAAGCTCAGTGTCTGAAGCTCAGGGTCCTGTGCTGCATAAACAATGCTTAAGATTTAATCCAAAAGGGAGACCAAGGGCTGGTTTTCTATATAGTGGGAAATATAAACTTGCTGTAGAATAAATGAGAGCTTTAGATACTTTCCACCCTATTCTTACTGAGGTTGACAGTCTCTGCTACACTTGAAGAAACCGTTATGTCTCTTGTTTTTGTGAGCCAGGGCTCTGATGGCAGAAGAATTCAAGCTAAGGAGCCTGGATTTCATGGTAATTCACAGTAACTGTATTGACTGTCCAAGAGCACCACAAGACACGAAGTTTCAGCAATGTTTTTGCATGAATTTGAACCATTTCTGAGTTATTTATATCTGGCTGTGGCAGCAGAAGGAGGAGGCCTGTTTCTGCTGTCTGCTGTCTGCTGTGGACAGTTTGATTTAATGTCTGATTGCATTTAATTTGTGGCAGCAGCCCAGACGCTATGGCCATAGATGCCTAGAAAATCATTAAACAAATGCAATAAGACACATGGAAATGTAAATCAGAGCCCAAGGACTCCTGCATCCTGAGATATTGTCTTTTAGCTCCAGGTCACCTGACTGTAGTCTTTATTCCCTGGCCGTGAGCTTTTAGCAGGCTAGTGGAGAAGGACCAAGGAATTTGCAGAAGGAACGGTTTCTGCAGAAAATGGACTGACCTATTTTTTAGGCTAGCACTCCACTTCTTCCTTGAGTTACAGCTTAAACTGTATGTTTTTGCACAGCAGTGAGGTGATAGCCTTTACTCTTCAGGTAAAGCTTAAGACTGAAGAACTGTACATTTTGGGTAGCACAGGTGGTATTGACATAAAGGTTAAAGGTAAAGTCTTTATGCATGTTGAGCAGCATCTTGCCCCGCTGGGTAATATTTCAGAAGGCCTGGAGGCAGAAAAGCACTGATAAGACCTGTTCTTACTGCTAAGAATCAGGGTTGCAGAAGGCTCCACTGGAAAGAAATGTATAAGCTAAAATTCATTTCAAGCAAGAAAATAGAATCATTCAGTTCTGAAAATGTAAAAACAACAACAACCCCACACACATCTCAGACGGGCAACATTTCTTTCACTCTATTTTACTTCAAAATGAACTGTAGAGCAGGACTGAAAGGAACTTGTAAAACATACTTTTATTGCCCAGTCTTTATTTTTCACCCAGAAAGTGTTACGTGGTTGAAGCTGGCGTCCCTTTATCTGCAGGAATATGATGCTAGATTTGAACAGTGGAAGTCCTGTAAGGCTGACAGCTTTACCTTGTTTGAGCAGCCTGGACCCTGTGGAAAAAAATAAAGGTGAGGAAAAAGTACTCACAGGCTGTAAATTCAAATTAGTCAGACTGCTGGGGTCTGCCCCAGGGGTCTGGAGGTGTTCCTGAGGACTGTTCTTATTTCTGTATTGATTCATGTCTGCTTTTAATCTGTTAGCTACGAATTGAAAGCTCAGGTAAAGTTAGCTCAATCTTGTTCTTCATCTTTCCTCAGTTCCCAACGAATTTGTTCCTAAATGGGAATGAAGATTGAGAGGGCTTCTTACTTTCTCCAAAATGTGTTCCCTTTTCTAGAAACAAAATCTTGGGCCTCTATTTGTCAGAGCGAGGTGAATCCTTGCCTAAATGGGAGAGCAGGTTTCAGTGTGTCTGTGCTGCCACTTTCACACTGTAACGACGTATCTCACTCAAGCCCAAACTCTTTGGCAGCCAGATGGGCTCATGCTCTGGCTCAGTTCTGGACTGACTACGTTCATTCCTGGGGTGGAAAAATGGGGAGGTCCTTGTGCCTGGGTAGAAGAGGGGGTCAGTTTGAATTTTTATCCTTTCCCTGCAGAGGGTATGAATGGTTCTGGCTCCAACCACATGGTACAGCATATTGAGGTACAAAAAATGAGCATGATGCAAGTACACCTCAGAGGTCAAATTCAGTGATATGTAAGCCTAAATACATGCTTCCAGCTAATTTTGTGATGCGTACATCTCCCGTTGCATTCGGAACACAGCTGACGATGTAATAAATAGAAACATGGTCTTTCATGTGTATGGGAGATGACTCAACAGAAGCAGGAAACTGCCTGTTCCAAGGTAGCCCTTCGTTTCCACAGGGCAATTTTGTACCTCATGGAAACTTGATTAGGAGCTCACAAGCAAATGAGACCTCCTCAGCACACACATCACGGTTGTACAATGAGTCCACAGGACCTAGCAGCACCTTTATTTCAAAGGAGTGAAGCTGCTTGGAATTGCCTCACGACAGCTGTCCAGGCACCTTCAGTAGGGATTTCCATGTTAGAATAGTGACTTGTTTGAGGCCTCACCTGCAGAACTATATTGTGTGTGATATTTCTAGTTAATGTTATAACATGCTTCCTGTCACCCTACAGAAAGACCAACAGCAATCCAGTCCAAGGCCATGAAAAGGTTAAGGCAGTCAGCTCCTGCTTGTAGAAGAACATTTTGAACCAAACCGCTGTAGGAACAGTAAAACAGCTCCTGTCACCCATTCCCAATCTCTCTTTAATGTAACCAGAGACTTAAATACGGCTGAGTTAATCTTTGAGGAAAACAGAAAATACTGTAACAATAAAGGTTGTAACATGGTTACAAATGAGAGCTACTGCTCCCCTCTGCATTCTAAATTCCTAGGATAATTCTACAGAGCTTCATTACCGGAGTATAATTGTGTTATAGAACTCTAAATCACCCTGCTACACTTAACTGGCAATAACATTAAGATAGCGCAGATATTCATTTTAATTAAAACATAGCCTCAAACTATTTCCCTGCTCTAAGAGGCAAAACTTTTTCCTCCTCCTTTTTTTTTTTTTTAAATACGAGAAACTTTCATTTGTTCCCAGTGTGTCTCTGTTCACCAGAGGGTCCAGAACCAAAATGCAATTAAGAAACACCTTTCTGCAAGCCATTTCTTTCCTGTGAGCAGCTCTCTCTGTTTGAATGACTTTGCTGCAATGAGAGGGACAGCTTTTGTTAATGCTCCTCAGTGTGACCTGCATCCATCTAATTTTCTCAGAGCAAGTGTTTACGACTATGTTTATCCGGTTTCTACTAGGTTATAGTTAGCCATTCCGTTTTAAAGTAGACCACCTTGCCATACCCTGAAGCCGTACAGAGGCTAGTACCACTGGACAAAGGCAACTAAAGAGAAGACAGGAAATGTCACACTGTAATGTGACACCCTCCTCATAATAAATCGTTCCATAGCAATGCAGCCCATCAACCACCTTAACACAGATGCAGCCCAAGGCCCTTCCTAGCTCAGGATACATCTAGAAACCAGGATATGGAGAATAACGTGTTGGGAGGTGTCTTTCGGAAGAGGTAACCAGTGAGAAGATATGCAAGCAAGAAGTTGTAGATGAGAAGTACCTTGAGATACCGGGTGTCTGGATCCTGAAAACATAGTCATGCTTGGACATACATACACTTAGAAATAAATATGCATAGAAATACATAGAGCTGGCAGGTGTGTGCATGCTTTACCAAACTTTTCAAATTTCCCCCCAAGATGTGCAACAATTATAGTCCCAGCTCTGTTTTCCCTGTAAACTTCAAGCTCCTCTGTCTCTAACTCGTCAGCTCCTCTGACTATAGTGATGTGAGAACTTCTTGCTAATGAATAGGTGCCACTCAAAGACAGTTTCAACCAAGAATTTGGCCAAGCAAGAATACAGCCCTGTTCTCCAGGATCAGATAAACACTATGTGAATCTGGATTTGTCACTAAAGCCTGCAAAGGGCTCATGATAACTGTGACATTGGTATGCAGGATATTATTGCCTTTTGGAGCAATGGTGCACAGAAGAATGGGGAGAGGGGGCAGGCGGTGGTCATTGCTGGGTGCGTATGGTGCCAGCAGTTTCCTCTGTGCCTTTAGTGACTGCTCTCTCTGCATCAGACAAATGCCACTGCTTCCACTATACATTTTAACCTGACTTCATGGTTGAATGGACTGTACATTATAAATGGATTGACTATGCATCAGCTTCATCAATAAGAAACCAACAGAAATGAGGAAATGGCCACAGACATTTTTTCTGTCAGTGGCAGTGATTTTTATATAGGCTTCCTTGAGAGCCCTTTAAGTTGGCTCTGAAATGTACAGAAAATAACAGTTTACAAATCTTGGGAGAGTCGAGACTACTTATGTTGTGTTCTCAGTTGCAGGATGAATGACATTAGAGATGAGGAATGACAATCTTATGATGCCTCAAGGTTTCCATGCAGGGATTTCAAACATTTTTAATTTCTCCAATTTAACTTAATTTAAATTTTACTTAGAGGTAATTGGGATGAATTAATATAGTTACAATTATACAGAAATCAATCCATTAATGCCTGGAAAATCTTGTTAATATGGTAGCAATTTCATGGATACAAAACAAAAATCTACCCACTTAAAATAATCTACACAGTTCAATTTTAGATAATAATAATAAAAACCTTCTGAATTTGTGTGAAAAAAATCTTCTTCACCCAATAATTGTTCTGGCCAATTATTGCTGTTATTGCAGCTATAGTACCTAACAAACACCAGTAATCTTTTTAGCTTGGGGTCATTCTTTTTATTTGTGTTTTTATATCATCTCAGAGAGCGCTACTCAGGAGCTGGGGGCCAAAATGTTGCTGCCATATAGGTAAAATAACAAGTGGGTATAGAATACGGTACAGCCAGTATTCTATTTATTTATAAGACAATAGGATCCTTTGGTATTTTATTCATTTTGAAGACGGTCAAAGACAGTAAAGGGTCTAAATTACAAGAGAAAGTGGAATAGTTCTACTGAAATAACAGATATTTTAATCTCTTTCAGTTGGGCTGAGGTCTTTTCTTTGTCACCTCCTCCAACTCAAGTTAACGTTTCTCCAGGTAGTAGCTTTGGAAAAAGTAGGAAAGTTTATAGAGATATAATCCATAGGGCTAAATATATTGTGCTGATTGGTAAGAAAATTGCAAGATCAAAAGAATAGAGGGGAAATTTACCTTATGGACTGGAAATGATTGGATTGTCTGATTATGAGGAACCCATTTTTATAAAGATGAAAACTTGGTTGACTGCTCAAGGGTAAAGATGCAGTAACATGTTAAAAAATATTAATGAGAAACTTAGAATATATGTTGGGTCCAATTAGGTTAATAATGCATGGAAATTTATCAGAAATGCAAACCTTAACTACAGGGCTTCCAAGTAAGAAATTTTACTCCAAAGAAACTTAAGAAAAAGTGCTAAAAAGTGTACCCTGGCTTTTTTTGAAATGCCCATTACTTGGATTTGAGTGACGCATTGAAAGGTTTTATGAAATGCCAAGTATCTCAGTCTAAATTATGTCTGGCACGTTTCAGATTTGATAAGAAATAATAAGCAAAACTGATAAGATTCAGTTGGGATGACTATCTAAAACTGTTCCTAACTATCTGAACACCTCATATTAAAAAAGAGGACAAAGACTACATATCTTGTGAGTACGGTATTCCTTGAATCATTGCTCATCCTTCCAGGTATGATGGGAAAAGTCTAAATACCAGCATATTTGGGGGTATGTGTAAGCAGGTACGTGTGGGGTATTTCAGCAGTTTCTTTCCAGAGAGGAAGAAGATAGGAAAAATTTCTGTCATATTTTCCAAAATTCAGTTCAAGATTCCAGAGTTGTTTGGATCAGGTATGCAAACTGATTCCCAAATCAACAGAAAATACAAGACTTCCATTAAAGGTACTCAAAAAATCAGAATTTCAGTTCCAGCAAAATTATGAAACCCTTTAAAACAAAACCCCATGCAGACAAAAAACAGTCTCTTTAGTTTATCACAATAAGTAGATTTTTCCCCACAGAAATGGAAACACAAATAGATGATGTTTCATTCATTTGAAAGCAATTGAGCCTAGGGACTAATCAGCTGAGGATGAAATAGAAGAGTAATCAGTCTGAAGCTATTGTAATGGAGGAACAACATTACAACTGTGTCATTTGCTGGGCCAGGCTCCTCTGAGAACTAAGAATTCAGGGAAATATGCTTTTTTTTTTTTTTTCTTTTCTTTTTCTTTTGCCAGACACTTTAGTTTTGGCAAGTAGATGTTTACTTGGAAAAAGTCTACTTTATGTTTGAAAACTTCTGATCAGCTCAACCCACAAATGAACACTGCTAGTTAATTGCCTCAGAGTGAAATGAAATGTGAACTGCACCTGGAGTTTTTTGAGATTCTAACCAATGTCATTTTTGTGCTAGAGACGGGAATAAAAAATGCAACATGGTTTTAAACATAAAAGCTATAACACTGTTTTAGTCCAGTCGTTTTCCATTTTTGACCACCACTGTTTCGGAAAAGAACAGGCTTTCTGATTAGTGTTGCTATTCAAAGTATTATTTCCCTGTTTCTTTTCTTTTTTTTTCTTTTCCTCCATCCTTTTCCTTCTTCTCCTTTCAAAGACGGATGTATTATGGAGGCTGAATTGTGTGAAAGTCTGGATCTGCCTGAGTGACCATGGAAATCGTCCTTATGGAGGTGGGGCCACTGATGACAGCGCGTCCTGCGCTCCTGTTTGCTCTAACACTACTCTTTCGGCCCTTAATAGCACTCGAAATGACTCAGTTAGTTATTTCCTGGCTCTATTCACAGATCATGGGCCTTTCGGCTACTTTTCGGAGCCCTATGTTCTTTTTTTAACCATGCTTCACAGCCTGAGAGATAACAAAGTCCCTGTGGCTCACGGGAGGGCTAGTTCTGCTCATTTCATTTAGGCTTCTTCCAGAAGAAACTGATCTCTGCATCTGGGAATGGGGGTATCAAGATGAGATTAGTCAAGGCTTTTATGGTAATTGACTACTTTTTCTGAGTGCAAGACCTCTATTGAGCTCCAAATGCAGAAGGCAAGTGTGTCTGAGTACACAAATGCAGACGTATGTGACCTCAGGACCTCAAATGTTTTGTGCATTTCAGTAACCTATTTCCATTAAGGAATATGAACACTGAAATTCATTTCTCTCTCTCTCCCTCTCTCTCCCCCTCCTTTTTTTTTTTTTTTTGAATGAACAATATGGCTGTCTGGAAGCAATATTAATCAATAACTAATTTCATAGTTGGACAACTGTTTTTAATGACTTGGTACTTTTGATGCATTGTTACAAAAGGCTTCGGATCATTCCCATAAGAACTTGTCAAGGAAAGGGCAAATTCATTTACTTGTCATCATGTGAGAGCCAAAAGGCTCATTAGGCTAATTAGGAAGAGAATCATTTGGGTTTTCGCTCATTGAAACACAGCAAAAAACTCTTGTTCCTGATTCTATGAAAGGAATTTGCTGTACCTATCAAAATAAAGGTGCTGTGAGTGGATATAAGACAGGTTAAAGCTATCACAAGTTGGATTCTGTAGCTGAGCTGAAATATCTCATTGCTCATGTCCAAAGAGACATCTTCTGCTGCAGGAAGTCATCAGGCTCTGGCAGGGATTAACTGGCTTTTGAACTGTTTTGAAGAGATCAAGAAACCTTTCTCTGGTACAGCTGCGGCTCAGCTAGCTGTGAGCAAAGCACCTGCCGCAGCCCTGCTGAGCACAGCAGCTAGCTGAGGCCAACAATAGACCAAGAACAAATATGGACTAAAAACCTCTTGTGGGTGACAAGCCCTTAAACACGGGCCACTTTCCCTGCTAGGGTAGTCTGAATGTGTTTTGTAATGAATCCCCCAGCTTTCAAATGGAGATGTTTACTTTGCCTACCCTCTCTCTTTTCTTATTGCACATAATTTCTAGAAATAGATGTCATGTTAGTGCCCAGAGGTGGCTGCATTTCAGTGGTGACGAAGGGATTCCAGGGCAGCCCTGACACTGATTCTGCTCTTGTTAGCCAAAAATGACCAACAGGGGTGTTTATCCAGATCAGCCAGAACATATTGGAAGATGCATAATGTCGATAGCAAGTTGTATCCCTCCAAAACGATGCTTAGCTTAAGTAATTTTTTATTGTCATGGATGTCCCTGAGGCTATTTTCTTCCTTTTTCTTTCATTTCAGAATTTGGATTCCCTTGTAATTAATTAAACAGCATCTTCACAGAGCAGGTGATTTAATCATGCAGTGACACCTGCCCAAAGCTTTCAAACCATAATATAAGAAATGGAGACAGTGTATTGTTTTCTAAGTACGCATGGTTGATGCAGAGGAACACAGGTCACAAATGTCTTAATTTTGTGGCTAAAGGGATGTGGTCCAGAAAGTTCCCTATCTGGGTTTGCTAGCAAGTTGCCTGTGCCAACATGCAGCACCTTCTTAAAATTTTTCTAGAATGGGCTACGTAGCCCATTTCTAATTTCAAGAGGAGTGAGGCTAGTAATAATAGCAGGATTTGGTTCCCAGGCAATATTCTGTGATTTGCATGTGACATTCCTCTCTGGTGACCCTTGGTTATGCTTTCGTTCCACATACCTCAATTTTCCTGGAGCACAAAAGACCATCCTCCCCACCAAGCACTGCAACAGTTCATGGTGCTGCCAAGCAGGGCTAGACAGGCTGCCTCCAAGCTGGTGAAAGCACAGTTTTATAGGCAACTAAATGAGAGGACGTTCCATGTTTGTTCCTCTTCCAATTCCACTCTTAAAAAGTGATGTGGATGTTCCGGCTGGGTTCCGCTTCTCTGTTGTCTGCTAGGATGCTTCTTGCTTGCGTTTCACCTGGGCAAAACCAAGAGCCTTGGAATAGAACAAGGCAATATTCGGTGTGCAAATAGCTAATTCATTGATATAGGGAGTTCAGGGGAAGCGATTAGCACTACTTGCCACTTCAGACTCATCATGTGAATAATTTCAGCTAGGAAAAAATATAAAATATAAAATTAAAATTAAAAAAAAAGAGAGAATTCAAAACATTTTCCCATATGTTTCCTAATAGAATACTTCTGTTTTTCCTTCTAAAATGACATTTCCTTTTTGAAATTGGCCTCTTCAACCTCTGTTACTTAGAAAACAAAATAAAATAAACAGTAATAAATGTCTTAAAATAAAGGTAAGCTCTTCATTTTGTGTCAAAACATGCTGTAGAATAACCTTGAAACATTTTTTTCTCCGTGATTTTTCTTTGCTTTGACCACTGAACCAAGAGAGTCATTATTCGCAAAGCTTTAGATGTTAGTGAGTGCTGACACTGCTGACTGTATCGGGGATGCTAGCATGGCATCCTGTATCCATCAGATTAAAAGAAAATGCTTTCTGTCTATTTTTCACCCCCACCACCTTCCCACTGGTTAAATGAATGAAATTAACTCCAGAGCTTTATTGTCTGAGGCCAAGAAAAGTTAATAGGAACTGCAAGAGCCGAGACTGATAAATGTCCTTGTGATGTTTTGCAGGGAAACCCAGCACAAAGGCGGCTTTGCAGGGAGAGCTGGATGCAGCAAAGGGCCAGGCTGCGGGCACGCACGGCAGACAGCCCCGTGAGCTGCCGTACCGGCCAGGGCAGCACCGCTGCCCTTTGCCATCACAGCGCCCACATTACATTGTTGGTACCAGGCGTATCTGGGAAGCTGTTGGCCGATCATCAAAACCTGCCTCATCCCCTATATCTGTTTCTTTATCTACTTACTGGTGGGGACAGTTCCAGTGTTTATGAATCAAATGTGGTGGACCTCAGTTAGGCTGCTGGTAGAGAGGAGCATTCCCCTTTACAAATAGAATATCATTACCGCTAGCTCCAGCTTCACTTATTGTCTTCGCCAAGGCCATAGTGTGCAACATGTTTGGCCGTGGGAATGACGCTGCTTTCACCCCAGAGGCTGCTGAGCACCAGAGACAAGTGCTAGTAGCAATGCCCCCAACATCATCTGCACTATGTTTAGAGAAACTCAGCCTTAAAGATAGTCAGGCTGATGCCATTTTCCAGCTGTAAATCCTCATTTTTAGTTCTTTCCTCTTTTTTAAATGCAGCAAAATGCTCAATCCCTACTTTTCATATGCAAATTTAGCATCTTTACCTGGTTTTCCCTTTCCCTCATGGTACTTTATTGCAGTAAGAAAACTCAAACATAAGCAAGTAGGAAAAAAAAACAAAAAACAACAAAACAACAAAAAATGTTTTTCCAAAGGCTTTAAAACACGGTGATGAAAAATAAATTGCTGCTGCTGAAATCTGAGCATAGGAAATCTGTGTGGAAAGAGAAGTAACATTTACCCCCTGCGTACATTCACACTCTCCAGCTCACTTTCTTTCTCTCACTCGCTTTCTTCGGCTCTTGTTTTACATAAACTTTTTATTGGTGATGGACTGAACAATAAAGCTTCTAACAAAGCAATCAATACGCATTACTCAGCATGAGTTAGACACAATATTGGAGACTCCACAGTCAAGCAAAGCAGGGAATAATCTTGTTCCTTATCCCCTTTGAGCAGGAAAGGGAAAAGCAGAACCGACTTCTACATCAATTCCTTTCTTTCCATTTGCTTGCTTCAGTGGCTGCGGCAACCTCCTCTTGCAGGATCAGGGCATGTAGGGGTGGGATGATGTCTCTTTAAAGGACCTCCTAAACCCTCTATTGGAACATCTATCATATTTAACAAGCTTCCAAAAACAGCTGTAGGTGTGTGGGTAAGCCTGCAATGTTTATATTGTATAGTTATTTATAACACAGCAAGGCCATTGAAGGGAGTTGCACTTTTGTTGTGTCAATAGTGATAGCTACACTAAGGATGACAGGAACTGCCCTCTTAGTTTAGGACTTACGGGGCAAGAATAAGGCCTGAACATATACCACTCTCTAGGTGTTGGTTTTAACGAGTATCAACCAAATTTCAGCTTCCATTAAAAAAGGGAACGTTGTCCCTAAGCCCAGAAGTTGTGAGGGATATGCTGAAAATATGGCCTGGTTCTAACAGATGCAGTGATGTTTGCCTGAACCCACAGGTAGTCTGGAGCAATAGTTCTGAGACAACCGAGCTGCTTCATCCACTGCAAAGATTTGTGACCATTTGGGATCAGCTTCTCTGAGTGTGCCAGCCAGTACGTTGGAGGCAGACTACCAGAGGCGATAGCGCTAGTGAAATCTAAGGTCAGCTCCTCCCCTGGGTGGGTTGAGATGAAGTCTCCCTCTCAAAGACTTGCTTAAGCTTAGGAAATAGTACTTCTGTGAAGTGGGAGTATAGTATGTCTTTGTCCCAATATGACAGAAGCACAGTGGGCACTTGCTTCCTTCCCATCTTTTCCCATCCTGTTCGTTGCAGTCACCCGCTCTTTGACTTAACAGCAGTCTCTCAACTGGTACTTGTATAGCACTTCACATAACGGGGATTGCAGGATAGAGTTAAATTTTAAGCTCATGCTTTCCCTTACGCTTCATTGACAAAGTCGGAAGATGCTGGTGCAGAGGATGCCATGTGGAGATCACAGAATCTCAGGAAAAGCCAAATGTGTCCCAGAACATGCATTGCTCTGAGTAGGACTAGCAAGGGTAGCATGTGTATTTGTGGGGAGGATGTTACTGCCAATGTAAAATCACTGTGTCAACAGCATTTCCGAAGGATATTTTTAGCTTACGGATTCGGTGTCTTTTGTGGGCTACAGTCAGACTGACACAATAGACTCTTAATGACTTCTTGGAGACTTCATTGTCTTTTTCTATACACAGCTTATTAATGTGCCCTCTCTGCAACTCAGGGATGCAGGAGCCAATAATGACTTCAAAGAGGTCATTGTGGTCCAGAGCATCTGTACATAGGAATAAAAAAAATAAGCTGAATAAATACTCACCCACTAATCCACAGCACAATAGATTGTAATCAGTCTATCATGGTAAAGATTATTTTTTACAGCATCTTTTCATCCAAGGCATTTTCAGAACATCTTTTCATCCTAGCACTCTGTAGACATTATAAATTGATCATCTTAAGTCCTTTGATAGAGCAGAGAGGAGCAGAAGTGCCTTTAGCGGTTGGAAGTTGGGACTAGCTTGTGGCAAGTAGAAGAGTAGATAAAAAGCCTGATTTTTCTTTTCCCCAGGAGGCTCTGTAATAATCCCACAAAAGCCATGCTCCCTGGGCGTTTGAGGCAGTGGGCATGTTCCTCTCTAAGAAAATCATGTGTAATAGGGCCAGCGCCCTGAGCAGCAGGCAGAAAACATCTCCTGCAACTTTCAGAGCAGTCTCACGGTCAATATGGAGCCACTGGCCCAGGGATGGACCAAAACTAAGCATGACTAAGTTACATTTGCCTGAACGAACGTCATTGCTGTAGCAGTTGATTCAGCTAGGGATTTCCCAGAGATAGCGTAGTTTTGATCTGCTTGCATCCCCTCATCTCGTCCTCGTGTCTAACTAAAACTCTAGTGACACAAGTCAGTGGGCCCCAAAAGTGGTGGAAGTTAGTGGCTTTGAAACCTCCCTTCAAAGCTTATTTGCTGTTACACTGTGTATGTTATAGTTAGGCAGCAAATACCACCAAAGGAATTACCTTCTGCTGCTCAGTCATGTATGTACCTTTTGAATGTTATGTCACAGGATTAAAAAGATATTGGAATGACAAAGCATTCCTGAGTAAATGACCACAAAAGGTTATTACTGGGGAGGAGTCACCAACCCTTAAGGTGGAGAAAGAACAGGAAGGCTGAGAATCTGACACTCGCTGTAATAGGAGAAAGGACAACTTTTCTGATGTGAGCTCAGGAAATCATTAGAAATAAATAAGTAATACATGAAAACAGAACAAAAGGGTCCAAAAAAGGTCTTGCAGATAACTTTGCTTGCTCAAACCTGTCACACAAATAGGGAAGTCCGCTAAGAGCTCTGGACGTCCAGTGAAAGCGCCAGGCGGTGTGGAGCAGGGGCCGCAGCCATGTGTGTCCCCTTCCTGCTGCAGCACGCCTCCCCCGAAGCCCGCAGCCACGTGGAGGGGCTTGGCAGGACGGTACCTGCAAGATTTGTGAGATAGGGAGCCAGTCTCTTCAGGCAGTCAGAAAAGCGTACTTATTTGTTTTCTATTTTGTAACAATCTTTGATAAACTTCCCAGTCTGGGCTTGACCTGTGCTGTCATGGAATAAAGATTTTTTTAGTCATTTGTAACTTGGTTTCTGAGCGTAGTTTCCGGACAAAGTTGACCTACATCCTTTCGAGGCAGCGAACCTCTATAGTGTGTCAAATTCCTTAGTTTTAAGTTGCCTGCTAACCTAGTATATGAAGGAAAATTCACTCAAGTTAAAGTGCACAGCACATGTTCCCTTGGCAAGCCATGTCAGAGAAGTGAAAAGGTTTCTAACTCTTACTGCTACCCTCCTTTTGCTGCACCCTGATTTTTGGACTCTGATCTCCATGCAGCATTTCTAGTTTTCCCAGGAAAAGATTCCTTGCAGCATGCAGCAACAGGAAGCCACAGTGCACATCTCATAGCTTTTCTCACTGTGTGGGTCTGTATCCCAAGAGACCAGATTAGCTGTGTAACAGGATTTCTGGAAAGCTCACTCTGCAATGGTGTTTGAACGGAGTACCACTGCTCATAGGCACTGATTTCTGGCACTTTATCTCTCCGGAGAAAGTCCACTAGCTGTTGGCAGAAGTCTTCATATGAAATGATCCACCTGACTATTACTGCTCATACCGCAGAAGTGGAAATGATCCACCTGACTAATCCCAGCTCCTCCATAATCCACTGCTTTGGCCCAGGGAAATGACTCTGCTCTCAAGTAACTGGAACAGAGACTCTAGCAAGCCATGTGAGCTGCAAGAAGGCTCTTTTGCGTTTGGTTGCTCAGGTATATTATTGAGACTACTCCTGTCCGATTTAATCTCCAGTCTGAACCAAAGTACCTGACTCCTTTTGTGTTCCTGTTCCATATCAGATAGGTGAAATGCTAACCCTAGTGAAAAGAAATGGAGATTTGCCATTGACTTTGGGGCTTTCATGTTATCCTGTGTCTGCAGCCCATTCCAATTTACAGAGTTTTTCTGATAGACTGATAATACAAAGAACTCAAGTGTAAATGGAAAAATTTCATACTTACCATGTGTTATCCTGTCCCTTAATATTATTTTAGTACTGTCTCTACCCATAATCACCAAGGTATTTATCCCACCCATTACGTCACTAACCACAGCGTAGGTAGCTGCACTCAGTAGAATCCCTAGCCCTGCCTGACTCCTTGCTAAAACAGACTTTCCCTGAAAGAAAAACAAGCTAAAACCTAGTCCAAGGCAAAAGATAAAGGAGTGAGCAGCAATTAAAAGCATGGAGTGTCCTCCCCTTCCTTCCTGCACCCACTGGCTGATTCACAGCACAACTTGCAACACTGTACAGTGTCCAAACCACTTGTATAAAAATAGCAGACAATTCTGTAAAAATAGAGCAAACCTCACCCCTGCTGAGTGCATCAGAAGAGACCACATCACAAAAAAAGTCAATGTTTTTGCCTTAGCAATGGTTTTCTCCAGGCAGCTGTATTGCAGAAGAGCACAGCAGTATCCTCAAGCTCTTGTCTTAAATACCATTGCAAATCAATTACCTTTCAGGCCATAAACTTCACTTAAAGAGACAGAACACAAGCAGACATTTCCCAGCAACAAAAACAACTATACTGAAGGTTGAGCATCTTAAGTGAAGTCTCTTCTGCGCATGTGTGTGGGTGTGCATTGAGGTGGAAGGGGCAGAAGAAAATTGTCTTAAACTGTATGGTTTGTAAACAAAGTACAAACGTATTGGTAGCAAAGATAATCTCCAGAGCACAGGCAGCCAGCCACAGTGGGGAGAAGGATGTCTGAAGGACAGGCAATAAGCACTTCCAAAAAACGACCCAAGAGTGAAAAATCAGCTACCCCCAACCACAACCCTGTAGAAACCACACATATCTGATTCCAAGATAATTTGTAAAAAAACAAATACAAATCATCCAATTCATTCCCTCATACCAATAAATATTTAATGTCCAAATAATGAATCTTTCAATAAATATTTAATACTCAGACACCAACATATATGGCAGAGAATAGCAGGTGCTCTAGTAATTTAAAGCAATTGAGTTTGTACAATAGCGGCTGGTGAGAGGACTGAATAATGCAAACTGAGATGAGGCAGGAAGAAAAGCCACATCATGGTGACGGTGTTGTGGGCCCTGGTAAGCTTTCTGCAATGCAAGCAGGAGAGTGCCTTCAGTGGAAAAGAGCTTAGCGTAGGTCCTAGCAACTTTGTGCTTTTTCATCTTATGCCCAAGAGCTGCTACCTGCGGGCCAGGTTCTTGGCAAAAAGCACATTTGTCATGTCCAAGCAGCAGGTGCAACACTGACTGGTTACATCCCAGGAAGCATCTGGCCACTAACTGGCACACTTAGAAATTTAACACTACGCTCTCTGAATCTGCCTTTCCATCCCTGAAAGAAACTTTTTTCAACTAGTCAAATCTCCATATTGCAGCTACTTTAATGTCCATGCTTTCAAATGTTTTGAATTTGCTTTCTATGTAACTTCTCTACTGCTGGGGCAAATGGCCCAGTAGGTATGTTCTGCAGATCCTCTTCTTGCAGACAGAGCGTCTAGCCTTTCCAGCAATTGGCCTGTGAGCTATTACTGCACTGAGAAGGTATGCTTTATCCTTGATACTGCCTTAACAAGTGGTGAAATCTTCTGGCACAGTAGTGCCAGTAGTGCACTCTGATGCCTGGACTAAATATGAATGCCGAGATAACACTGCTACCTCAAGGCAATGGGAAAACGGGGAGATGCTCTGATTTCTCCAGCTTTTGGTAAGGAAGGTCTATTCCTCTTCTATTTCTTACTCTAACTAGATCACTATTGGAGCAGGAGGAAGGGACTTATTCAGCAAGCTGGAGTTGCCACTTACTTAGCAGCAGTCCTGCAATTCTTTGGAGCCCTGGGGCACCTGAAGACACTTAACTCCCTAGAAGATAGCACCAGACACCATCTGCAGTGGGAGGCAGCTGGCATGTGGCCTCTTTTCTCTGAGGATCAGCATTGTTCTGCTAATGCATCTCCACTATATTCTCCCCCGTGGAGAATTTACTCTCTATCCATGCTAGGTGGTTTCCTCAGCATTTCATTATGCAATGCTCTGCGTGGTAAAGAAACACCTTGCCTGATTGACTCCCCAGCTGCTGAAGTGGGAATACTGAGCTCCCTGTGGATGCTGCAGGTTCTCTATGATTTGTGGGACAGATTTTTCTGGCAGGGCAGTTTGTGTTTGCTTAAGCAGGTTTGAAGTTCAGCTGAAAGATGAGTGAGTGGCCAGGACTGTGGATGCAATGTTTGGATAGGGCTGGCTAGTGAGAGGGGAAAGAATAAAAGTTGCTTTAGGATTCTAGCTTAAATTTCTTTCTTAGTGCCCGTAATGTAGAATTAAACCTAACAATGTGTACCCAGACACCGCACCTTAGAAGCTGTCATTTGTCAGCTGAGACTCCAAAGCTGATATCATACAAACTCCTTGACTATGGCAAATGTAAAGTAGCTCACCCTAGTTTATGCCCTAGTAAAAGAGTTGCACTGCACGGCATTTGCAATGGGCTCTCAGTTACACATGGTTCTTGTAAAACAGCTAACATGGTAACTCCACAGCCACAACTTGACAGTGTATCACAGCCTCATTCTCTTTCCATCTGGGGAAGAAACACATTTTCGAAAGCAAAATTCATAGCTGCCTCAGAACCCAAACATAAAAGCTCATTAAGCAGCTGGTGATATACTACTGCAAGCTGGATAGGAAAGTCCTACAATGCACAGTCCTTCCTTAATCCCTAGAAATAGCTGAAGCTCTTCAGAGTGATTGTCTAAATGTGTAATGCTTTCTGACTTAGACCCTTCTTCTGTAGTACAAAGTTCTCTAGCCCTTACCCAGCAGAGAATAACGGAGTCAAATGCAAAAACAGGAAAATAACAAACTTCTAGAACCGTGTTTTTATCTCATCCCTGCCCCACACTGCAGAAAATTTGTGTAACCCATGATCACACCACTGAAGACGGAAGAAGTGGCGTGCTGGGTAGTGCCAACAAACAGCATTGCCAAACATAACCAAAGCTTGCAACACGGGGCAGGTGGGTAAATAAGATCTGTGTTCCTTGGGGAAAATCAAATTATGTCTCTTTTCTGTGGGGGGTGGGGAGGGGTCAACTGGAACATGTTAAAAAAAAAGAGTGGAATTTGCTGCCTGAATACCACAACGCTTTTTGCCACCATTTGAAATTTGACTGAAACAAAGCAGCTCAGCGTACACCTTCAGGGAAGTTAGCTAAAGCATGTGCAAGCTCCTTCTTGTCTAAGGGTTCACTAGAGATCAATTAAACCAATTCCCTGCTTTCAAAGCAATGGAGGCTATTTATTCCCTATAGCAGACAAATGCTGCCCTGGCAGAAGATAGCCAAGTGAATTTAGTGCTTGCTTTCCCTCCTGATCCTTTCACCAGCCCTGCACTATCCCCACATTCTGGCCAGACAGAGAGCCTCAGTCTTCTGTCCTGCCAGCTCATCTTCCCTTTTATTAGCTTATATCAGATTGTGCTATATATCCTTGTCCATTAGGAGCACAGAGGACTTCAGTGTCCCACGCTCGCACGTGCTGCGTTCACCGAGCCTTGCAGAACTCCAGTGCTGACCACAGCTTCCTTTATGTGACAGCCTTGTGCATACTCCATTGTCCTTGTCCTTTTGAGTTTTCCAGTTGATAGGCAACGGAGAGCCCCTCTGGCTGTGGCTCTGTCCTCAGGATAGTCCTCAATATCCAGCCAAAACAGTTCAGAAGCAGGGACTTTCACCTGATGTAAATTGGTGCTACAGTGGAGCTTTGCTGATTTACATCAGTGGTGTATCTCGTGATGAGTCTGGATCCTGAATACAACTGCTTAAAATGCATACCATCTGTCTATATGCTGGGTTTTGTTTCATCCCATTATGTAGGGCCCAACTTAAAAATTTCAGTTTGAAATCCAGATCCAAAGTGAAAGAGAGTGAAAGGAGGTGTCTCCGCATGTGGCATAGGGCTGTTCTTCTGCATCTGGCCCATTTCCTACAACTCAGTCTATCATAGAAACATGAGACATAAATGGTGCTATTTGTTGGTTTCCCAAACTCATGTCATGCAACAGCCTCAGTGGGAAATATCTTCAGCAGTGGAATGGGACAATTACCCAGTTAATGAAGCACATTTTCCTTTTTCCTCTTCACCATAAAGCTGCATGGAACCTGACTCTCCATCCAGCCACGCAGAGAAAGAGCGAGCGCTTTCAGAATGGGCCCCCAATCAGTAGTGGTAAATGCACTTAACATGCCTGCTGGAAAATGAAATGACTGATACCATGTAATTAGGCCTTAATTATTTATCATTTTTGTTTAATTATTGCCACTTGGAAGTTAGCAGGTTATAAAACTCTTGGGCTGTGTTTATTAAATGTTGGTAGATTATTAGCACTTAAGCACCATTTCTGAATGTTAATGAAATATCTGTGAAAAGCCCATGGCCAGAGGCACTCCAGCACTACACAGCCATTGCACAGGGGAACTACAGGAGCTTAAGGCTAATTATGCCTTGCGGGCAGGGCCACGGACAGCAAAAGAAGGGCAAAAGTCAAAAGTACTGACACTAGTTTGCACACAGATGGACAAGGCCTCTTTTGCCTTTTCTTTATGTCATCTGCCTCGCAGGGCAGAAAATGGTCCTGCAGCAGGGCGGAACATGTCTGTGCTTGGGTCTGCCCTAAGCTTCTTCATGTTGGCTGTAGTGGTGAGACATGGTTGTGCCATCACCAATGTTAAAAAGATAGTTTGGGATAGGTTATCTGTACCCATGTGCTGGGCAAGGGAAAGACTGACCAGGAGAAAATGACAAGATGGAATAAGTATTCTCAAAATGCAATGGTAGATTTTGCAAGGGATTGACCATGTGGAATGAAATCTGACTGCTGCTGGTTATTATTGGTTTCAGGATTTTGAAAATTGAACTTGAAACACACTGATAATACCCCAGGAGCAATAAAACACCTATTCTATTTCAAAATATTCCCCTCCCCCCCCCAAAAAAAAAGTCATTTTTTCCCTATTTAAAGCACTAAAACGACAAACCGTTGTCCTTCTTCTATGGATACTAAGATGCAAAAGCCCATTCTGTGAAACCTGCAGTATATCCAAATCCAAGAACAATCTACAAATATCCCAGACACGTTTGTACATCCAAGCCTTTAGTACTGACCGAAGCCCCACAGGAAGCCTGTAGTGGAACAAAACTTTGACTTTGTTTCCCTTTCCTTAGACTCATGTCTCAAGTAAGGACCAAGTGTGCCTCTACTGTACATAACCCCAAACCTCTCTTCTTGCCCTGAAGTGACGTTCCCCGAGGTCTGCACCTGAGCTAGTTTCCCCATTGCTCCTTATCCTTTCACAAAACAGAGGTTTGGCAGGGATGTCTCCACCGTGCTCCTGTCCTCAGTTCTTCCCGCGCGGTGTCCCCCTGTGGCCCACAAGCAAACTAACACCAAGGGATTTGCCTGGAGACACCAGCACTACACCTGCACTGCAACTACCAGCTGCCAGTTCCTAAATTATAAATGGAAGGATATTTCATCAGAGCATTTAAGGGTAAGAAATGTCATTTTGTACTAACCAAAACTTTCAGGAAGAAGACAGGCCATAAATTATTTAGGCAAAAAGTCACATTTTATTCTGCTGGAGAGTGTGATGGGGGAAAAAAATGTATGTTTTCTTCCCTCTCTCTGTGGGGAGAAAAACTGCAGAGGAGGAAGAACCGCTTGTTTCTCTAAGTGGTTCCCAGTGACCTCCCTGTTCTCTCTAGTATTATGGGACTTCACCAAAATGTTTTTTCTGAGCGTAAAGAGATATAGTTGGATGTCTGGTCTTCATTTCTCTTGAGAAGATAGGCCTAAGGAATTTAGAAAGTTTTTCTTGCTCCTATTGTGAAAACAGGCTTTTTGCTCAAGGAAAATGCAGCTAATAGCCTGACCTGGAGCATTCCTCCTAGGGGATGGTTCAACCTGTCCTCCCTGGAGCGCCTTGGCCTTCTTCGAGCTGGTTCATCTCCTTTGCATTAGAGTAGCCTCACATCTCCTACTTTCTCAGAGAATCTCTTCAAAATGCTCTTCAGGACACTTGCCTAAAGTTCAGTCAAAATATCCCCTTCTTCCCACCTGCTTCCAAACTGGTCTCATTTCTGTGGCAGAAGCTGCAACATGTGAACTGCATTCGAACAAAGCTGCAGTTTGAACTGGCTTCACAAACTGGGCCAAGATTTCACCCTTCATCACTTCCTCTCCTCTTCCTTCCCTTCCAGTCTGTGTGATGTGGACAACTCACCTCTGCAGGACCTTCTGAGGCCCCTTTCACTTGTGCCTGGGAAACTCCTTGACCTCCCAGAAAGGTGCCAGTCTCATAAACATTAAAAACCTGCTCTGCTTTTCTGCCCCCAAAATAGAGTTAGATGGCCGAGAATATTTTTAAACCCAATCAGAAGATTAGCATCTAAATTCATTGTTTCCGCTCTGCCTATGAAAGATGGGCTGGGGAGAAAAATGTTACTTTTTTTTTTTCCTATTTCAACCCTGCACCAGGCTAATTAAGAAGCCGAGGTTAAAAAGCTCATCATAAACTGAACAAGTTCCAACCCAATTTCATTAGGATGCCAGGGTTTCATTGATTTAGGCAGGATTAGCTATTGTAAAATGGAAATGATGCCATTAGATGCATCTCCCCCTGCCTCCTGCTTCTCCCCCCTTCCTCACACATTCACACACATCCACCTCTCTCGCCGAGCCCGGCTGGCGTGCTCAGCCGAGGCACAAAGCTGGCTCATTTCGTTATGGAGAATTTAACCAAAAGAGCCAATCAGCGTTTATTCGTCTGGCTGCAGCTGGAGTCAGCTCATCAAACAAATTAACAGGATTTTCATGGAGGGTTTTGGCCAACATACTACGTTTCACTTCAAGTTGACTAAACAAACCTGGGCTGTGTTTCCCTGGAGGAGAGAGCAGGGTAGTTGGGAAGGCTTGGGCACAGGGTGCCCACCGAGGAAAGGCTTGGGCACAGGGTGCCCTTCCCCATCCCTCTGGCCAGGGGCCAGGACGGTGCTGCCGATACTGCCCCTGCCCCATTTGGGGCTGGCCGGGAGGGAAGGTTTTGGGGCCAACTGTCCTCTGGAGTCACAGCAGCTGCTCAAGTGCCTCCTCATGAGTGACAGGGAGGGATTCAGCGTGCTGCGTCGAGGCGCTCATCATCTCCCCAGCCACTCTACCCTCCTCCAGCCCTTCTCCGCACACTATCCTCTCCTTTCTCTCAGCAGGAAGTTTCACCCCGGGGAAGTGAAGCCTGCCTGCAGTGTGCTGCCACAGCAGGAATTAAGACAGGCAGGAAGATCTGGCCCTGCAAGGAGATACCCCTGTACAGCAGGGCCAGAAGCTGCCATACTGTCTGCTGGGCCGAAAGGGGTTGGCAAAGGAAAAGCAATTCTCTAAGGAATTGGAATTGATGCATTTAGGGGGAAAGAGAAGAAAGGGGTAGCTGGCTGAACAAGAAAAAGGGAGGAGTAAATTTGCATGTAAAATCTCCCAGATCTGTGAGAAAGTGAGAGTAAAATACTTCTGGAAAATGCAAATGCAATCTTGGCCCAGGGGTAAGTCAAGCTTCTATGAAGAGGAAAGTTCACACATCACAAAATTGTGCTATCACAGCTCCGTACGTACACACCATCTGGGCAGCAGTTTGTGTGCGTACAGAGTAGGGCAGAACGAACTCGGTTCATGAAGGAGAGTGCTGCCAGGTCGGCGCCAATTCTAAAAAGGGGGTAAAAAACTCACCACAAAGCGCTCCTGTTTAACTCAGTTTCTACTGCTGGGCTGTCGGCTCCACTCCAACACACAAAAGGATGAGCATTGAAGGACACGTTGCAAACTGGACCTGCAGCTGTGGTTGAGCTGTTGGAGGGTCCCACCAAGATCTCTGGGCTAGCTATTCTAAATTTTCCTTACCTCTGCTTCAGAGAGATAGAGTTTGAGCTCTCCAAAAACTGGATGAGTTATTATTCATTGATTCTGCCCACAACTGCTAGAGAAGTTAAGCTCCATAGTATCTATGTATAACACTTAAATTTACTCAAAGTTTTTTATTTAGTTAGTCCCCAAAAGGAAAGAATAACCACAGTTCCTTGTGTTAATTGGCCTCTTGGACAATAATAGAAAATTATATGGGGGGGGAGGGAAGGAGGCTCCATTTTTATCTAAATTCTGGAATATTGATCTTTGCTGACCGAAAAGGACTTATAGAAAATGAACACTCCCAATGATGTCAATTTTCCTCCACCAATTATCTCCAGAGACTCATTTCTCACAAGCCCTTTCAGTTTAATCTGAGCAGACCTGTTCCTTTTCCATCAGACAGCGCAGGAACATAGAAGCAATTAGTGAAACTGGAAAAGGAGCTCGGGTAAATGCGCCCAGCATACGGGTGACATTCAGAATTCAGTGCCTCAGGGAGGTTATCAAGACAAAGAATATACCAGGTTCCCTTTTTTTTTAAGAAGGTTAGCTATTTACCCTGGAATAATAGCAACAATTGCCATGTAAGCCAGCTCATAAGAATGAGATCTCAACTCGGGCCAAAGGAATAAGTCTGCTGGGCCTAAAAAGGTGTTTTCCTTCTCCAGCGTGGGCAGTGTATGGCTGGCTAAATATATTATGTGATATTTAGGAAGAGGGTGTGTGTGAAGGATTGATTGACACCATTTCTTCAAACCACTGGATACTATCGCAGGATATCAGAATAAATGAGCCAATATAAATAGGCAGTACAGCAGGACAGATTAAACTTTTGTGTAACTCAGGAGATTTGAAGGGTCTTTGACCAAGAAAAAATTTGGCTATCAGTACATCAAAGCAGTGGCATGTTCCCCTGCAGAGACTTTCGCGCTCCCTTGCAAAGACTTAGAGGTTCCTCCTTCCCCCATGCTTGAAACATCAGTCTTCAGTGGTTTTACCTCCACAGCTCCAGGAATACATCCTCTGTTGCTGTGCGACTGTATTCTCCAAGGATCTACTTTGCAAGATAGTTTTTCTGTCCCATTTTCTATTCTGAATGTCTTTAGGTGTTAGTCAGTTTATAAAAATAAAATAATACCAAACATGTTAGAGTATTTGAGCCATGTGTTTCTTTCCCCAAACTAAGTTTCTAGAGCTCTTCATCGGTCTTCTCTTTCCATAAGCTGGTCTGAATAAAGTATTTTTGTATAATAATTTCTCAGCTTTCCCAGGACCCTTCTAGCTAAAGGTAAGGAGGTGATAAAGGTACTTGATTTCTGTTGCTGGCTTTCATATTGATGTGTGCTTTGCAGGTGGGTCTCTTTTATTTTCTTTCTTTGCTCAGCCTCCTGTTTAATTTATACCTTAAACTTCACAGGTCAGGAATTTTATCTGACTGTTTCATACATGGCCTAGTCCAACAAGGTCTCAACCTTGGTTGTGGCCTCTAGACACTATCGCACTAAGGATACTAAATAATAACTACTTTCACGCATGCTGCTGGGTGTTGAATGGGACATCTGTCTTAGCTCATTAAATGCAGCACTCCTGTGTTTTTCCAGGGAAGTTTCACCTTGAGAGAGACCTCCCCACTCCCATACTGAGTCAGAAAAAGGAGGAAGACGTAGCCAAGGCTGAGCAACAAACACCTCCCATATGGAGGAAAAAATATGATATGGCATCTTGGTCCATTCCTTCACTCCCCTTTTGCCCTTCCCTTTTCTCTAAACAACCAAGCTTCTGAAGGGGGAATTATCTCCATCAGATCAAAGCAGAGGGTAACCTGACTATTTCTTGCAGAGAAGTAATAATTAAGGCACTAGAAGGATGCAATCTGCATACATTATTGCAAGTTATGCCAACAGAATGTCAACATTTGTGTCATAAGTAATCTTGAGCAGCAATTACTCCGAGCATTGGTCTGGAATCCAGAGACAACATCAGTGGTACTAATTACAGGGAAGCTTCTCCTCCACTGGAGGATGGACAGAGGATTACGAAAAAAGATCACGGTGCGAAAGAGATCATCTGAGCAGACCACTGTGAATATGGGGCTGAGGGAGCTCCTAATATTTTAAAAGGGAGACACCTGCGTCCTGCTACTGGAGAGCTGGACATTAGGTGAAATAAATCAATGGGTTGCTTGATCTCAGCTTTGTCTACGGATGATGTTTTCCTCACAGCCAAGATGTGAATTGGGAGGGAAGATCCTGGAACAACAGTCACTGAAGATGCTGTGACTTATAATTTAGAAGTTTTAGTTCCTCATTAGTGGGAGAAGACACCTTGGCAGTAAGACAAGCGATGCGATAGTTGAATTCTGTAGGATTTCTCAGTCCTGGAAGAGTAAATCCAAAGCGTTAGGGTCAGGATGTTTCAGCAGTACAGTGTGAGGATCCAGTGCAGGCAAAGCTGTGATAAAAGTCCTATTTGAGAGGTCCTTTGATTTCCCTGCTCATTGGCACTAAGTATTGGTATCATTCACTTAAAAAATGTCTGGTATAGCACTGCAAATGCAGTGCTGTAGTGATATCACAGAAAGCAGGATGATCATACAGTTCGTAACAAAATATTTCCCTCTTTAATTCACCCTGCCCACCCTTTCTTCAGGGAAGGAAGAAGAGATAAAAATTCTATGAAATTTCCTGGGGAGTCTCTTAGTAACTTCATCTGGCAAGTGTTATTAATCTCATTAAGTGCACAGCTCTGTAATGAATGGGCACTGTTTCTTTTCCAAAGAAAGGGAATCGTTATCTCAGCTCTATAAGGCTAACCCTGAGAAATATGTGTCTATTTATCATGCCTCCATTCAGTCATAACTGCACATGCGCACACTTGCCTGCAGCAAAGGAGACAGGACTTGCACCAAAATTTTCTACATTGCCCTCTTCCCAGCCTAGAAGCTTGGAGTTTGATCAGAAATTTTGCCTTAAGAATACTTCCTGCAAATCTGCTCTCAGTGATGGGAAGACCAGCTGAAATAAAGATAAGCCTTTATTATTTTTGCTGTTTTTAATGGACAGTTGAAAAATTCACTCTATGATGTTTGAAACATAACTTTTGACAGCTTCTGAAACAGGAGAAGAAGTATAAGATAGTTGTTTTCCTGATATTACTAACATCTCAGACCCTAAACCACTGAAAAATTTAAAGAAGAATCGCCAGGATTTTTATTTCCTGGAGGAAAATTCATATATTTCAGCATTTTTACAAACCTGGCTTTTAAATGCTGCTCTTTCTTATCCTTTTTGTCTTTATAGGGGGGTATATGAGACATGGCCAACATTTTGGTTAGGATCAATCCTCTGTCTGCCCATTCTGTGCTGACTCTGAGCGCTTTGCTAACGTGCTCTACCTTGCCTTCTGAATAAACTGAAAGCATCATTTCTTGTCTATTTTCACTCCCTGTCTTCCATGAATTTGCCTTCTAGCCTGTAGCTCTGTGGAAATCTTCAAGCCCTCCCCCCGCATCATTCATTTTCCTCTTCCGCTTCTGGAAGCACTATGATAACCTAAATCTCTGGCTGTCTCTTGACGGCATACACCCACCACCTCCCTCTGAGGATGCTGGTGAAAACCAATGAGCTGCTCTCCCTTCTACTGGAAACCCTTTGGTTTAGCGGGCAGAATCAGGCCCAGGAAGAACATCCTCTTGAGTTACTACCTGCTGAACCCTAGGCATGTGTTGCCTGCTCTCTGCAGTCTGCTCAGGACGGTCTCCGACCTCCATCACACCGTGCTCACTGTGATTCACACACATGCCTGCAAAGTGGAGCTTTCTTGCCAGGTACAGCAACGCTCCAAGGCCCTCACGCCTCCCCAAGGCCTGGAGCTCACAAAAGTTGCATTTTGTCTTAATACTCTGTCATTAAGTGGAGTTAAAAATAAAGCCTGTCAGAGCCTCACAGCCTGCAGGGAAAAGGATATTAATTACAGCAGGCAGAAAGTGGAGAGGAGCTGCCGTGAGTGAGAAGTCCTCCTGCTGAGCTGTCACCTTCTCTGTGTCACCAGCGGAGCTCTGCTTCGGCTCGCACGCAGAGCAGAGGCTGGCCCCGATACCTGAGAAACGGCAGGACAGGAGGAGCCAGAAAAGGGATTTTGTTGCTGGCTCTGACATAGTCCCTGGAACTAGCATCCCTGCCTGCAAATCAAACCTCTGTGCCACTCAGCGCAGGGAAATGGAGCATGGGCTGAGGAGAGGGCAGTGGCTGCAGCTAGGAGGGGAGACCATATTCAGGGACCAGAACTAAGATTCATTGCTAAAGCCTTCAGCACTTATACTTTCAGTTATAGGGACAAAGTGGGTCATTAAGGCCCAAGCAGACAGTAGACTCAGCAGAAAGTGGCACCCTATTTTCATCCAAGATGTATGAAAAGAAGATTGAGCTGCCAAGAGAAGACAGAGACCGAAATATTAGCATCACTTCCATCAGACAGCTTCTTAGCAAGGGAGACATAGTGTTATATTTCCTTTTCTTAATCTATTTTCTATTTTCTTAATCTTAACCTGTAGACAGATATTAAAGTATCCACTCCCCTGCCCCAAAGTTAGGGTTAGTCCGGACTGCTCAACTCTTTGGAAAAAGTGTTTTTAATGCAGATACATTCAGTACCGAAATATATATCCTTTAGTGTCTCAGGCAAGTTTAGAGGGAAGAATAAGACCTTACTTAGCGTGATCAGAAGTGGAACAGGGGGCTCATCTCTACTTAAGACCACTCCAGGTTGGATTATAAGGTTTGAATCAAGATTTGCCACAAGCAACCAAAACCTTTAGGTCTGCCTGCAGAGCAGTGGGTGGAGGAGCAGCTCCCAGCTGCATGGGAAAGTGTGCTAGATTGAACCTGTTAGTGAAACAGGTAAATAACTTGTTCACACTCCAGTGCCATACAGGGTGATGCTGAGACCAGCATGATGCAGAGGGTTGATGAAGCCGTCTAGGCCAGACTTGTGAGGCCATCCAGACAGATGTGTTGTACTGAGCAGTTCATTTCTGCAGAAATCACATTATTTGTGTTCCTGCAGGGATGTGGGCAATCTAGATTTGCAGCAGACGAGTGCCCTGGAACTAAGGCACCAGCGCAATGATGCCAGTAACATCAGCCAGTAGCCTGAACCCATGAACATAACGGCACGTCATCCTTTGCCGTTACCAGGTTGCATTGCCTTCCCCTAACTTGGTTCAGGCTGTCACATTCACCACATCTCTTGATTTGCCTGCTGTTGTCCATAAGCTCTTTCCACAATAAAAACTGACCTGTAGCCACCTCATAAACCTTTTCTCCCGTGTACCTAACTGAAGGGTTTCAACAACTGCGGAAACTGGGAAGTTTCTAGGCTGCGGAGGATATGAAAATGGGTCTGAGTGAAGAGAAAGGAGCAGAGACGAGCAGCCCAGCTGGATCTTTAGCTGGGAGAGTGGTCTTTTGGGATGGAGGGTAAGGGCTCAGATGCCAGAGGATCCTGAGAAGGGGCCTCGATGGTCTGAATTACCCTTGAACTTCACTGGAGGGCACAGCATAGGGAGCAAAATAATAAAACAAAGTAAAAGCAACATCAGGAGCTAAATACTGTGGCTTGCTTTTTGACTCCTTAGCTGCGTGAATCAATCAAGCTGACAGTGCAAGTTCTTCTGATGGGAAGGTTCCCAGTGCCATCGGCTGAAGGGTAACAGCAGGGGGACAGTGCCGTATCGATGCTGCTGTGCCAGGATGTACTGCCATTTATTTCTCCTTTGTCAAAGCCTGACTTTGCCCAACAAATCTATTGACAGAAAGCAGCTCTGTGCACCAGAGTCTGATAAACTTGGCAAGGGCTCTCCCTCTGCTAGAGAAGAATTGAGGGTTCACTTAGAGGGCACCACACCATCCCAATCCCATCTGCAAAAAAGCCCTCCATTGCTCCTTTCAGGGCACTGCTGTGGGGAGCGGGAAATGAAAGAGAAGAAAAGAGTTAAGGCACATAGGCTGGTCCTTGAAACCAGCAGGAAAGAGGCAGTGAAAGAGCTTAATTAATGGCACATCAGAGTTCCCCAAGATGTGTGTCTAACGAGGCCTTTGCCTGGCACTTTAGCTTTGCTAGTGAGAAGTTGACTCAGGCAAAATATAAGCAGGAGGCTGCATGAAAACAGGAGCCAGCATGAGCAGATACATCCTGATTTAATTCTATCCTTTGGATGACAGCCCTCCATGCCTCCTCCCCACTACCCTCTTCTCAGGGACATGCTTATTACAGCTATTTCAAAGCGAAGAAACAACCGACCAAAAACACAGGGAGAGACACAGTTTTATCACGAACAGTGAATGAATAAAGCAGGGTCAGAGTGTTGACTTAGAAAATTACAGTCTTCCTGGTTCCTGAATAAATCCAGACGTGGCACCCTATGCCACTCAGCTTTTACAAAATTTAATTTAGAGCAATTGATTTATCTGCTGTGGACAGGTGGACTCTATAAAAAATTTTTAGGGCAAAATTTACAGTGGGTTTTATGGCATGGTGAGCAAAAGAGCAACAGGAGCCTGACAGGCCTTTTCTGATTCCCATGGGCTGCCTCTCCAAGGCGAGCAAGGCCTAGTGGCAATGAGACCCAAAACCAGAGGGGAGCCAAAGGCATCTCCAAGTGAGGAAGGTCAGAACTTGTAGGGGTTGTGGGGCATCACACAACACAGATGTGCTGCTTTGGTTTATATCAGCCCTACCGTAAAAGGCTGGGCTTTCTTTTGCATAAAGATCTCACATCCTCCATTCACTTCAAGTCAGACTTGCTGTGTGGTGGGTTTGTCAAGGGGAGCTATTGGAAGGAAGATGTCTGAGGCGTGGATGCGTGCAGGAGCCAGAGCTGGGGCAGAATTCACTAGCTGAGCAGGACACATCCTTAGCAAGGTCTTTCCTCAGCAACTCTTCTTTCCTTGTTACCTTCTTTTGAGCTCTGGGTTTTGAACTGTCAATGCTCTAAAGTCTTTCTGCCTCTCTGTGCTATAGTTGGGGTCAGTAGACACCAACAAGCTGAAGCTCTCTTGAGGTTATTTTTTTTAAATAACAATAAAAAGGGGAACTTTAAGCAGGAAGACCTCTTAGGAAGTCTCATGAGTTTGACAACTGCTGATTTCAAGGACAAATTGTTATTCCTGTCTTTGGCTTTTGGCTTCAGAGAATGTACAGGTTACTCCAGCTTCTACCCTTCCTGGGTTTAGCTGGGTCTCCCTAGCATACAGCAGCTGATCTCTGTTTACTGTGCTGCATGTTTTACAGCTCCCTGCTGAGGCAAGCACCCTTGTAAATTCTTCCCAGCTGAAAGGGTTAATTGGAATAATCAATAAACAACAATGCCCTGATTTCTGGGCTTGATTGACTTTGAGCAGCACAGCCAGTGTTTGGATGTGAAACAGTCGCAGCTGTGAAAGCAGCAATCGTTTCCTGTGAGTCAGCAAGAACCGGTGCCCCAGCACATGCAAGTGGGTGATGTCTCCTCAGTGAAACCTAAAGCTGAGAACCTGATTCTGCTGTCTGCTTTGGTAACACTGCTGCTTTCAGCTCCTCACTCACTCAAATTAAATCTATCTCTTTACGGCACTAGGGCTAGAGGAGAGTATTTGCTTCCCTTCCTAAACTGCTAGACAATAACAATAATATAGATATGATCATTAGATCTCTAAGCACTTTGCAAAGAAGATCATTGTTACCTATGTCCCTGCTGAAGAAACTGAGGTATAGGAGAAGTGAAGCAAGATGCTTGACTTCATTTAGCAGTCTGGGGAGGAATTAAAATTTCAGATTTGCATCTTCAAGACCTCCCATTTTCTATACCAGACATATACCCCAGACTAGAAACCTGGTACTATACAAGCTAGCCAGAGACATAGAATAAAGGTTACGCTAGTTCTGGCGGTCAGAAAATGAAAAAGCAGGGTGAAGACTGAAACATATGAAGCCTCAGACAGTATCTCTCTTTCTTCAAGGCCTCTAAGGAGCTGAAGGTGCCACGGAGGGAGTCTCTGTGCAGAGATTTATGGGTTGAAGGCCAAGAAATAGAGATGAAGACGCAGAACATTTTCTTCTATCTGGGGATGTTACTGGCTTTCCTGATCAACCCATTTCTGCTCCAGTGAAGTCCTCTTTTATGTGATCCTCAAACCAGAGCCATCTCTAACAACTGGGAGTATGAGAAGGTGTGTGCAGGTCTCTGACCTACCTCAGAGAACCAGTAAGGATCACGTACCCTTTACTGCAAATGGAGAATCTTCCCTAAATATCAGTGCCTGAAGGTCTCAGAGCTCTCACCTCGTTGCTGAGGAGCCCAAAAGAGCTACCTGCTTTGTGCAATGTCTGATAGTTTCAAGAGCTACAAAAGTTTCCAGCCCAGGTTTTGACCCTCCTTAGCTTGAGAGTCTTCACCTTATTCAGCTTAGATAAGACCTCTACCTGGAAAAGAAATTATGACTGCAAAATGCTGGTATCTGTGAGCTCAGCTAGCACACAGTGAGATTAGTTAATGTGGCATACAGAGCTGATCGGGTACAGGAGACACAAAGCATCCGTGCGAGCTCTTCAGGAAAGCAACAAAGGAAAAACAAAGCATTAATGTGACCCAAGAGCAGATTACTCATGGGTGTTTTCCAATTACAATAAACTATTATAAAGGGAAAATGTTCTCTTATTTACAATAAATTTCATCAATTTATAAACCTTTCCTTATTTAAGGAAAACACACAATACAATACAAACTCCATCTGTCTCTATTTAGAGTCTAGGCCTTTATGTTTGTGCAGCAAGAAGCCATCAGTTACCATGTCAAGACCAAACATTTCAAGGACCTGGACACAGGAAATGAAAAGGAGGCAGGGGAGGGAGGAGGCACAAACAGCAGTCTTGAAAGAGTTATAATTAGTAGTGTGGTAAATGATCAACCTGGGGGTTATGAAGCATCCGGGTTTACAGAGACCACCGTGCTTTGCTGGCTCTGTTGCAGAAGGGTGCAGAAAAGGGGCACAAAGGGATTTTCCTCTTTGCTTTTAGGAGGGTGACCCTAAGTCAAACATATCTTCCTCCAAAGAGCAGTGCTAAAGCCACAGATGTATGCCTGGCATAGATTTCCAACTCACAGACCAGGAGGTATCCCAGGTAGCCCCTTTGTGCCACTCCAAAAAGCCAGCTACATCCATGCCAGAGAGGAAAAGGCAGACCTTCCCAAGGCAGCCATGAGCCAGCCGCAGGCAGCAGGTGTCACCGGGTTTTAAGTATGTACGTCTGAGCGGGGCAGCTTCAGCTCGCCTTCGGTCAGAAAGCACGATCCTAGGCGAGGTTTGACTCAACAGCCTTAGGAGAAGGATTTGCGTGGCCTCCGATCAACATTTTGAGCAGAGGACTGGGAAGGAAGACGCCTGATGGGCAGCGACACTGAACCTAAAAATGATTTCTGCTCTCGTCCTTGCCAAAGACAGGCTCTAGCACAGCTCGGAGGTGCCAGGCTTCTGTACCACATTTCCTTTTTGTGATCAATCCATTAAAAGATATCAAACTAGTAAAAGTGTATCAAAATACACCTCTAATTCTTATGTTAGAGGTCTAGGCTCTAAAGGTCTGGCACTAAATACTAGTCAGCAAGGCATACAAAAGCTTGTTATACCAGTGAACAGCAGATGAAAGCAGAGATCAAATATTGGTTATACCCTCACTGCCAACAGAGCAGGAGGATGGGGGTATGTCCATATTCCCCTGTCCTTAGTGTGAAGCAGGGCTATACTGCAAATTTGTACTCCTGGCTTTCTTAGCTGCACAGGAAATGTGAATAGTCTCTCAGGTGCATATTAAACACAGCTGAGCTTCGAAGGGGGTATTATTAGCATGGTCAGCCATGCAGTTCTTTCATTTTAATAACAATCTGGTGACTCATCCATCCCATCAATTTAACATTAAAAAAAAAAGCGTGGGTCAGATCCTCTTCATTTACCTAAGTTAAATTAAAAAAAAAAAAAAAAAGATTTGTTTGGCTCTAACCTGAAAAATCCTTCTACCCCATGGAAAATGCATTTTTATCCACAGCTATCATTTGCCAGTTTGCAATACTATGATAATTGTTTTCCATGTACAAAACTGAGACACTTAGAAGCACAAAACTGAATACTAAAGACCTTCTTCCTATTACTGATGTGTAATCCAGCAACACGGAGGAACCCTCAGCCCCGGATCAAGACTCTGTTGTGCTAGGCATCTCTAAATGCAGAACAAAAAGATAGTGCCTTCTTCAAGGAGTTATAGGCTATGTATGGCCTAGCAATGAGGATCACCAGCATCTAGCTAACTGCAGGCATTGACCATATAGTAAGCATATTGGGCATTTGCAGATGCATATTTTTTCAGAAGCAAATAGCATTAAAACATCATATCATACATGGTGTCTTTTTGCAATTGTTTTTTTATTCTCTTGGACTTTGGTTCCCAAATATTTTACTTGAAGAGAAAGCTGTAGCATTGGAAATACTTGTGGGTATTTTTTTGAATGAGATTAAGAATATTAGGATGAATTATTTTGAACTGCAGTCCTAGAAGCTATGAAATCTTATGGGTCTGGTTAATCCAAGATGTTGGTTTCTCCCTTGTTCAGCTGTGCAAGTTATCTTTGTTTAGGACAACCTAACCTATCACAGCCCTGGACTTTGCAATAAAGGAAACTGATATCTGGATTGTGTTTTACAAACATTTACAGACCTTTAGAGAAACATTCATATTAATATCCTGTCATTGCACCTATGGAAACTCCTTTTTCTCTTTTCCTGCCAGTTTCTGCAACCTGAGCAAAGTGGGAGACAGTGAAAGAGGAGCTGCAGGGTGTCCCTGTCACAGGTGCCCACCCATCCCTTCCCTGCTCTGGTCATAGCTCTGCAGCAAGCATCTCACCCCCCCATCCCACAGCCCAAAGCCTTTCCATGGTCAGCTCTTAAAAAACACTGAGGAACAACAACTCAATCTGATCAAAAGGTCACTTTGGTGCATAAAAAATCTTCAGATTCTCCACAAAACTGAAAAATAGCACTCACACTGGACCAAATGTGATAGCAGCGTTATGCCAGAATGAACCTTTCCTTCCTTGTGTTTTCCCACTCTCTTGATATAGCCAGCAATTGCATCACAGTTTGGAATAAGGGGGTCAGGTCAGTTTGGAAGACGGGGAGTTTCACACACCAGCCATGACCCCAGACCATGAGCTCATCTGAACCAAGTAGCGCATAACCCCTCAATCAATGTCCTTATTGCAGGGAGAAGTGTACACTCAAACACTGCAAAAATCCCTGTGATCAGCCAAAGTCTGACCCTCTCATCTCTTTCATGTGGGCCAATATATTATTTTGGTTTGCAGGGTTATGCCCAGGGAAGAACCACAGCTCGAAACCCATGCAGACGAGAAGAATTTTTTTTAATTGCCTGCAAAGCAGAAGTGTGTGTTTTCCCCTCCATATTCTGGGGGGAAAAGCACCTAAAACGAATTTGATTTTCTCTTTGGGTTCTTACTGCACTAGTTCCACACCCTTCCACATTAGTGTGTTATTTTTCTGTTCATTTGGCTAAATAAGAGCTGCAGTGAATTGTGTCCAGTGTGAGCTGGCAAAATGAAAAGCAAGCAACACAACAGCCGTGCTAGGTCAGGCAAAAGGGGTAATTGCAGAAAATCCCAAAGGGGAAGAGACACCTCAGGTCAGAGATGCACCTTTAGACATCTGGGTTCATAGAACAGGAAGGGTTCTTGCAGGAAAAAAAAGCAGGCTGATTGACTTTTGAAATGTATGTTCTGCTAAAGGCTTTAATTTTTCTAATTGGGCATTAGGGAATATTCTGTGGTTTGCGTAGACCTTTCTTTTCTATATTTGCCTGCAATCAGGGTAAATGGGACAGGGCTTTCTCTCATGTGGTCTCTTTTTATTTTTACTGTATGGCAGGGTGGGCTAGTGGTTGGAGTAAAACGTGCATCAGATGCCTTTGGTTGGAGTCCTAATTCTGCCTCAGGTGAACTCCATTCCCTTCTTAGATACATGATTTAACTTTGCAATGACTCTGTCTATGCATTCTAGAGAACGGTGGAAATAACTCTTCATACAAAATGCACTAGAATTTTCAAACAGAAAGTGCAAAGCCTTCTTAGTCTTCAGAGGAACAGCTCCTCTTCACAATGATACTGGAAGCCAGCACGTAATTCGGGTGCCCTGTTCCAATATTGCATTGCTTCTTCATGTGTTGATACGCTGTGACAGCTTGTTTTATGTTTATAGGGCAGGTGTTTTGTTACTACATGACTCAATCAGCATGTGGTTATAGCAAACAATGTGCTGAGATAGTGTTCTCTAGTGAAGAAAACGGCTCCTCTCCTTCTGTGAGCTCCAGTGCATCAGCTTTGGACTCTGATGATTTTCAGCAAAGTGGCGAACCCCTGAGCCACGTGGGTAAATGGCATGAGGCAACGCCAGTGGCCAGGCGTGACATGGATGGGTCCGCATGTGCCAGGCTGCCACCCCCGGGGACTGTCTGATGGACTTACCTGCCGTAGTCTTCAAAAATAGCAGTCCTAGAGCAGCCCCATGGCTCTGTCTGTGTCTCCTAAGTTTCGACTGTGGCGATCTGCTGAAGCGCTAATCTCTGACTCCAAGCTCAAGCAGACAAAAATTGCTGGTGCCAGGCAGCACCATTATTGCCACAGTAATTAAAAATCAGATATGGAAAACATGGGTACAGAGAAAAATCTGGGCCTGGGGAGCAGAACAAAATGGAGAAAATGAAAAGCAATGGAGCAATGTTTATACACAATTCTAGTTACATCACTACTGGACCATAATTTACTGGGAAGACGTTTTGCTATTCTGATTTAGAGAATCTGATGCTCCAGAAAGTGAGACCCTTTCAGAGAGGGTACAGATTAGGTAAGATTTTGAAGAAATGAAAGTTCCCTATTAGAGCTTTTTGAGGGCACTTTGTGCTCACAGTTATGACTGCAAAACTCCTTAAATTCAGTTCAGAGTTGATTGACTGTAACAAAGAACACATTTTGGCTTGTTGACTTTAAAGCATATGCAGGTTGGTGAGAGGTAAAACCCACCTGCCAAGTCTCTGTTATAAATGTTGATTTAGAGTCTGCTTTGCTATAGAGCGTTTGGATTCTGCCTCATTTGCTTCCCACTTGTAAATGAGATTTCACATATTGTCCTTTAAGTTCTACCTCTAGAGCATTTTCTTTTATTACTCACGCTTCTGGGGATTCTCGCTGAGCATGAGAAAGTTAACTTACAGGGAACGTGGGGCATCTCCGCTTCACTGTTTAAAATCCTCTGACCCTCCCCCCAGCCATCACTTTCCTCCCCTTTTCTCTGTGTTTGAATTTTTGAGCTGCAGAGGTGATCAATTGCTTAAATTATTGCAATGGTTTGCAGAGCGAAAGGGGAGAGGGATAAGGGGCTGGAGCTAAAAAGCGTCCCTCCAAGCTGAGAACTAGGTATTTAAAAATCTCAGTCCAATCCATTCTGAAACCATTGAGCTAATAAATCTCACAAACAGAGCTTTACAGCGGAAAGTCTAACTCAGTTGTAAGTATGTACTGCAGATATTACCGCAACATGACTAATGGTGGGTGAATACTGCAGAAAGATGTCTGTGTATATTCATTTGAAGTCCTGAACAAATTTGCTTTGAATCTCCTGGTCTGTTTCTATGGCTGCTTTCCACAAATATTGTAGCAAATGAGCTTTACTAGTGTGAATACTCATCAAAAGTCAATTTGGAACTCAAATAGCTTAATATTTTCCAAAAGCGTATTCCAAATTACACACATGAACATGCAATTCAAAAATGGATGCTGGTTCTGATGTGATTAGTTACACAACTTGCCCAATCAGAGAACAGAAATAATACAATATAGCTCATGTAACTACCCAGGCAGCTTGGATTTCAAACTTTGAATGCTGGATGTTTTCAATGAACTATTTGTGAACAGCTTAGTAGCCTTGACTCCTGTCCTCGGAAGACATTTGTAAACAGATATTTTAACAGTGAATAGCAGCTGGGAATTTTGCAATTTGTAAGTGGCCGATTTGCAGGGGTAGGAAGGGGAAGGGATAGACTGGATTCTTCTAATGAACCGTTGATTATCTGCCTAGCTCTGAATGTCAAGAAGCTCAGTATTTCAGCCCTATAGACAGAAAACTAGTAGCGAGTCACATTTTCCACTGAAGTCAGCCGAAAATTTGTGTTCATTCTGTGCTGCAGGTTGGCATGTGCAGAGATTTACCCTATCTCAGATAAGAACATGGAGGACGCGTGTTGCACCCTTCCCTTGAGAGAAACAGCTCTCCGTGAATCACTTAACTAAATCGGCAATACTAGCCACGCAGCCCTAATTTAGGACCTGTTGTGGCTTCAGCCCAAGGCTGCTGCCCTATGGATGAATTGCCAGGCAGGGACAATGAGTGACAAGTGGCACATCTCACTCCACAGATCGCCCTTTCATCGGCCTTTCTGAGGCTGCTGTTCCTCTTCGATGGCTTTATGTCACATATTAGTGTACTTAAAAATTATAATACCAACTTAAAGGATGGAAACAAGATTTTGGTGACTGCAGAGTCACTAGTGATCTTTTTTGCTGCAAAGGAGGCTTGCAGGATTCTTGTACAAGAAGATACAGACCCAGGAAAGCTTGCACTCCTCCACATTACGCTGTGACAGGGTGCAGAAAGAGCTTTTAAACATTATTGGAAGGCATTTGCTGCCGTTATTAGATGAGAATTAGTCCTCATTCTCAATGTCACCCATATGGATTTGCCGCAGCATCAGGGGAATTCTTACCTGCCCTTCAGTGACAGGTTAACCAAGGCCGGTCCACTGCCTATCGTCCATTTTCTCCCCTGTGTCAGACAGTCTTAAAACCCTTGAACTCTCTTAGAGTGGAATATTTGTCAACCAAGAGAGAGAAGACTGACAACGAATGCAGACCGCCATAGTCCTAACTGGATCAAACTGCTGGAGAAATGATGGCATTATCAACACCGACGGTTTTCCAAGAGGGAACTTCCATTGTTTACCCTGAGCTGCAGCTTCAGCTGCATTAAACACTGTTTTCCAGCTAATAAAATGAGGTACAATTTTTTACATGCTGTTTGCGGTGACAGCGTAATCAGTCTTGCTGGGAGACTGCCCGAGCCAGGCTCCCCTGGCCAGGATCTGCAGAGAGCCCTGCATCAGGCACCCAGGCTCCCAAGTCAGAGTTTATTTGTTTTGGGGGGTTGTTTCTCCCAATGAAACTCTCTCTCTGATTCTCCCCCTTTTATTTATTTCTTTGCCTATTGAGTCTAGATTTATTTTGTTCCCCAGCAATTTCAGGCAATAGTAAACAAAAGGAGACTCACTTCTGGAAAAAGACTGTTAATATCCTCACCAAGGGAGAAGCAAATGTAACTTTCCTAAACAAAGCTGCAGGGAACATTGCTGCACACCCAGCAGGGTCTCTGGGGCAAAGCAGGTTGGTTAGCAAAAGAGCACGCACAGAGTTTGTTTGGGGTTTTTTTTTCTTCTTCTTCTTTCTCTTTCATTCTGAGAGATACTTGCAGAAAACACTCAATGGGAATGTGAAAATAAGTTCTGCTTCTGCTAAACTTAAACTGAGTGGGGAGGGAGCAATTCTGCGCTCATTCCTGTGTGGAGTAACGTGAGCTAGCCCTGCCGTAAATCAAAACTAGGTCAGGTGGCATACTAATTTCTTTTCTCTTTTTTCCCCTTCTCTCTCCCTTTCTTTCTTATTTCCTTTTAGACTGCTCTTCTTTTACTTCCTTTCCCCACGTTCTGGATTTGGAACTTCTCAATCCCAGCCTCAACTTTTCATAAGAAATAGAAGATTAAAACATGTGATATGTTGCACTGTCCTCACACAGCTTGTCTTAAATGGCAGGAATGGGCTGAACTGACACTATAAATCTGGGATGCAGCCATATCTTATTGCTGAATTAAGTCCCTTGTGTTCACACGTATCAAGTGAGGGCTGATCCAAAAATCACTGAAGCCAGTGGAAAGATTTCCACTGACTTATGGCTGTGGATGAGGGCTTAGTATTAAGGCTGTGATAATGACCAGTCACCCTGTCTGGTAGACAGAGCACCAATAAAACCCTGGCCAGTCAAGGTTTGTCATTATTTAACCTTCAGTCTCCCATCTGTGCTGACACTTGCCCTCACTCAGACATCTCACACATCCCAAATGGGCCTCGAGAAAATCCTCTCAGACCATCTGCAAATGCTTATTTCCTTCTCTCTTTGTGCAATTTAGGATGTATTACAATAACAAAACCAGCTCTGGTACAAACAGCAGGAATCTGTGAAGCTAATGCAGTGACAGGCTAAATGAAATGCAGATTTTTTTCCTCCAAGAACCTTGTGCTAGGATCCAGAAGACATGATTTTGTCTCTGAAAATTCAATTTCTGAGCCCCTTACTGTCTCAGATGACCAAATGGAAAAGACAGTAATTGCTGAGAAACTTATTGACTTTTCCTTTTTAATTAATCCTAAGTGGAAGAAAACCTGCAGTTCCCTGTCCAGACAGTGTATGTGATAGAGGGGGAGGAAAGAGAGAGAGAGGGGAGAGAATCATAATTAAAATAACTCAAATTAATCTTGGTGAATGCTCCTGCCACTTGAGCGCTCTGACTCTAAGGGAAAGGCAGTTTTACTCCAGCCTCTTTTCTCTCAAATGTCAGTTCAAAAGAGGACTGCTCAACAACAGTCCTGTCCCATCTGAAGGGATGCTCTTCCGGTCGCTGTTGGATCTGCATCCCTCTAGCAGCTTGTGGCGTCCACTGTAGGATAAACACCCCGCATTTCCTCTCTTTGAGGCTTGGATGTGTGCTATGTTCAACAAGATGAAAAAAAAAAGAATGCTGCCCAGAGAAGTAGGTGACGGCACAGTTGCTCTCAGTCCACGCATGAACTTTCCGGATGACTCCAAGTAAGGGATGAAACCCTCTTGGCCCATCTCCTTAGCATGGGCTGAATGGATTCTCATTCGTACAGTGACCAGATCTTGGCTGATATTTGTAAAAGTTCAAGGTTTTGAGGTGGGCAATGTTTTAGGTGTATTTTATTTCTCCAACCAAAACAGCACCAACAAGTGTAGCTAAGCTGTCACAGGCCCACCTTTCTGCAATTGTGATACGACACATTTGCAGCACATCTGAGCAAATACTGGAGCCTTAATATTCAACTGACAAACTAAGCGATGGCAGGAAGAGGAAAGAGGCGAACAAGAAACCTCTGCAGACACTGCATGTGCTGGATGGTCTGGCAATACTTAGCTCTTTAAGAAAGCAGTAAGTTCTGAATTTTGGCCTGCAAAATACCCAAACTTGGCCATACTGCTCGATCTTGAGTGATGTCTTATTGATGGCAATGGAAAATGTCCTCAGAAAACAGTAAGTTAGGCACGGAAAAGAAACCGCTGCTCAGAATCGGCACAGACCACATGCACCACAATAAGCGAAGCTCTGCCTCCTTGCCACTCCACCGCAGACAGCACCTACGCTCAGTAGCACCCACTGCAAACTCGTCCTCAAGTGCATTTTAGAACACAGCTTAATCACAAGCAGTGACTCAAGTGACGACTAATTTCTGCTGGAGAAGGAGCATCTTTCTATGTTTAACCTCCTCCAAAGAAGGAGCAGCTTCTTAGAGAGAGAAAAATAACTCAGAGACTTCATCCTGGTGCTTGACTTGCACTAAGCAGAATTTTGCAGGAGCAGGACTCAATGGGAATTTGCATGCTTCTCATTGCAAGCTTGTTTTGTGAACCCCTGGCTTCATTCCCCTACTTGTGGAGCATCCCGAGCCAATTAGATTACATAACCAAATGAAGTCAATTGCAGATGAGCACAAAAAGCTGCTGTTTGATCTGGGTTCAGAGAAACATTCTCCATCTCCAGTAGTAGAAACTAATGAAGGCCGACAGCTCAGGAGGCAGGAGCAGTGTAGCTGCGCAGGGCTGGGACCTCAGGACCACCCCCAGCTTTGGCATGGGCAAGAGCTTGACCGGACACCGAATCTGGAGTGCCAGACACGCCAAGCAGTTCAGATCTTGAGAGACCTCTTTTAGACCGTCCTTTCCACCCGTGTGCCCCCTTCCCCTGCAACCTCCCCTGACATGCTTCTCAGTTCTCTCCAAGCTGCTTTGCTTTATTTTAGTAGTTTTATTCCTGCTTTCCGAGAAGTTTCTGTTGCGATTAAAAAGACATCGGGCAAATCATCAGCATGAAAGAAACACGCTGAGAAGAGAGCAGATTAACCCACTCTGCAGAGAAAACTCCTCATTTCTGGAGTGTTTGTTTTGAAAATGTCACTTTAACGGGTCACAGAATTCATGAATAAAATCCTGTCCTTATTTCTATTCAAAAAGGAATAAAGATTTATTACCAGCCTCACCAGGAAAGCAGTATTGACCCACCTATGAGTCAAGGCCTACAGCATTGCATACAGGAATATTTATTGCTTTTAATTACCATAAACTAGCAAGGAACTTGTTTTAATAGATTTTTATTATTACTGTTTTACTGTACTTTGGAAAATGTAAGTGCAAAGAAAAAAAACCACAATTGCCAGCAGCAGAGCCTCCTGAGAATATATAGTGATAGAATGAAAGACAGCTTGATGCAGACGGGTTAAATAAAAGGTCACCGGCACTCAAGAGATCATGGCAACACTTTAGTAAACCTGTGTCAAAGCATCATTAACCCCATTTTACTGATGAGAAAAACAGAGGCAGGAAGTAGCCTTAAAGGTCTCTGAGGACTATTTGGGATCCCTGGAGGGACATTAGATGCCTAAATATCTGGAAATTTTGTCTAGCACAGTTGCCTCTAGTCTGCAGACTCGAACTGGTGCATTCAGAGGTGCAGGGATACTCTGGCACTGGAGAAGAAGTGAATCCTTGGGGGCAGCTGGCTGATACCTTGTGGGACCTTCTGACACCACCTGTGGGACCTGGAAGCGAGTGAGCTCAGCAGGGTAACCTCTGTGTGCTATCGCCGTAAGTCATTTGGAGGGTGCGAACCATCACCTCAGATACCTACCTCCCATTCACATGTACAGGCGTTAGTCAGAAAAAGCCTTTCCCAGTAGGCTGTATTTGAATGTCTGTGTGCTGCAGGGCAAGAGAGTAGTCAGTAGACTAATGCTAGTCATCATGTTACCTGCTCTGTCTCCTTTCACACTTAACACATCCAGCTTTCCTTCCCTTGCCAGTGGTGAGTGCAACCTTTCAGTCAGAGAAATGTACGGCAGGCTTGGTGATTGACAGGCAGCCTCTGATAATGAAGTCCATTTTTATTTTTTATCTCTTGTCGAGGTACAAGGACTCGGCCAGTGTCCCAGGTAATGAGTGCTCCTTCTCCCTCTCCTTTTGCTTGGATATGAAAGTGTGTGTAGCCATGTGTAGCTGTGTTAACACTACATTACTAAAACCAATCCCGGGAGCCCGCTACCGCTGCACACCTCACCGACTCCAGCACTTCCTCACGTTGATTTGCATTCATGCAGTCTGTGTAAACAACGCTGCTCAAGGAATATAAATAACTGCAGCCAGCAGTGCAGTTCGGCTGCTCAGCCTCAGGAGCTTAGCAGCATCTCTCCTTTGCTGCTGCAGGGCTGGAGCACACTGCTGCACGCTCTCTTCCACTTTCCACCTCCATCTCCCAAAACAGAGGATGCTGCTGCACCCTAACCTTTCTACCTCTATCCCCAGCCCTTAGGGAGTGAAAGATACTCCACTAGGAGACTGGTTTTCAAGGGGCCTTTGCATCCTGGCATGAAAAACTGTTGGAAGAGCCTTAAAACGGGGCTTGATTTTCAGGCATTCATGGCACATCAGTGTTGGGCCCATTGGCAAGGTACTGTGTTTTGAGCTGTAGCCACCTGAGCTCTCTCTAGGTACGGATGAAGAAAGGCAGGCACTTCCAGAAGGTGATTCAGATTTTTGGTGGGCTGATTTACCCATGAGATTGCTGACTCTCCCCACTACATAGGAAGTGTGGGGCGATCACATAGCTGCCCCCGTTAGGTGAGATAAACCCATATCCTCATGCCCCACTGCTCCACAGACGGGCTCAGGTTTTGTAGTGTTTAGCCCAAATTCAGTTACACAAGGACCCCAGTGTACATCCTGCTCCTGAGGAACCATAAGAAAAAAAAATCTTTCATGTGAAATCAGGTAAAACTCTGGCTGTCTTAACCGTGCTTTTACCCAAGCTCAGAGATCTAAAGTCCAAAGTAATGTTCACACACACATGTTTGAAGTGAAGCTGCTATTGATCACCATGCCGTAGGGATAGCATACTCATGCTTGACCACCGTGATTTCCTCATGATGTATTTGCTTCATCTCTCCTTGACTTCTGCAGGCAGGGGCAACATCTTTAGAAGCACCACCCGGGAACTTCATGTTAATTACATAAAACTCTCAGGTGGAGGCAACTAAATCAGATCAGGCCTTTTTTTTTTTTTTTTCCTCCTCTCTCCTCAAAGTAAGATTGAAAACAGCTAAAAGCACTAAATATTGAAGGGATTGAAAGTGAAATTTTCTGATATTTTAAGGATTCTCATAAAGCCTGGTCAGGAGTTGTAGTCTTACATCCAGATTTGGATCTATATCCACTTCTAAACTTAGCCCAAAAGATGATGCTTGCAATTTCCTTCTCTTGAAATTTAAAATTCCAAGAAAATGATGGCAGAATCTCCACAGATTTCCGAAGTTTGCCTCTTTACTTTACATTTAAGCCTTTCTCAACCCTCTTTTTTCTTTTTCTTTAGCTGAGCTGAAGTAACTCAGATTAACAACACACACTCTATTTAATTGGCTTCATATGGTTCTATTTTAACATTTGGATTGGAATAATATTTCAGAAAATGACTGCTATTATTTTTTTAACAGATGGCGAAAGATCCACCAACAGAGGAAGTGAGTCACAAGTTGTACTGTAAATAATAAATAATAATAATAATAGTTCTGCTGACAGTGTAACAAGGGCTCCGATTTGCTATCTCACAGGAAAGCTAATAAACCAAAGTGGAAAGTGCCTCTGAAATCTTTTGTTTTAATTAACAATGAACAAATTCATTCTGCCAAATGCTGAACCCACTGGTAGCTTCGCATTTTTGCTTAGGAGACAATTTGAAACAGAAAGCAGGAGTTGGAGAGGACAGCCAAACTCTAATAAGAAAATACAGTATATGCATCTGCAGCTGGGCCTCTTTCAGGGCCATTTCACAAGTGAGGAAGTGAAATAAATGCTGAAAAAATGGTGATTCTGGTATGAATCCATACACGTCTCCAGAGCACTGGCCTCTGCTCAGTGCTATCCCTCTAGACCAGTGTATTCCCCTCTAAAACAGCCATCCTTAAGTGTCCTTTCTTACAATCTTTGCTCATGGTCGGATGCTGCACCTCTTCCTGCTGCCATGTGATTGAACCTGCACTGTTTCTTCCCCCATGTCTCAGATGCACTGCACAGGTCTGGAGCAGCTGTATTCTGTGTACGCCCTACCACAAAACCCCATGCAGGTCTGAGAAGAATCAGAGTTAACAATAAGAGGATGGCCCCCAACAGAAAAATTCAACCTGCTCTTGGACAGACTCTTTTTTGATGTTCCCCATGGTATAGGTGCGGAGACCAGGTTCTAGCCTCAGATATCGGATCGAAGCCTAAATTTCTGCCACCTAGTAATTTACCTTAATTTGCACAGCCTGGTCTCACCCTCATGTCCATCTTTAGGCAAGCAGATAAGTACAGTAGGTTTGGAGCTTTCTAAAGAAGATGCTATCACGACCCTACTGCAAGGAGAAAAGGCTGACATGCAGCAAGCTGTGCTCTGCTTCAGCAATGCCATCTTCTCTACATCACTGCTGGCTACAGGGAGGTTCAGCCTTATCATTGAAGAGAGCCTACTATATCTTTTAGATCTAATGCACTATATAATACCTCTGGTAGTTAGACAAAAAGGTGAAAGAATGGACATACGTACACAGGACCTTGGCAGAAAATAATGTTTGGCAAACTAGCAACTCTGAGTCTATGCCATGCCCTCATTTTCTCCGTGTCTGTGTGATTGTCATTGTAGTGAATAAAATTTTTACAACAGGGGGGAGTTTTGGTTGCATGTTACTAGCAGAGAAGGGAATAGATACACACAGTGCTGCCCACTCCTATTGTTGGTTCACAGTGATGCTATGGCTTTCCGACAGAGGGCTTAAAAAAGAAATTCTGTGTTGTTTGAAAAAGCTGGATTTTCTTTCTTGGCTCACATAGCAGAGCAAGGAAACGTAGGCCCAGATTTCAGCAGTCTTGTGCCAACTTTTCCTGGTAAAGGAATACTCTCAACCTCCAGCCGTGGTGGTGTTTTCCCACAGTGTGACCCTTTCTCTCCCTCCAAAGTCTTAAAAGTTCAGAGATGACTTTGGGGCTGAAGTCCACATGAAAATGATGCAATCACTTTTGATCTGTCCAGGCTTTGTTAGCTGCAGCAGATAGGAATCAGCCCCACCTCTGTAACGCAACTTTGCTTGTCAGAGCTCACTCCAGCTTTATCATGCTAAGAGCCTGAAATAAAAAGGAGACAGAGCGGAGATGCTCACTGTCCATAAGCAGCTCTATGGCTGAGTTATCTCAAGCAGCCAAGGAAACTAACCAGTATGCCACAAATATCCGCAGCTTCCCTTTCCAGACTACAGAGCAAAGTGGGCCCTAACAAGGAGCATTTCCTTTATCAGAATTGATTGATGTCCCCCACCTTGCCAGAGCCCAGCAAAGGACCCTTCTCTGAGCCAGGTCGTCTGACATATAGCAGCTGCCTTCTTACAACCTTTTGCAGACAGAAGAAGCATGAATGATTTGTTCTTTCTTTGCTGCGCTCAGAAGCGTCTGGACCTATTCCACCATTTGCCTGTCTGTCCAGCTATCTCATGTCTCTGTAAGACCACCTACTGCCATAGTACCTGAGTGGATCCTGTGTAAAACTGACAGGAGAGAAGTCCCAGCAGATTTGAAAGATGAAGGAAAGGAGGAACAGAGCTTACCTGCATGATTTAGGTCACAGTACGATACGATAGAGCTGTCGAAGCCCCACGATTGCCCAGGTGTTCCGGGCACTGCTTTGCTGAATCCGTGGACTCTAGCTCAGTATCTGAAATATATCAGGTCTGCAAATTCAGATATGATGATGTCAAGAGTTCAAGCCCACATTGAGCTTAGTATCTCCTTCAGTGATTAAGTGCTTTTGATTTCCCCTTTGTGGACTCATTTTGACTAGATGTAGGTGTCATTCTCTACATCTGAGTTAATCATCTGGACTCCATTAACAGAAAATAATAAAAATAACACATCTACAGCATGACTCATCTGACTTTTAAGCGTGTGCCCTGTGCACATCCAGGGTGCAAGTAATCACCACAAGTAATCACCTGTCCTGTAGAGGTGATATGATGAGGTGGAACATGCATTTGGAAGAATTCACAATGGGTTAAGCCTGTGCCAATTTCTGACACTTATCCTATCCCTACCCCAGAGTCCATCTCTGAAGGTATCAGGATTTCTGAATTCCTCTCATAATTAATTCATACTTAATCTTGAATAGGTGTGATTTTAATAATCATTCAGTAGATCTAATACTGCAGAATTGCCGCACCATTGAACTTGAAATTACATGAAATGAGATGGCTATTTAAATAATGGCCTCTTCTGAGCTTGGGTGTTTGGGTTTTTTGTTATGGAGATATCCAGAAGCACTAAGTCGTTGTCGTGATATTACACCATTTATGCTGCCATGTAGCCAAGCCATTAACATATTTTAGCGAGTTACAGTCTACCTGGAAAGCTACCTACCTGTTTTTCTGCAATTTCACAAATGATAATAAGAAAGAATCTATCCATTGCTTACAATTTTCTATAATAGAATTAAAAATATGATAATGTCCGGTCTTCATCTTTATTAATCAGCAACAACTTAGATACAAAATGTTCTACAATGCAGTAAAATATTGAGCTTTGAATGGCTTTGTTCATTAGATAGTTACTGGTCATCTCAATTAGCTATGCTTCCCCCACAAATCCTTTAAAATTATGTGCTTCTGGCCTCAGATAGGGGACAACACGCATTGAGTTTGCACTGATTCACACATTGTACCTGTCATGTAAAATATGTTTGGTGTAGCTTCTGTCATTTAGCTGAACCTAAATCTGAAATAAGCCTTTTGTTCTCCTCAAGTTCCTTGAACTTCTCACCAGCAGAATGACTGATGGATTGCAATGAGTAAATAAGTGGAGATTTAATACAAATTAGGATTGAGGGCAGGTCTTTAAAGTGACTTAATAACTGAGAAAATGACTAAGCATGACTAATGACCAAATAATTACACCTCTGTGGACACATGTATGTCCAAGTTTCTTTAGAGCATCTTATGTTGCAGCCATGCCTGAGCCCCTAGAAATAAGGGATTTGTCTTTTCAAGTTTATTTTTGCCCACACAATTCATATAAATGTCCATCTGAATGGGAAGACGAGCAGAGGTACAAAATTTAGGAGCATCCTTAGGATGATTTTTCCTAGGTTGCCTATATGGATTTAGGTGCCATTTGTCAATTAAGACAGACAGACTAATCAATTTTAATTTAAAAGTCTCCTATATTGCAATCATGTGATTCCCATAAGTTTATAGTATGTTCCAGACATCTTATTTGCTGCAGTGCCAGACAGTGGAGCCACTTTTTCTTATGGCATCAGTGATATATTCCACCACACTCTCCCATGGGATTCACATATCAGTATTTTCATCTATATCATTAGATTCACACTTTCACCTTTGGATTGCATATGTCAGATTGTTTTGCTGCCACCAAGTCCATCCACTGACCTGTTGCTGGCCACAGGCTTTGGGTACTTCTGGTGAAGGCTAGTAGGCAAAAGGATAAGAAGAAGTAGGAAACACCAATTCTATCACCAGAAAAGTTGCATATGTGAGGAGGATTAACTGGCTTGCCCAGGTCAACCAAACAATTTCTGTTCCAGCCATATGTGATACGTGCAACTCACAGTATGTGTTTGGAGCTGAAAAGGTTTTCCAGCTGAGTCAGACAAGGCTATATATCATAGTGAAAAAATTATAATTAAGGAGCAAGCTCACAGTCCTACATCATTATAGGAAGTCACATATCTCAGTTTGCAAGTAAGAACTTCTTAATGGTCAGGAGAAGGGTCAGTCTAGGGTGCTTTGAAGAGTAATCAGTAAAAGACACAGGAAGGGGGAAATCCTGGATTTGAGCTAGGAAAAGCAACAAGAAAAGAAGAAGCTGCTGTGCATCTCCAGCTGGGGTGGTAGCCAAGTGAGCCAGGTCTGCAAACACGTAGTAGGCCAGGCATATGTTTGCATCCATTTTGTGTCCTCTGGGACATCTGGTTCATTCTCATGAACTCTGTTCCTTTGGCAACTAATTGCTCGACCATTTAAAACACGCTTTCTGGGAAGTTCTGCTGTTCTTAACACACTTAAAAGTGATACCCATCCAGTCCAGGAACAGAAATCATGACGTTCCTCAGCAAAGCAACACAGCCCAGTCACAGGGATTTACACATCCCAGAATTAACAAGCTGGTCTATTTTAAAATACTTTCAAACCCTCGATAAATTATAAACCATTAGCATCTCCATGAGAGGACCAGGTCTTATTATATGAAAATAATTGTGACGTGAAGGGATAGAGTTTCTCTCCTTACTCCATGATATACTGTGCCTGCCAGCATGAATAGCCCTATCCCCGCAGTCCAAGTGACAAAACAACCAGCTTGTTGAGGCTCTGCAGACCTGTAAGGAATCAAAAGAACCAGTGATTCACTTCAACAGATTTACTAAACTCCAGTTGACCCAAGCCCCATACCAGCTCCAGGCCTATTTCCGTCCTACATCTACTTTATCCTTAAGGGGAAATACGAAGTTCACATTTTTCAGAGCTCCATCTGGGGCTGATTCCAGTAGATAGACTCCCACCATCTTTTCTTTTTTTTTTTTCTCTCCTGGGCCTGTGGTACCCACCTGCACTCTGGCCCCCTGTGTGATGTTCAGCAGAGAGTGATGCCACCCAGTGGGAGATGCTCTGTTACCATGTACAGGAATAGAGCAGCAGGAGGAGAGAAGGCACGGGGGAGAGCCTTGGCTCAGAGAGATTTTTATCTCCATGTGCTACCATCCATGACCCCTTGTACGATAAGCCAAGGGGCTTTTCTGACTCCAATTCTGATTTGATAAGTGGAGGAAAGCATTGGTTTTTATAGCCCTGTTGAACCTAAACATTGATTTTTAAGGCCTAATCGTCTGCTGCAGCTGAGCGCCATCCAAGGATTTTTTTTTTATTATTATTTTTATTTTTTTAGCTGAAATTGATCAGCTGGAGGAGGGAGGAATACAAGGGAAGCAGAGAAATGGCTGAAACTTAGGTTTTTGTGTTGCCCGGGCAAGGATGTCGCTGCTCTGTCACTCACACAGCCCCCACTCTGCTGGGATGCTGCAGACAGCCAAGGATATGCTGCTGAATGAGCCCTTGTCAACTGCCATCCTCGCTGGCTGGCTCGCTCGTAGCTCCTATTTAGCTTCATCGCTGCCTCCCTCATAAATATTCACACTGCACAGCCAGCGGAAGACATTGTTTTTTCCCTAATTTCCATATTCAGCATGACATCAAAAATGATTCAGAGATGGGTTCAGCAGGGGCTGTGCATCCAGGGAAGAGGACGAGAGAGGGTAGGGTAGGTATGTTGGGTAGAGGCGGGGGAAAGAAGACAAGAGCACACAGCACTGAGGGAGAAAGGGAACAAGGTGAGGAGCATGATGGAGGTAAAGAAAGAGAGCAGGGGATTAACTAGGTCTAACAATCACAGCAAAATGAAGCTGTTCCCATTCATAACCCAGGCGATCCATGTCCTCATCAGGAGGTTTTCATAAGTGATTAATGGTTAATTTGTTAAAATTCAATGAAATCTTGTTTCCTCTCTTTAAATTAGAATTCAGGGAGAGAGGGAGAGAGAGACGGTCCCAGCCATCCCCTGCTGCTTCTCGACAGAATGTAATTCATCTGCCAGAACTGGCTATTGCTTTCAAAGGATTACAAATAAAATAGAAACATAGCCTGAGGCAACAGCCACGGGGTGCTGGAAGGCTCAGCTGAGGCAAGGGGGGCAGAGGGGAAACCTCGAACCCCTGAATAAGTTGGCAGATAGTCTTTGGAATAAAGCCAGAGTCAGCATGGTCGAGTGGTGGGCCCTTCAGTCCTATACTGAATCCTGATCTCCGGCCATGGGACACAATTTCTATTGCTTGTGTTACGATAAGGAAGGTGAGGATGAGCCACTAGCCCTGAAAATGCATGGGATATACTGAGGTGATTCCTATATACTGTGGCCTTGATAGTGTGGAAGATGTGGCCACTTGTTTATGATACAGCAGGCAAAGAGCATCTCACAGGGGACACGCACGCTTTGGAGACTGGACTACTTCTTGTTCCTTCCTGTTTTATTTCATTAGTGAGACATTTTACTGATGGTATGTAACCACTGCTTATATAGAGAAAAATATATATAATTGGTTGTGAGCCATTACGGAGACAACCCTACTTCAGCTGTCAGACTAATTTGCTTCTATATAAAATCATTATCCTCGTGAGATATTTCAGTGTATCTCAAGCCACTGAATCTGACATTAGATGTTACGTTCCAAACCGCAAACCTTGCCCTTATTTGCCTGAGATTGAGAACGCTGAAGATTCATAGCTGCCATTGATAGAAAGGGATTTACAGGCATCTCACCGGTACTCCAGTGGTAGAAATTGCAAGACACCATTCAGTACCTGAGGACTGTCTCTTGGGCAGACATCCAGGCTGGAGTTAATGCCAGCGAGAAATAGCAAATTCTCCACATCCCATGGTAGATGTTATGGTAATTAATTAATACTTTTTTTAAAAAACATACTCTATTTCCCACTCAACTCAGTTCAGTGTCAGTTACCAACTGTGTGATCTTGCTACAGTGTTTGTTTGCTGAACTGAAAAACCCTCTTTTAGTAATTTTTCAGATTAGAAATGGAAGGGCTTCCGCCACATAGGATTTCAAATGTTTTGAAAAATTCCTCATTCTAATCTGAAATGAAATGTTAGAGTTTTCAGAATTTCTTCAGGGATTTTATTAAGTATTTAGAAAATTGAATCGTTTCTATTTAATTTTTCAAGCTGAAAAGTAGCAGCACAAAATCCTGGGGACTTTTCAGGATTCCCTTCAATTTTCAGGGACTGCATTTTTGTAGAAGTTTAGCAACTAATTTATGCTAACTTTTTTTTTTTCTGAATTGAAATCTGTTTATTGGAAAATCCTCAGCCCACTCCATTTGAAAACTCTGTCTACATCTTCCTAGGGGAAAAATCACGGAAGAAACTCTGCTTTACTATTTCATTTTCAGATGGCATCTCCAGTTACAAGACTTTTCCCCACCATCGAATTAATAAAAAAATGCAATGATGCGACCAGCATTGAAAGCATAAATGTAATACACCTCTATAGCTGTGAAAAAGACAAAAAGAGCATTAGTTCATTTAGTGAGCAAAATATATGATTACCACAATGACACCAAGACTTATCTATGTGTTTTAGCTGCATTACAGTGAGCACAAGTATTGAGGTTTGTGTCTTTCTACCATGGATGAGCTAGGCTTTAATTATGGTGGAGGAGGCACTTTAATTCTAGCCCCAAATTATAGAAGATTAAAACTTTTTCTTTGACAGTACTCTTGAGAATAAAAATGTTTCAAGATTTTTCCTAGCAAAAAAAAAAAAAAAAGAGGTTTTTTTCAGTTTGGTAGGGGAAGAAACACCCTTCTAAATAAATATATATACTGGGCCACTTTAAAGTTATCTGCACATGAAATAAAAAGCTGAATTTATTCAGACACTGAGAAAATTGTTCTGATGTTTTGGGGTTTTTTTTGGGCTATGATTGAGAGTACTAACTCATTTTCCTGCGTTAATGGCTTAAGATACACTTGTCTCTGCTTTTATGCAGTGCTGTCACCATATAAAGGCCCAATCTTTTGCTTTAGCATAATTTTTTGACAATGATGCACGTCCACTGCAAAGAGAGGTGAAAAAATTACTTCCCCAGTTTCCCGCCTGCAGAAGTATACCCTGAGAAGTGTTGCTTTCCCAACCTATAAAGGTCACGCTGTCTTTTATTACAGTTTCCTGTGCTGTTATGGCCTGTAATCACATTTCCCCAATTTGTCATGTCTGTATTTCTGCTCTTTCTCCTATAATCTATGTCAAAAGGTTCCAGGCAAGACTGAGACCCCACTGTGCCAGGCACAAAACAAAACCTTTTAAGACCCAGTCCTTGTCCCCAGGAGCTTGAATGCTGCAGAGGCAAAGCAGACCAAGTCAGAAGGCAAAGAGGAGGTGCAGAGAGAATACAAGGCTTGTTTACAGTCTTTTGGCAAGTCATTGGCAAATTATTAAACTCAGTAACATGGCTAACCCAGCTTTCTCAGATGCTGTATTGCACTGAATCACACAAGTGTGAGAAACTGTCCAAGGACTAGAAAAACAGAATGGGAGAGGGGTCTGCCGGTGTTCAACATAGATGTTGTGTTATTGAGTTACAATGTGTTTGGTCTCCAAACTGGGATTTAGAGGCATAAAACTTCCCAGCTTGTTAATGTTCACCTTTCATCTTGTGAAATGTTCTGGCTTTTGTGTGTCTAAGGCATCCACCTCAACTCTGCATTGAAATAAATGTTTGTATTCAGTGATTACTCCTTATCTCTTTTATACAGTGTTAATAAGAAATTGCACATATTTCTGCCGTACTGCGTTATCCATTGCGTTTGAGCATCAGCTTTCAAGAAATGACCTTTCCTGAATATTGTTCATTAAGATTCACAAGCAACCTTGTGATACATATAAATCCTATGAGCCCTAGATTAGGATGGCTACCTGAATATGAGTGATGGAGGGTGATTCTCCAAAAAGAAACACAACAAGAAAATGTCACAGCTATGAATGGAATACAAACATTTTCCTTCCAGTCCCTTTTAGACGGTATCACCACTGAATCCAGGGATGGGTAACACACTGTATCCAATACTCAGCTCACTCGAACCGACATAGACGCAGTGAATTCATTGGAGCTATGCTGATTTAAACCAACACAACAACTAGCCCATCATACTTATTTAAATTTATATATTTTTCCCTTCTTTGGCTTAATCAGAGCTGTTTCCCCCCTGGCGCATCAATAATGAAATATTTGAAGTATTTATTTATTGTAAATTCTCACTTTAATCAAGTGATTCTTCAGTGGACCTCACTTAAGCTTGAAGTAATTGTTTTACTGATGCTTCAGCATAAAAAGATTGGGCAATTCCTGATTAATAAGTTTCAAAATGTATTATCTAGAACACGCAAACAGAGCATCACTCTCAGAACTATGGGCACATCAATGACACTAAGTATCTAGGCAGCAGAGCAGATATAAGGGAGCCAGTGGAGCTGGCATTAAAAGCTTGATCGTTTTTCCCTGTGTGGCACTAGGATCCACCTGCCACTATAGCAGAGGTAGATTGTCAGCAAGAATTTTCCTGCTTCCCCTTAATGCGTTTTCCACTCATTAATATTTGCATTATTCAAATCAATGACAACAAGGTTTGAGGCTTACCACTAGTTGTTGCAACAATTTGGATTGATTGGCGAGTTTTTGGAGAAGAGTGAAGGGAGATAGAGAGAAGAAAAAGCAGTGTACCATCCTTGGAAATAATGGACAATGGGAGCACAAAGGCAGTGATGCATTACAACTTGGGAGTCTCCAGAAACAGGTGAAGGTAGGGATGTAAGAGGCTGTGAAATAACTATGATTCTGCCTGCCCAGGGTTAGGAAATTTCAGGGAATCAGGAAATATAAAAGAGGAAAAAGCCAACACAGAGCACAAAAGCACACAGTTGTGCCACTCAATCACAACAGGGTCCAAGTCCCAGAGAAGAACAGTTCCCTGGGGACTTACGAAAAGCTGCGTAATAGCTATTACATATAGATATGAAACAAGGACTCTCCCTGGGCCCAAATGGCCTTCTCTGCCAGCACAGTGGCAAGATGTTTAGCTGAGGCAGTCAGGTTCTTGCTGAACGTTGTGTTTTCCAGGTACTCCTGCAAGGGTTATTCTGATGGCAGGTCCATCTTCCGAGGTAAGAGGGAAGAAGAACTGCATGCTACCTGCCATTCCTCAATGATCTTCCCTCTGAGAGTCTTGAGACTCCTCAGAACAGCCACATAGAGGATAACATCAGAGGAAAGCCACATTTTGTCTGTTCAGCTGATTCCTTCGAGTTTTCTTTTGATGGTTTGACAGTCTCCAGGAAAAACTCATTAGAGATTTCTTCTTCAAGCTGCTTCTGCTGAAAGTCCTGACCCTTTCTCATTTGCTATAAATTCAGTTTCTACACATGGTTTGTAAAACAATAGTGAATCATGGCCAAACAGCTGGTATTACCGATACTACATAACTTTTTGGGGGAAACGGTGTAATATCCACAAAAGGTGTGTTAGCAGTAGACTGGTCATTTATGCATTTGGTAGTGCTCCTGGAAGAGTAACTGAGCAGTGTTTGTCGACTTTTGTTTCGTGTGGGTAAGAGCACAGGGAAGGTGTCAGTCTTGTCTTTGCTCTGCTGAATCACTGTCTTATCATAGATCTTATAACAGTATTATAAGGCAAAACTGATGTGTCATATGGCCAAACTTTGCATTGCAGGAAATGCAAAGTCCTTTGCCCTATTCCCTGTTCCCATCTCTTCTCCCACTCAGGCAGAACAGGGCCCTTGCATCATCAATTCACATTGCTTGTCACTCGTATCTGTCCCTAGACAGTTAAGACAGCAACAAAAAAAAAAACACTAAAGCTAAAATCCCACATAGGTATTGAGGTACAGAGACACAGCCTTGTGGAAAAGGAGATAGGTTTGCTAACTCATTAAGGCTGGATGCAATTTTAACTCCTCAATACAGTCCAGTGTCAGCCTGCTTTTGAAGGCACTCTTACGTGCTCCTTCATCACTTTCCAGTGGTTGAAGAAATTAATAATGAATAATGAAATACTGCTAAGAATCCTCATCTTGACTATTCTCATCTCTACTGTCTCACTGCTTTCTGCCTTCCTGGCAGGAATGGATTTGGAAAGGAATTGAATGCTGAAAATGTTATCAGGTGAGGGGTTGAGAAAGACATGCATGTTGCCGTTAGTATTATCATCTGAGCAAGCATGAGCACAGAGATTGACAGTTCAGGCTGACAGACACACAGCAACTGGCCCTCATACATCTAAGAGAAAGTAAAGAGTCCATCACTTCCTGCTAGTCTGTTAAGCAGCAGGGGAATAGAGAGGACACAGAGAGGTCAATCTTTGCTCAACTCAAGAAATAATATGTATAGGGATGAAGGAGATAGTTTCTAGCTTCAAACTGCAAGGACGTGACTGAAGCCACCTGAGAAGAGAGAAGCAAAGGCTCAGTGATGCCAAGATAACACTCTGGCTGAGGCAGAAGAGCTTTTAAGCATCTTTCTCCTGCAAGTCTGGCCAATGCACGGAGAAGGAAGATAAGAGCCTAGCTGGCACAGAGGAGAACAGTCTGCAGGCACTGTAATTCCACAATAGCAGTTCACCCAGGCAAAAGAGAAATAGCTAATGGCTGTAGAGATTTCAGATCATAATCTCTACTACAAGGTTGCTGTTGCTAATCCAGACCATAGCTTTCTGCCAGGGTAAGAGCTCCTACAGGAAGGACAGCACCTGCTACTACTAGGATTCTTTGCCTTGCATTCATTTCTTGACACTGTTATCCAGGAGGGCCCCACAACATTGAATGTTTCAGTGAACTGGACAGGAGATCCAGTGATCTTTTTAACCTATGCGACCGGATTGCCGCTGGCATGCAGTGAGGGCTGTCCCAGTTCGAGGACTGCAGGGCCAGTACCATCAGCAGGATGCTCACCCTGCTGAAGTTATGGATAGCCAAAACAAGGAAGCGTTCACCTCGTCTCTTGATTCAATTTTCCCAAGTCTGTTGACTCAATTTAATTCAAAAGTATCCCTTGCCTACTGCAGTGCTTCATTTGCTTCTGCAGGGCTTTACCAACATAGTTTACCCGAAAAGGAAAAGGCCTTCCTTAATCTCAGAGTGGCTCTGCTGTAAGGAGGGAGATGCAGCTGCTTTAAGGAATCTCCACTACCAACCTGCCTTCCCGTGGTGGGAGAACAGCTTGGGGGAGTGCTGGGACTGCAGTCATTCCCGGACTTTTGGCGCACAAAGGGCACAGGGTTGAACGAGTCCCCATTGCTAGTGTCATAACGTGGCGCAGGGAAGGCATCGCTGGGAGGAAGGTCTCACCGCTGGTGTCCCCACTTCTGTGGATGGGGGCACAGCCTGGAGGAAGCTGTCACCACACGAGCCCTAGCTAATGTGGGAATTTATACAGTAAAGAGAGACCTTTTAGGCAGGACTGTAAAAATCACTGCGCTCCGTCAAGACATAATAGAAGAGGAAAGTCTGGGGAGGGGCAGGGGGGAAATAAGTGAGAGCATACAAATTAAAGAGCAGCATTTGAGATCTAATCAAATATTCCCTCAATTTACTCACCACCCCTGCAGTGCTGTGCAGCTTTATTAAGTTTTTATTCAGAATTCTCTTTTAAAGTGACATTTACATTAATTTACAGTACTAACATGAAGCCCTATTTTAAAGCTGAGAGTTTTTGTAACTTTTCATTTTTCAGTGGCTTTCCCTGAGTTTCCAACTCACTAATAAGGAATCTTTAGTTTTATTTCATGTCTGCAGGAGTGAATCCGAAGTCTCTTCAAGGTGAGTTCCCGCTGCGTTTGTTAAATGCAGTAGGGAGACCATCTTGGTGGGTTCAGGCGGTAATTGGCTGTGAAGCAGAAATGTTGCATCCCAGTAGCCCTCCGTGCTCCAAAGTGCCTTCTGTACCTGTAATCAGCGCTGGACTCTATTCCAGCTTCAAAACCAGAGACCAGCTGCGTTTTGGGGGATGCACCTGGAATCAAAAAGCGTCATACAGAGAAGCCTGATTTTGCAGAAAACCTGTGGGATTATGCTTCAGGTCAGCAGAGAGAAATGGGGCTGGAGAAGGAGGTGAGGGTAGGCGTCCAGAGCAGGCATTTGAAAGTGTGTTTCCCAACAGTTATTTGACTTTCTCTCTTTGGGTTTTGTGGGTGTTTTTTTTTTCCTTGCAAATGTCAACGAGTTAATGGAAGTGTACAGTGCATTATCCAGGAGCGTGAGAGGCGCTGGCATTTTCCTCACCTTGGCTGGAAGCGAGAGCAGAGGAAGAACCCGAAAACGATCCTAGGACAGGACAGATGTGCAGTCTGCCGACACAGATTCTCACTGGTGATCCAATTTGTCCCCTTTTCCTACGATTTCTTTCTTTCTTTTTTTTCGTTCTCTAATTAACGCAGGTAATGAATTGCATATGGCCATGGCATTTACTTCTCTGTGTGAAATCTGTAGCAGCTGCATTGTTTATCAGTTCAATATGTTTACTACAGATGCCATTTCTGTGTGACAATTAAGTTGTTTAAAATCTCCTTTTCCCACCCGCTAGGGCCCTTCCCCAGCCTACCCGTCTTCTTTCCAACATGCATCATCATAACCTAATTCCTGTTCCAAGCTGATGCCACACTCACAGTGAAAAGTTCTAATCTGCCAGAGGTGTGAACATTGTGTGGACATTTATACTGAAAGAAAGACGTTCTGAAATATTACTGTACCTTCACTACCACCAACCACAAGTTAAACTGAACACCCAAGGCGCAAATGATGCAAAATCAGATCCAGAGCCTTTTGCATGAGGCAAACACAAAATCATTTACCTCTTTTCATTTAACCATGAGTTGATCCTACACTTCTCCAGAGAAATGCTGTGTTCTTCAGATATTTTCAAGTACAATGACATCTGAAATGTACACACTTTGCTACTGCTGTTGAACTGGGCTGGAAATAATCTTTGAACCACGTCAATATGGCTAAACACAAAGAAGGAGCATGATTTACTGAGGCCATAATTAAATGCTGAATTTGCCTCTTCTCTGGGCTCAGCTGAATTCCTGTCGGTAGCATCCAGAGCGGATTGTTGCAACCTAATGTCCTGTGTGTTTGGATTTTGTTAATTTATTTCCTGCACCTCATTTTCCTGGAACGAGTACGGTTATTTATGGCGCAGCAGCAAACACTTTACATTTACAGGGGGTTATGAATTTCAGTAATGGGTTTTGTGGCAATTTAATCTGTCCCAACTATGAGGCATTTTACAATGACAATTAAATTATTATTAAAAAAATAAACCTCAAATGACATTCTTATCACTTATCAACATATCAAAAGTTTCACCGTGTTGCATTTTTGGTCTTGGTGATAAATATTCTTCTGTAGTTTTTAGAGAATCCTTGCTATAAACTCTGAGTGAACTTAATTAACTTCTACAGTGCAGTTGAAAGGAAAATTCCTTACACATTCCAGTCTCAGTGAATGAAACATTATTTGAAAAGTCGGTTTATTATATGCAAAGGCTCATGCCAATGCTTAATATTTAAAGACTCTTAAATTTGATGTACTGCATTGACTCCTGAAGAGGAAAGCACCCTGCAGGGTGGGAGTGGTAAATTTGTGAGTTTCCTTGTCCTAATCTCATGGGAGAGAAAGCTTTTATTTCCATCGGTCAGCAATGTATATAAAAAATGATCAAAAAAGTGTCAAGCATGTTAATTTACACTCCATTAAATTAATTTTAATGCTGGCCTGCTGAGTAGCTAATTTTCAAAGCTAAATATCTTGGCGCTTTCAAAACATTTCTTTCTTTCTTTCTTTCTTTCTTTCTTTCTTTCTTTTTTTTTTTTTTTTTACAAAATACCCAGAAGCCTCCACTTCTTCTGGGAGAGCTGGAGACTTGCTTCTTCTTCATGGTGCAGTATAGATGTGCTACTCAGTGTGTACAAGAGTGAAAACTTAAATTCCCTCTCTCCACCTCCTCTCCAGAGACTGGTAAATGAAAACCTCCATTACAAAAGACTCCTCAAAGTTATTTTCAAAGCTCTGACTGAAAAAATGACCCCTAACTGATTATGGTAATGCCTAGAGGCCCAGTGAGATTGGGACTATATTTTTCTAAATGCTGTATAAGATATCAGATGGTACCTATTCTAAAGGGCCTGCTATCTCAGAAGACAAGGCAAACAAAAGGCTGGGTAAAAGGAGTGGAATTATACCTATCTACAGATAAAGCAAGCTAGTCTAATAACCAGGGTGCTATCAGAAAGCTTATGATCAATTCCTTGTCCTAAAATTATGATTTTAGGCCAGTCAGGGAGTCTCTCCATGTCTCCTTTCCCCATCTGAAAAACAATAGCAGTTAGACTTCCCTACCTCGTGGAGGAGTTTTGAGGATGAAATCCATGACTGAGCAAAAGATGCTCAAGAGGACATGGATGGCATGCACAAAGCCTGTCCAAAATTGGCCACGTTTCTAGCAACAAGAAAGTAATAGTAGTTAGACAAACCCAGCTGGTAAGGAGTATACAGCATGCTCCTTCCCATACTTTTCACACTCCCTGGATAATGGCTTACTGTCTGCTATCAAGACACGGTAGGATCACAGGACTAACTGAACCTTTACCCTCTGTCAGGAAAGCAGACAACACTGAGTACAGTTTTCTTCCCTCCATTGAGCACCTCTCACCAAGAAGAACTATATCACCTGCTCTCAAAGGTGTATGGAGACTTCTTCCCATATGCACCCACCTGGATTCACATTCTTCCTAAAAATAGAACGTCAGAGGCAGGAAAGACCTTTAGGTCCTTTTTTAGCACTAGGCTAAGTAAGCGTCAAAAGATGATGCATGTTGTACACTTATCTTGGAAGTCACGGAGCCAGGGCACTATGGTTCGGGAAACCAGCCCTTGTGAGCTCCTCCTGCCAGTATGACCCCACTACAGTCCATGGAGACCTGGTCCAAATCTTTGTTTCAACATTATGGAGTTCAGCCACTGAGAAATTAGGGCAGCTCAGCACTTCCTTTTCCAAGAGAGAATTAGTCCTGGGAGAGTTAAGACCTCGGATAGTGATAGCTAATGATTTAACATGTTCACTTCTATTTTACTGAAATAGGAGAGATCCCAGGCTCAATACCACACTGGTAGGCAGCTTGGATATTGCAGATGGACCATTTGCAGATCAGAGCATTTAGTCTGACCTTTCCTCCTCAGCATCTATCCATCCATACAACCTGAATTTTTCAGACAGCTGAACTTGGCTAAAAAGCAAGCTAAAAAGACTCCCTGACTGGTGTTGAACCATAGCCTTACTTCTTGATCCCCCATCTTTTTGTCATGAAGCATCCAGTAACCAATAGCCTGCATGCAAAGGAGAACTAGAAACTTGGCTTCCAGTCATAAGGAGTGAAAATCATATGACCTGTCACCTGCAAAGCTTAACTTCACCTAGAACCTGTACAGATGCAGTCAGAAGTGTGGAGAATCCTAGTGTTATTCTCATCCCACCCCTGATGATGCCTCTCTCCAATGGGATACATAATACAGTTGTCAACAATTTCTATTTAAGCAAGAAATCTTTACCTGAAAGGAGAAAAGTCCACCTGTAAGAAAACGAAAAGAGATTCCCTGGGGTAAGGGAACCATCCACCTTGATAAATCAAACTGCACTCCTTAGCAGCTGGAAGTCAGTCTTGTAACTCATAAATCTATTGAAGAAATCCTGCAGGTGTGCAGAAGAAGCCTGCATCCCAGCACCTGTCCAGGTCAAGAGAAGGACTTTCCCTACTTAATTAACGAAGCTATTTTGTTTCCCCTCTTTAATTCATAAATAGCAAGTAATTGCAGAGTCAGCTTACAGAGATCAAGAGGTCTTGATTGTTAGTAAGCAACCCCCAGGCTGCAGCCATGGAAGCCTATAACTGGTGGCAAGAAAAGAACTGTTTATCTGAAATTATAACACCTACAGTTCAAGCTTATGTCTCTTTTCCACTACGCCTTTGAATTTAACTACGTTTTCTGCATTTAAAGTTGCAAAAAATTATAACCAAGATCTAAGCGAATTAAATCAAAAGTTTATAAATGTTTCGTTTCCAAACAAAAAAGTGAGTGGACCTTCAGAAGCTTTGTTCTCCCTTCACTGTGGTTTTTGTTCTACCTTCAGAAGAATAAAATTAGCAGGAAAGGGATTCCTCCCTCAGGCTGTTTGGTGAACGGACTTTGCTATCAAGACAGCCTCATGCAGTTCGCTAGCAACAACTTCAATGCTCCTAAAATTTCACTGTCACTACATGGGAGTTTGGAAACTTGGAGTAAAACAAAGAAACAAACAAACAAACAAAAAACCCTGTGAAATATGGCTTGGGGCAAAGTATTTTTTTCTCTTTTAAGATAGCGAGAGAAGAAGGTGTTTTGCATGCAGTTTTCCTCTCTTGAATGCAACTTTTTTTTTTCATGATCTCCCCCCTGCCACCAATAGGTTTCTAAAATGAGTTGACGGTTCTGCCAAAATATTACTCTGGCAAGGTGTACTCATCCTGACACATTTTAGAGGATCTAGGGAGAAGATGTGCCATTAACTGCAAAGGATCCATCAAGAATTCTTAAGAACAATAATATGAGAGCAGGAAGATGCTATCCCTCAGATTTTATCCCTTAAAAAGAGGGGAGATAGGAAGGGAAAAACTTTCTGAATTCACATGGTCAAGCACTGAAAAATGGTCATGCTCCAGACTGAACGGATTCTTTCCAAAATCCATCTGCACCAGGAGAACCAGAACTGTGACTAATGCGTCATCTTCAGGTCAGCTGTGGATTGAGTTGAATTTGGAAGGAGAAATCTCATAGGTCACAGATGATAGGTGATCTGAGGCGGCCAAATAATGTTCCCTCCATCCATCATAAGCGCAGTGCTTCTCTTACAAACTGTAAACCTGATGAGAGGTTAACTTTGGAAAAAATAAAGGGTTTTCTCTTTTTGAAGAAACATGATGGAATAACTATTAAATGGCTTAAAAGTTAGCCACCCAGAGAAGGTTGGAGCACGTGGATTTGGTGAAAAGAGATGCTGTAATTTTGCATGTGTCCAACACAAGGACAATTGATACAGTTAACATGTAACATATTCCACTTCAGTAATCTGAAATTATGTGAGTTGTTAAAAATAGTTGTCCTGACTCCTTGTAGTATTTATGTAAAGAGAGCCAGTCACCTCCAAAGTGTTGTCCCTCCTATTTAGAACAGCTTTGTTAGAGAATTTGCCTGTTCACTGACTATAGAGGAAGCTTAGGAAACTGGGTTAGGTAAAACCCCAAATTTTTTAAACGGCCAAAGCAAGACGAGATGAGTCTCACACTTAAACAGCATGTCATGTTATCACAGTGTGGCTGTATCCTGAGTCTACTATCTATTCACATATCTCACAGCTCCACTAGGGCCGCTGGATACTAATCATAGAGTCATAGAAAAGTCTAGGTTGGAACAGTATTTCTTACTTTAAAACACCCTCGTACTTCAGCCTCCTGAAGACATTTACTCAGTGAGTGCCCTGCACATCCTGTTTCCCAGAGTTTCAATAACTTCAGGGCTCTGCACTGAGTGTTTCTAGAGCTTTAACCCCTCTACCCAGCTCCCTTCATCCTCCAACAGAAACTTACGGCTCATTGAAAGTGTTTTCTTAATATTATAAGAAACCTGAAGTCAGCTATCTATTTCACTCAACCAGTTAAAATTCAGACACTGTGCCAGCTCCAGTGGAGCTGCCATAGATTTGCATGATTGTATAACTACGTCCCCAAATATCAACGGGTTTTATGAATCCACGTTCAGAGCAAAATCCAAGCATACTGAAGGAAAAGGAGACCTGGATGGAGATCTGTCCTCCACTTTTTTAAGGTTTATGTGGTACATAAATAGGTAATACAGCATGCGTGAGATGCTCTCCTTTCGAAAGCCTTCATTCATCCTCCAGAAAATAGAACAAACATTGATTTCTGTGCCCATCCTCCTGAGAGCCGGGTAGGCGCTGGCAGGGCTGTAAAAGAATTAGAGTCTTCAGTAGGTTAGCACATACATTAGGAATCTTGCAAGGATGATCAGAGGTAAACGCCTTGGTTCTAGCTCTTGGTGGAGAAGTTTTCATCCAAATTGCTCTTAAGTCATCAGTGAGACCAGGAGTCCTCCATATACTTACAGCCCTACGGAAAGTCCTTTTTCCAGATTATTTGCATGTAGGAGACAAACAGCTCACAGGAGTGAATTCCTTATACATACAGATTCCACAGACTGGGGACAAATTTTCAAAGGACCTTATTTCCTTATTTCCTTATTTACATATTAGTAAAATCTGGATTGCCTTAAGAGCTCAGCCTCCCGTAGAGAACATTGTGATTCTCATAACCAGATATTTGCAAAGATTCAGGACATAAGACATCCTCAGTGCTCCAGGTTCTCACAGAGGTATCTAAATAAGAGCTAAGCTCTTTTGAAAACATAGTCTGTATTTTATAAAGCAAGGCTTTCACAGCACTTTAATATCAGGAATTTATTAAGACCTGTAACACCTTTGTAAAATAGAACCATATTTTTACTTTTCTAATTTTACATATAGATAAAATGAGATACAGAGAGGTGAAGCTGATGTGCACAAGATCATAGAGGAACTATAAATTAATGCTGAGTTTGGAAAGAAAAGGTCAGACATCAGAACTCCCACTCCCTCCTTTAAACACTGGACCCCTAAAGTCCTTAAAAAATCCTTCAAAGTGATTAGAAATCAGATTTTATTCAATTTCGCCTCTGTGATTCATCTCACAGGCTGTGTGACCTAAGAGCTTCATTCAGAGTTTGGAAGAGATAGAATGAAACATTTATTAATAAATAAAAAGAGTTTGGAATATTTAACGGGACCAAAGTTTAAAGATTATAAAGATCTGAGGCTCTTTAATAAATATTAAATCTCCATTTTTCACCTCATTTTTGGCCAGGCATGAAGTGCGATGGCAAATTGCAGGGACGACGAATTCTGAAGTCAGCAGACCTTTATCTTTGTTATAGGCTCTTTCTAATAAGAAATACTTCTATTCCCTTCAGTTGATGCAAATGTGCAGTTACTCTGATTAGCGTGAAGAGCACCAAATGGCAATGGAAATCAAGGAACCTAATTATTTCCAGCAGTCACTTCAAAGATGCTCTACTGAAATGAAAGACATGTCTCTCACCTCTTGGGCCCTATTATGTTCTAAACTTTGCCTAGCCCTGCTGACATGCCACCTCTGCTTCAGACGGATTTGATGAATCATGAAAACAGCATCATTTACAGTTCAAGGTACCAAAGCAATTTTCCATTGGCACCTTTATGCCCTTGCTTCTGCAAAATAGAAGTGTATGAAAAAAACTCCAATGAATTTTCAGCAGTCAAGTGATTTCTACAAAAAGAAGAAAAAAAAACATAGCGAATATCCTCTGAGAGCAAATATACATGCATGGACAGTGGTAGGCATGTGGGTGCCCATCTGTGCAGGCACGTTTCAGCGCTAGCAGGCTGTGGCAAAGTGTAGGTGAAGGTTTTTCTGTAACAGAACCCCGAGGAAGACAGGACGATACAGAGGGGGATAGCACAACCACAGGGTCTGGTAGCAGAGACTGTGAGACATCTCGGCATTTGGAGCAGTGAGTTCAAGCTTGCTCTGAGGTTATGCTGAAGGCAGTCCTCAGACAACTCATAGATAACCGAGCACCGGGTTAGTTAGACCGGTGAGTTAGGAGCACGCTACTAACTACCCCCTTCCCCATGCACCACTGGCTGTGGAAACCAGCCTGCCTTCGCTATGCCGGCTCAATGGCAGCCTTTAATCACGCTTTATTAGGATTATGACAGCCTCAGCACTGATTCCCATCTTATACAAAACGGAGTTGATGCTGCTTGCTTGCTTGTAGACCATGACGCTGGCTCTGGGATTGCTGGCAGACGGGAGCCGCCCTTCTGCGCTTGCTCCTTGCTCCTACGGGAAGTGGGTTGTCACAAAAGGTGTTAAGGTCTCCGTTAGTTGGGGAGGAGACTCGTGTGGTCGGTTCAGGGGCTTTTCAGGTTCCCTTTCCCCCCCCCGTCTCCAGAATGGAGTAGCAAGGCTGGTCTATTAAAATAGCACCAACTCTCATTGTTATTTCAAGCTTTCTGTAGCAGACAGTTGTTCTCATTACTTAGTCTAAGGAAGCTACCATCTTATGTAGAATTAATTTCCTTTCTGGAACTGTGCGAGCAGAGGTGAATACATATTTCCTCCCCCCCCCCCAAAATGTCATGAAGGTTTTTTTTCTTAATTATACCCGAGGACATTTCACGGCTGCTTGAGAAATGCTGCAAAAGCCTTACTGAAAATGTTTTTTTTTTTTTTTCTTTCTCTGGTAAAATCTTCGCAAGATGGCGGTTTAGTATTGAGAGGTGTGAAATTAAGGGAGTTTCACAGTTTTATATGAAAACTGATCTTCATCAATGTGAAAGCTACGTCTCAGAAATTTTTTAACTATCACTTCAACGGGGGCTGATATTTTCCAGTAGAGAGGCATAAAATCTCACATTATTTTAATGTAATGCTCTTTTTATAAAATTTCTGTGAACTGCCTCCTGGCCTGACACCCTAGCTTTGACCCCTGAATATCGGCTTCATCAGGAGCCACTGAATTCAAAGCGGGAATGAATTCTTTCATGAAGTGAAAATAGGCAGACAGAGAGTGATGTGAGCTTACAGAGAAAGCTTTCTTCCTTCTACCTCCAACTTCCAGCCCCTCTCAGAAGGTACTCCTGGCTGAGGTGAGGTAAAATTTTCCTAATTTTAGAGAGTGCATGAAGTTTTTCATCAAAAATCCAATTTTCAACAAAAGACCTGGATTCTGTTCCTGATCCTGTCACAGACTGTGCTGCAGCTTCAAATGAAACCATTAATCTCTCTGTGTTTCAGTTCCCTCAATAAAATGACACAGTAGAGCTTCCTTTCTCCTCTTTCTTTGTCTTTATGATTTATTTGTTTTACTTCTCTGCCATGTTTCCACTGTGTATTTGAGCTGGAGGCTGTAAATACATTTCATAACAACAATACATTTAGTCTCGGATTTGAAGATTATTTTAATGGATCCTGAACCAGCACAATGACAATTTCACTAAGGAATCGATTGACTTAGATCGTTTAGAATCAGTTACCTCGCTTTCCTGTTTAAGTAATTTGCTTTTATTATATTAATAAAGTGACTGGAAAATGCATCCAAAGGGAAATATAAATAGGAGTTAGATACAAATCCCAGGATCACGTTGAAACTTTGTACAGCGCCTAGCCCAAAAGGCTCGATTCCATGATTAGAGCTGCCTAAAGCCTTTTATTGCTTTTGAGTTTTAATCCTCATCTCTCCAGACTGCTGGGTTTTTTCCTATTCACTGGCCTTAAATCCAATCTAATTCCATCACACATCAAACCCTGGGGTAGGTTTTTCTGAAATTTAGTTGAATAAATTTTCTTATGTCGTAATTTTTTTTTTTTTACTTTTTCCCCATTTCTATTTGCTTAAAAATAAATAGTATCTTTTCTGTAATTCCAGACAGAACACAGAGCGCTCACTCTATTACACTGCGGCTGAATTCTAAGTATACAATTATACAGGGAGGATCTTTAGATAAACCAGCTTGAGGACTTTCGAACATTAAACTCAAATCAGATAACGGCTTTCATCTTGTGCACTGCATTACACATTATGCAGCAACTAAGTGGAAAGCTCAAGGAAAAAAATATACCTTCCGTGGGTATAAAGATGTCAAGGTAATAAAATAAGCAGATGCAAAATCCTCCCAATAAAAGAGGAATGGAAAAGATGAAACAAATAGACTACGCTGCCTGTCACCAACAGCTTGTTGGAGGCTCAGAGACCTGGCCAGGTACAGTCTACACCTGTCTTTACATATACTGCTGAGGGCCAAAAAAAAAAAAAAAAAAAAGGAAAAGACTAAATATTCTAGGTGAATGTTGAGTCCCAGATCAAACTGCTAATAGAGTATTCTATGTAAAACAAGCAAGGCAATTATTCCACTCAGCTGTGCTCTGGTAGGGCCTTAATTGGAAGAGTGTGCTCAGTTCTGAGCTCAGTGCTTTATTATACACATGTATATTAACCAAAGGCAGGCCGGGGCCGGGGGGGAGAAGGGCAAAGAAGCAGTTCATAGGAATTCATACGTGAAAAGGATTAGGAAACTAATGATCACAAGAAGAGTTTAAGGGAATTGGACACATGAAAACTGAAGGAAGTGAAATCCAGAGTAGAAGTGATTATTATGCATGCATTCAGTTATAAAATGCAGAGGTGAGGCAGAGCATTTGTTCTCATGGGGATGACATTTAGCCCAGTGGAGAGCAAGCAGCGTACATCTCATGCATCAGATAAAGACCTCGTAAGTCTGATTCTGACAATGTAAGACATGCATAGTCTTTTTGTTGGCCCTCCTTTATTGGCAGGGCTGTGAAAGCCCCATTGTTTCATGCCAAGATGGGACATTTTTATGCAGGTTTGCTATAGCTGCGCTTAGACTTAGGTGCTTGATTTGAGACCTGTTGAGCAGTAGCCCAAAGCCTGAGCTATGCAGAAGTCAGCTATTATCTCTTAAAACCTGTCTCAAAATACATTCTTCAGTGCTGTCTGTTCTTCTTGCCCAAGAGGACCACGTAGGTTGTGAACGTACAGCTGGTTCTCTGTAGATAGTATAATTTTTTTGCATTCGAAGAAATACATCCTCTAACTCAGCTCAGAAAAAGTTTATCGTAGCAATTTCGTAACGATCCGAACGAATTGAGGCTCTCTGTTGGACTGCACAGTTCTGAGTAAGATATATCCCGCTCTCTCCTAACAAACACTTAGAAGAAACATTTCTATTTCATAGCATCCTCTGGATAGCGGGTTCTCCTACGGATAGATAAGGCATTTCAGCAGCACGCAGTAATCCTTATCCCTCACCCAAAACTCTTCCCAAAGCGAACTTTCTTTTTTATGTTCCCATTATTTTCAGCTTCTGCCTCTGCACCTGTACTTCCCACAACATCTTATAGACCGATGGCACTGCTATCTTCGAAAGCCCTGTGAAGATCTGGTCTTGCGTTTTGTTTAATCCTCGTCAAGAACAAGTCATTTCCTCTCTCTGCTTCCCACTCTCTTTGCCTTATCCTTTTAGATCATGCCTGGCTGGTATGTGCAGCCACGCTACGGATGAGCCTGGATGTTAGCTGGGCCTTCTGGGTGCCCATTGCAATGAGCAACCCCTGCCACCCGCGAGTTACAAACCCCAGTCCCAGGCATACATTTTTCTCTGTCACTAATATTTCAGGGTTAAGACCCTAGGGAGCAGAATTTACCAGGGGTAAATCACATTGTGGACAGAAATTAACAGCAGCATAGCTGCCTTATTGTAACAATAACAACATTTCAGGTAAGGGCTCCTATTTCATACTATCTTTACAACACAAGATGATCTCTCCAGGGAAGATGAAAAGGATTATAATTACGTCTGTGAAAAACCTGAAAGCCTGGGGGTGGGGGGAGGGGGAAATCATTTTGTCCTCAGGTCCATGGAAAAATCGTTGGGAATGCAATAACTGATCTCCTGGGAAGTAGTGCTGGACTGGGAGTGGGATGGGTTGCTTGTTTTGTTTTCATTTTGTTTTGTTGCGTTTTGACCCTGAAAGCTGGCAGTGCAGGTTTAAAGAGGTATAACATAAACATGGATACACTGGAAAAAGTTGTTTTATAACTATTAATAATATCACCTGCAACCAGGCAAGCAGAAAAATGGCCTAAAGATAATCAAACCTTATGCTTCAGAGTATATGTTGATTGCTACTAGTGGTCAGGAAGGAATTTATTATGGCATAACCGGTTGTACAGACTATGGGCTATTGTAACAAGAGGTTTAATTTATTCTACAATATCAGCTAAAGTCTACTCTTATTAGGATATTGGGTTGCATAGCTCAGTGACACAAGAGTTTTCTTCAAATGTGAGAAGAAAACAAGCTAGGAAGGTCTCACAGTTATTTTACATGTTGTGACATTTTCCTTGGTCTGTTGGATGAAAATTCTTTCCCTCTAATGTCCATCGTGGATGCCTGCCTGGTGAAACACTAGGAGGAGAACAGCCATACGAGGCCCCTGCACCTCAGAGACATCACCACATGGTCTCTGAAAGACTCAGGATCAGCGTTACACGAATCCCTTGGCTCCAGCCTTTGCATCAGGGGCAGGCTGCAATCATTAATCTAAACAAGTGACTGGATGAGTACAATGAGAAGACTAAAAGATGTTTGCAATGCAACCCAGGTCCCACACTGGAGGAAGGGACAAGCAGAGCCCTTGCTCTATCCGTATCATCACTGAATTGGTAGATATTACGAAGCAAAAAGTATCTTTCCAATATGTAGATCTCATATTTGCCACCTCAAGAATCAAGAACGAATAAAAATCTCTATTGCCATTTTATTGATGGGGAAACTGAGGCACAGAAAAAGGAGATGATTCCCACAGAGTTGTACAGCAAGTGCCTGGCAAAGCGGGAACTAAAATCCAAGTTTTCTCTCCCCTAATCCAGGCCACTGGCTCCAGCTGCGTTCGATCCCACTTCTAAATGGTTAATTCAGTTTCTGTAGTCTCCTCAATCTGAAGCCTTCCTGCAGTTCTTTGTGGATGGCCCTCCCAATCAATTATGTCAGAACAATCACCAGTATGGTATAATAATGTATAATTTTTCATCTAAATTAAAATGTACTTAGGAGACCTTCATTTCCCTCACATTTCATTGCATTCATCAGAAATACAGCAGGAAAAAAAAAAACTGAGCAAACACTGTGAGTTGTTTACAAATGCTTCAAGCGCAGTAAGACACAGATTGTCGTTCTGCAAGGCCCTCCTCTTCCCATCACACAAGAGATTTACCAGGCAAACTCCAGAGAAAAAGATAGTGGGGTAGAAGGGCCAACTCTGATCTTTAGGAAAACAATTTGTATGAAGAGATGGCGTCGCATTTAGAAATCTTCTGGTGTGCTGTAAAACAGTAATTGCTATCTATCTAGAGACGTTCTCATTTCACATCTCTCTTAGTGAATGAAACTACAAATTAATTACTATCCTCGCATGCATCAAAGACCAATGCTATGCACAGAAAACATCCAGGGTGAAAATCGGACCACATTTATTTCAGTCAAGCTGTTTAAATACAGGTGAAAATTGTAATAGCCTCACAAGCAATTTAGACAAAACAGGACAATTCAACAGCTTTGCCAATAAATCTTCCACTAACTCAGATATTTTCTCACCCAATTCATTGCAAGGCTGTTCATGTACAGAAAGAATAGATACAGGGGTGTATATAAATAGAATAGATGTTGGTTCCTGAATTAATGAACGCAACAACATTCCTACAGTCAGAACTGTAAGCAAAATTCTTCTCCAGAGTAGCTCATCGCATTTAAATATCATATTCTCACAGTATACAGTAGGTTAGCTATTAATCCAACCACCCAACCAAAAATGTGTAATTTAGCAGCAGTCTGGGTTATGCGTGAGTGAGAGTGCCACAAAGGTACACTGCTTCCCCAGCTCTTTCTCTCTGCTGGCTTCCTGAACCCTGATAGCCCATATGTTACGTCTTCTCTCCAGATAGCTTCTCTGCTTCTGACTATCCCTGCTTCTACCTCTGATTTTGCAGAGCTTACATAAAACTGTGGGTTACCTGGGATGTGGATTACCAGAAAAATCTATTTTCAAGCACAATACTTTCTAGAGAGCCACAAGTTATCTCAACTGCAAATTATGATCCTAGAAATACTGTGCTGTTACCCTACAAAGAAGGCTGACACGTATTTTGGTTTTCTTGGAGACAACTTCTTTTCTGCCTTGAAAATTTGGGCCAGTTGGATTTTGAAGGCTTCATATATTTTCCCAACCGATGACTGCCCTAAGAGACCAGGCACCTGCAGTCAGACTGTTGCTCATCCAGGAACTACACATAACCAGCGTGATGTTTTTGCTGTCGTTATCCTCCAAAATCCCAACTCCTCACTCTAAACGACTTAACAGCATCAATGAGGGCTTATAGCAAAACAATATCACTGCAAACGTTTTGTCCAAAAGTTACAGGGGGAAAAATTGCATTACGGTTAGAAGAATCAATTAGGATGTGAATGGGCGTGTGGAAATTTCAATTCTCTCTCACACAACTACATAATCGAGGGAATGCTTTGATTCTAAAACCAGTGAAGTGGCTGCATATTTCAATCCTCAATTGTGTAGGAAAACACCAAACAAGATATTAACATTTTTTCACTCATACAAAAAAAAGCTTTTTTCTTTCCTTTAAAATGAATAAGAAAAATAGAAGTAAATTTGAGAATCTCCAACTCCCCCTGCTGAATTAGTAGGACTAACTGTACAATCCACAACTTAGCAATGTAGGTAAGCAATTGGCTGTGTGGGGCTTAAAAACTCTTATTTCTAAGGTCGTATTGTCAGAGCAGAAGTAATAACCATTTCTTTTGAGTCATGCTCTCATCACTAGGCAGTGCTGCCGTGCAGCCGAATCTAGACAGGGTAGAAGAGCTGGGTGAAAAACAGAAGAGTTACATTCCCCAGTTACATCCTAATCTCACTTATTTCAAGGCTTCATTGGAATTATACCAATGTATTAAAAAAAAAAAGGAAAGAAAAAATTAAAAAACACACAGTGTATTTGAGAGGAGACACGAACCATTATGTCTTTGTCTGCTTCACCTGAAATATTTATTTGTACATATTGACAATGAGCATTTACAACTGTCTGCTGAGTTATTATTATTATTATTATTATTATTATTATCCTGGGCTGCTTAAAACACAGTTCTAATTGACCGTGCATTAGATGGGCAGGGCTTTCATCTGGATTATCCTTGGATGCCTTCTCCAGCAGGGCTTTGTGGAGCTCCTTATCCCAGGGAACGCAATGTCCCTCTCACCCCTCCAGCAGAAAGGAAGAGTGCATTTCTGGGTCTGTGGCTATCATTTTGGCCATCCATTCAAAGGTAGCATGCAGACATGCCTGATAAAGGAGACCGAGCTCTTTGGAGCAGATAAATTTTTTCTGCCAGCTAGGTTTGCATGGAGGGATCTGTCCACAGCCAGGAGATGATGGGGAATTTCTAACAAGGCTGAGCAGGGGCAGGGACCCTTGATGTCTGCTGATAACTCTGGTTGGCCTAAAGCCTTCTTCTACTAAAACTTTCTTAGATGAGAACCCACAACTGGCTGTTTATCACAGGTCCGTCAGCTTTACCCCTAACCTCAGCTCCACACAGGATGTCCATGGTACATGCAAGTACAGGCTGAAAAACTGCTGCACAGGCCCTACTGCCACCCTGCTGACACACTGGGTCCTGCCCTTCAAACTCTAAATTCACTCTCCACAGAGACAGCGAAGCTCTAAGCGCAGCTCCGAACCTAACAAAAATCTACACTCCAGCACACAGGAGAACTCACACCTACCAGCTTGGCAGCCAGCAGCCCGGGCAGGATTTCCATGGCTTAGGTACACACAGCCTGCAAGCAGCCCATGGGGCAGCTGCAGGAAGAGGAGGCGGAGGCAAAGGGGAGCACTTCACGGTCACTGCCGCTCCTGACGCCATGCGGCACAAGCCACCACCTCCTCAGACCACGCCAGTCTGCCTGTGAGCAGCACTCCCTAGAGATACAGAAGTGGGCCACAGATGTCCTCCTTTCTGAGGACCTCATCCTGCTCTCAGTCCCAGCACTATTGCACTGTGCAAGCATGATCTTCAGGTCACACTGGCACTTTAGGCACACGCAGCCTCCAAAGGAATTAATAGGCTTTATTTCTGCCATTGAATAACAGCTGTGACTATGAGTCATTTCAGTCACGTGTGGCAACAGCTCAGAGCGGAGTTAACAGCTCTGGGTGCACAGGAGAACATTTCTGAGTGGAGGGAGAAGTATGGCAAATCCCTTTACACCATCAGCATAGACCAGGCAATGGCCTTTGCTTATGCAGATCATAATCATAATCATAATCTTTTATGGTGAAGTACTTCAGTATTATGGGGCACAGGTACTTTTTCAAAGTGGTTACTAACACATTAAATAAGAAATTTAGAGCTGGGAAACATTTGATAAATGGCTGGTTGGGGGAGCACTTCAGCCATAAAATCAGCTTGCGATAACAACATGGCTTCAAGTTGGAAGAGACAGAATCATCCCCGACTTTCAGGTGGTGCTGAGGACGGTCAGCGAGACAAGGCTATCTTCCTTTCATGTGTCTCTCCATTTGTCTTCCCAGGCAAATATCCTTTCAGATCCTGATCTAGCTTAGCACTTCAGCACATGGGCAGCTTTAAGCTGTGTATTGACTTCAAGCAAAAGTCCTATTAGAGATACTAGGATGAGGCCTGAGCATGTCCATGTGAAGATTTAAGTGGGAGTGAACAAGCTTGTACACAGCTTGTTTCAGCTGCTGAGGAGCTGACATGAATGCCTTGTTTTTCCACTCGTCTCTCCATCCCTGTGGCAGGACAAGGCTCCAAAACTGAGCAGAGAGCATCAGAGGTGGGGTCCACTGCACTGAGGGGAGGAATTTGCCCTATTACATTACCTGCCTGTGTAGCCTACATGTCCCCTTTCATTCCTAGTAAGTGATCACGTCTCCTCAGATAGGAGGGCTGATGAAATCAGAGCAGCTTCTGTTGTTTCTGGCTCCAAGGTTAATTTTATCAAAAGCAAAGCTCTTTTGACTGCTATCAGCAGAAGGGAAAATAAAGCTCTTTTTATTACAGTAATATCAATAGCAGCATTTGTCTGACCTCCCTACTACCTCTCCCCTCCCCACCTCCACTGGCTCCAAATTAGGGATGGGAGAATAGACCTGATAAAATAGTGCCAAGATAGGAATCTTAATATTGCAGAAGCAGAACCCATAACACAGAAATTAGGATGAACCAAAACAGCCCAATTTTGACCTCCAAACATGGCTCAAAATCAAAATCATAGGACTGTGTTTGTTTCACCCAGCACAATCTCTGGAGCAGGTTAAGTGAGGCAAACTCATTCCCTGAACAGCCAGGGGGGTAGTTTTATGAAGACAAATCCAGCCCTACGCTGCCATATCTTTCCCAGTGAGAGGACAGTGGAGACAACATAGAGTGGTTCCAGATGGCTTTTATCTGTTCTGTCATAGTGTCTAGAAAAAGGTTAGGAACTGAGATGTGCACAGTAGGAAAATCAGAAAATTTCCAGGTTAGAAGTCAGCGTAATGACCACCAGTGTCTCAGAGTTTTTTCATTCATTTCTGATTTCTTTTTCATCATGGTCTAGAGGAATAAGCAAAGGCAAGGAGACAAGGAAAATCTGACTCATTTTTATGGTTCCTTACGGGTCCCCAGAAATGCTGTCTTTCAGAACAGGGTTAATAATAGTATCCTTCCTCTTGGGGCTATGTGTAGCTATGTATGCAGAACTATGGCCCAGAGCGAAGTGAAAGGATGTCAGGTAACTCAGGCTCTGAAGTGGCACTAAGCAAATGTGGGTTCAATGGCATCGATTTCCTCTGTGATCTTAGCAAAAACATATTGGGTCTGATATTCACTAATACTGAAGAATTTTAACATCACAGGAGAAGTGAAAAGTGAGTGTAAATGCAATATATACCCACTTCATGGCCCGTTTATACTGCCAGAGCAGTGGAAGCAAATTTAGTGCAAATGAGAATCACACATTTTACCTTTCTGTGCCTCAGTCTGCATCTGTAATATAGAAAGTAATAAAACTGCCCAACTCTTTCTCACTCTTTCTCTCACTACTTGTCAGCCCTGTTTATTTGGCCTATAAGCTCTTCAGCACAAGAAATGTCTCTCGTCGTACCTTTGTATAGAAGACGTGCTGGCCCTTGCACAAGGTCAGCCTGATCCTAGCTGGTACCTCTGGATGCAGTGGTAGTGTTCACGCTAATAGCGGCGATGTTCCCTCAACCAACACAGGGATTCCTTTTAAAGTCGGGAGAGCACCTACATGGCAGAAGCTTAGGTGGGAGTCTTTGCTCATTCTTTCTTCCTCTGTTTTCTCTTTTCTGTTTTGTGGGGTTTTTTGTTTTTTTTTTTGTTTTGGGGGGGTTTTTTTTGGCTGTTCTGGGATCTAAGAGAGACATCAGAAGCTGAAAAAGGGAAGTGGCTTTCTCACAGGTTGACACCCTGCCAGCAATCATAACAAACCCTGAAATTGGTATTTTCACCCTCATTTGGATGATCAGGTGTAAATATAAATTTTAATTATTTACATAATTAAGTCAGTAATTTGCTGCCCATCAGAAATGTTTGACGATATTTTGGTGCCATCTGTTTCCTAATTGAATGTAATCTCTAAAAGATGTTACAGAAATATTCACAAAATAATAATGATAAACACAAAACAATTCCTCTCCTGCCCCCCTCCCCCCCCCCCAATAATAACTGCTGTTTTCAGTCATTTCCTAGGAAAAAAAAAGACTGAAGTATGGATGTGTGGAAGTCTTACAGATAGATGATCAATGAAATGGCCAAAAATACATGCTTAGAAGGGATGTCGAAGCTGGAAAAGTGCATAGAGAAGGTGTTACTACTAGGATATATGTAAATAATTCAAAAAACTAACCTAGAATGCCTCATAAGGCCTTTGTAAGTGATGCCCAGAGCTTGCGGTGGTCTTCTGACTTTCAGCCTCGTCAACGGTGTTGTTAGGCTCTGAATTCACCAAATTGTGGGTGTGTAAGAGGGCAGTGCAAGCCTAAAAGGAAATGGCAACACAAAACAATAAGAAAATGCTTGGACTTAAGAACTACAACTGTATACAGGTTTTTCTTCTTCTGTCCTGTAGAAAAAGGAACTTTTCAAAAGTAAGTTACCATTTTGGAGATTTAATTGCTAAGCAGTGAGCAATGAGCTTTCAGATGCCTCAGGCAAAAATGATACAACTGTTTTGGTCCATGAAACTAAGCTGAAAGATTCCAGTTGTGTCAGAAGACATGTCCCCCACCCTTCGTTTGAGTGCAGTGAAGAATTGCATGGGTAGGCTCTCACTCTTTTTTGGCACACCTGTCTCTAGGTTTGTCCTGGGCACAAAATTTCCAGGATCCCTTTCTGGTCTTGACTACGTTCACAGTTCCTGTAACTGAGCACTAGGCTGCAAAACAAACAGAACATGTTCATTTTTCAAATGAATCAGATTATCAAGCTTCAGAAAAGCTTCAGCTCAGATCTAGTGCAAGTCTAGCCTAAGGATTTAGGTTAGTAGTTACTTTATCCCTTACCCTGTAGGAACACAACCTTGCTGATTGAGTTGTCAAAATCAAGGACCGTCTGACGGCTCCCAACAGACCTATATAAAATTGGTGTACTCAAATCAATTGGCTTTGCTGGAATTGAAAGAACTGTTTGTCAACCACATATGGTGCCCATTTGTTCATGTGGATGGACTCCAGACATCACATCAGTGCTGTCAAAGCCAGAGGTCCTTCTAGTAGGTCCTTTCCCAAGATTTCCATGGGAAAGACTTGTTGCCTTTTCTTCAAATACTTTTTTTATGCCAGAGCACAGAGATGCTGTTTATTGATGAAATTTGAAGGAGAATGAAAGCATAAAAATCAGTTGTGTGAATGTTAGGACAGTTACATGGCACTTGTATTAGTATATTCCAAACACACTTGAATTATGATGAAACATAGAAAAGATAAATATTTTTCTCTCATGTCACAGAAAATCATCATGCTCAAAGAATCATTAAAATTCAGTAGCTAATGAGTTTGATAGGACAGGCATATCATCCTCTCTGTAGTCACATTAACTTTCCAATTTCTTTTCTTTTAATCTCGTCTTTCAATTGTGCATGAAGAAATCTACTCAATTTAGTGGCAGACCAAAGCGCTTGCTTTTTGTTTATTATTCAATTTTCAGGAAGGCCAGCAGATCTCTTTTTGAATTATTTGAATTTGGAAACAAACGTACTTCCTTCATATGTTCTCATCAGACATTTTGCACTTTCATTTCTCAAAAATAGATCAAGCTGGACTTGTCAAACTTGTCAAACTCCTATTTTGTAGAGGTAGTTGTGACATAAAAACTAAGCCAAGCTTGAAGAAAATTGGTTGAGCGGTTGTAAAATTAATAACACCTGAAACAGGAAATCGTGAGTTTACAAAGTATGGCATTTTCTCCTCGTTTGAATATTTTTAATATATGTTCATGAGCAATTTATTTAATGTACACTGGCAAAATAATTATGCATGTTCATGATTTTATAATTATTAAAACAATATCAAATGTATTTTATTCTCAATAAAATCTAACAAGCAAGCCAAGTTTGATTTTTTATAACTTTGAATCCTTCCACACTGCAGATTCTGCCAAATACCGTAAGTTTTTTTAAAATAATTTAAGAGGCTTAAGATACTGTAAGCCCTTCGAGAAGTTTAAGAGGCTTACTGTAAACCCCCTAAAACCGCAGAGCAATTTAAGCAGTTAGAGCACCCCTAAGGTCCACACCCTTACCTGGAGTAAAGTGGCTCAAGCCTACTGGTTTCAACAGACCTTCAGCAGTTTTCTTCTGCCTGGAATCCGGCTCTAAAACTTTAGAAGCCTTAAGCCACTTCGGGACCTTGTGTGTACAAGGCAATCAGGTGCTTCAGCAAGCCCTTGTCAAAACAATTTGAGCTGCTGGTACCAGTAAAACATCTTGAGTCCAAGCACAATGGACTTCATAGCACATGGACTTCATCGACATTTTACAAGTGCTAAACTATAGTGGTTCCTTAATGTGTACAGCCGAAAGTATTGCCGCTAGCACAATCCATAGAGTTGCTCCTCAGGAAGAAAGAGGCTCCAAGGGTTGCAGAGTGCTTTGGGGCAGCCTCAAGCATTAGACTTACTATGGGTACACCTCACACACACTCTCTCTCTCAGGAGAAGAGATAAATGATCTCCTGCAGCCAGACCCTTCTATTAATGGCACAGTATAGTAGAAATTTATCTCAGCCTAGAAGCAGTTTCTCAGAGAAATTCTGGCATGCTCCTGCTACTTCAGTACCACTCTTCACCATATTTGCACAAAATCCCATTAGGCTGTGGGGTCTCAAGTCTCAGCACCATCAGCCTGAGCACCAAGCAACTAGGCATGCAAGCCCAGAGGGATTTTGCTTAGCTCACCGTGACCATTTGCAAATCCTAATAAGCAGATCCCAATAGCGATGCTCAGCTCATCAGGCACATAGTTGATGGCGTTAGCAGACTTCTGTAAATGAATAATGAGGTTTAGTGCGCCCCTCACATATATACATCATCCTTGAGCTTTGATGTGAGGGCTGCACCTCCACACAGGTCAAAATGTAACATAGGATCCAGTCTTGTTGACGTTTGGTCTGAGATTCAGTTGTGGATTAAGGCTTTGTCACTGAGATTCATCTCTGTTCCAAGATGGGAATTTAGGCCCTAGAAACCACCGATCCAGCTATCCATATCCCACCTGAATGTGAAATGCACTAATGGAGAGAGAGCCAAGACCTAGTACTTAAGAGGATTTCAATCCACATGCCGCTCCCAAGGTTTCTAATCATTGACTCAAACTCTCTTTAATCAAGGAAGATGATTCTGACGGGACCATTAGAAAGTCACCCCTGTACGATCAGGGCTGAGCACAGAAAACCTTTCCTGTTCTTCTGGAGAAAACCTTTTTGGGAGCTAGCGAACAGCTTCATTCAGCGCATGCCCAGAGGCTGGATGCCAATTCAATTTCAGCCAAGACCTACAGCCATTGGAATGACAAATCTTTCCTTAACACTCTTATTAAATCCTAATCTCAATCTTATTCATCATTATTAAGCCTTGAAATTGGACTGAATATTTAAATGAGGTGAAATGTAAAGGTGTTGGGAATATGTGAGATAGGGGAAGAGGAAGATTTAAAGAGATAACTGGAATTCCCTTCATGAACTGAAGAGTAATCTGTCCAGGTTCAGAAACTGATAGAGGTAAAAGATTTTCAGATGTCACTAAAAAGGGGAGGGGAAAGAAAAGGAGAGAGAGAGAAAGAAAAAGAAATTACCTAGTCTCTATACTTATAATATTAGTCTTTCAAAGACTTCTTAGTAAAGTAGCAGGGAGATGGGGAGGAGGGTTTGGAGAAGAGGGAATAAGGATATATAAAGAAAAGATGAACTGAGGGATTGAATGCACCAAGGTGATTTAAGAAATATTGAAATATGACTTCACTGAGGTGTCTGTTTGGCCCAGGCTAAATACAATGATAAGGAATGGTCTGCATCAGCCTGGTCTATGATAGCAGACTTCCGTCAGCTGCCTTACACTACAGGAAAGTGTGAAATGTTTTTAAAGATCTCAAATAGACATAAATGAAGTTATTTCTGCTTTACCCCATACTTGCTCCAGGAGACTCAGCATCTACATTGAATACCTTCCCAATCAGGATTTTTATAAGGATAATATTGTGGTTTTGGAAACATTGGAACAAGATAGAAATTCAGGCTTAGCTGCTTAACCACAGAGCCAGACCTTGAAATTGGCTTTCCGCACAGGGCGCAAGGTTATAGTCTCAGCTACTCCAGCCCTCTGGGACTCTCAGTATCAATCGAGTGTCAATCCCATCTTCAGACAGTTTCGCTGATGTAAGGGACATCACAATCTGCCTCTCAAGGAATGGATACTTCTTGTATTTAAAAATAAAAATTCAAATTTGTAGCATTTCATGAAGCAGGGTGACCCACACCATCTGCTCATTCTGACAGTACTTGAGAAGCTGGTAGGCCTGCTTTTCAAATCACATTACATAGATATAAAATACTTCTTCTCATTTTTTTCCTTTTTTTTTTTTTTTCAAATGTGACCAAGTGAGAGGAATAATTCTTGCTCCTTTCCCACAGCCCCTGCCTACCCAAAATAACTCATCTAGCTCATTGAAGATTTGTGCATACCCACAATCTCTATCCCAAAATGCTAAAACAATCTATTTAACCTTTACGCCAGTTAATGCATACATTAGAATGAGGACCTATATACGATCATAAAAATGTGAGAAATTGAAACACACTGACATAAAATCAAAGAGCTCGGCCATAAAAGGTGTCACTTTTATGTGATTATCTTGCCAATATCTCCATGTTGCTAAACTAAATCAAACTGCAATTTTTCCCACATGTATTGCATTTAATGGAGTCCGTTAATGGCAGTGATTCCTTATAGATCTCCCTGTAATGGAAGAATGGTTCCTTGTGCCATAATGCTAGAGAAGCTGAGCCCCCCTTATGCTGCCATATATCTTATAAGCTTGACCTTATATGACTCACTGTGTCAGGCAACACCGAGCACTGCTTTTGCTAAGACAATCCTTCAGGAAGATGGAGGGGTGTTTCAAGGAACTAACTGCTGCCAGAGACTGGATCAAGCCATGTCCAGAGATGCTCTCTGCTGCATCCAGCTACTTTCACTCTCTGAGGTCGTACGTGCTGCTGAGGTCAGGGTTGTATCTGTGCAACCTCGCAGCTATCTAAGAGTTTGGTTCCCAAATATTTCGCAAGTGTCTCACTGCTGCCACATGTGCCTCCTTTCTCTCTTTGCTTTCTATTTCTCTTCTCTGCCATGGAAGTACTCCCTGCCTAGTCCCTTTTCACTTTTCCTCTCACTCAGCATTTCCTCATGAACCTACTGCTGCTTCCTGTTTCCACCTTGGAATTGCAAATAGACAATGAGACCTAGCTGGAACCCCAACTCTAAGAGTTACAAAGGAGAATTCAGTGGAGAATTATATTTTTCTTATGTACAACGCTTACTAGTATTTACTGTATTAGTAGTATTACTAGTATAGAGATACTGTTCTCTGGTTTAGCAAAACGGCTTCACTTGTCTGTAGAGCTGAAGGTGGAGAAAACATCACGTTGGCCGAATGATCATAACAAGCTCCTCTCATCTGCAGATGCTAAAAAGCAAAGGCAAATCTCTACTTCCCAATTTTATACTTATGGAAGTTGAAATAAAGTGATTTCCCCGTGCTTACATAGCAAACCACAGAGTCAAGGAGCAGAACCCAAACACCTATCCCTGCCCCGTGCTCTTCCTGCTCATAGGAAGGGCTGCCTCCATGGACAGTCAGCTCCTCTTTTCTGCTGTCCTCTCCCAATGTTTGGAGCAAGCAGAAAACACAAAGGGCAGGATGTACAAATCACTCTGTACAGTCCATAAGCTGGGAAACTCATGACCTCTGCAGTCCGGGCTGCTCTAATATAGGATCTACCTCCTAAGCCCCAGCCCTGTGCAGCACATACTGTCCCAGCAGTGCTCGCTTACTGTATGGCTCCCCACCATGCTCTGAATATGCACGGAGGGAGCAGAGCTTACACATGGATGTTGTTTTAGTCCTGTACCAAAATCGGCACAGATTGTGAGGGTCATTTTCTGCTAGCATTGGTATACACAGGACTTCTCCATGAGCTAAATCCTCTCTGCCAAAACCTGTTGAAGTCAACGCAGTGACAGCCCAGATTAATTTGACATCCACATGCTATTTTTTTTTTTAATTACGTTATTAGGATGATTTTACTCAGTTTTGTTTTAAAACCCCTAGAAACATGAAAATTCCATTTTCCCTCGATCTATTTATCTTCATTAAGCACGTGATTTTTTTTTTTCTTTTCCACTGTTGATAGAAAAAGCCAAGCCTATGAGAGTCTCTTATTTCACCTTAATACTAGCCAGAGTCTGAGATTTCCGAGTTCTGTACGCGCCAATGTTGAGGTGTGTAAGTGTGTGTTGGTCCATGGTGGGATAATTGTTATTACTTCAGCAGCATTCCTGGTTAAGCTGAGGTTTTTGTTTTCTGTTTTTAAAGCATTGGGATATTTTTTTAAATTGAAACAAGTAACGTCTGATGTCCAGAATAAAATTGCTCAAAGCCACTATTTGTATTGAATGGAGAAGGTGGGAAGGGGAAAGGAAACAAATAAATCAAAAATAAGTATTCTGTCATTTTCAGAAGCAAGTCAGAGAAAGAATAAGTACTGAAAGTGTTTTAATAGCAGTTTTAAGCCTAGGAATTCCCAAACAATATCTATTTCATGGGTAATCCAAAATTTTGTCCGTTCCCTCTCTGCATCACAAATAATAATCAGTTTTTAGCTTGTAATCAAAAAAGCCTGAAACGTCTCCAGAAACGGAGATTCTTTTCCCAGAAGTCAACAGATATTCATTTCCCAGAAGTCCATGTTTGAGTAATTATTTAGGTTTAAAATACTTTCAGCAATGAAAAAAAATCAGTTTTGACTTGGATTTCTCACCAGATTGTAACATATTACATCGTATGACTCAGACACACTGACTCAGCAGGACTGCACAGCAATAGATGCTTTCTATTCGTGTGACTTACATGAGCTGTAAAACTGGACTGCTTGGGTCTCTGAAAACTTTAATGCCTTTTCAGGTCCATTTGGGTTCTTGCTGCAGTTTGAAACCTTGAGATCCATAATGAATTGTTAAGTCATTTTTTATACAAACTCCACTTTCTACATCATCTCTTTCTATCTCTTAATACTGGAAAAAAAAAAGTCAACATCTTATTTCTAAATTCTTCCAGAATTTGGTATGTGAGAAAGAGCCACTTCCCTAGAAGCTGCATTTTACCTTTGTCCATTAAAAGGATACTCTGCTATGACATTAATTGTCAAACGTAGGAGATTTTCTATTCCACTCCAGCCCTACTGTTCTCCCTGTGGTCATCAGTACTTGGAACTAGAAAAATCTCACCACTTCTGTAATGTTAATACAAGCTTGATAGTAAGTTTCAGCAGTATCCCGCAGAGCACCTAGTCACCTCACAGGAAATCTAGGTGCAAAACCTATACCCATCCTAATTCTCCAGAACAAGATAACTTCAGTCCTCCCATTATCCCTCCCCACATATTCCTGTGAACAAGTAGAGAAGCAGTAGCCATAGCCCGTAACAATTTTTTCCACTGTTAAGATTGGTAAAAACAGAAAGAATCTATGTTTTTTCCACATCCCTTGGGGCCCTTGTAGAGGAACTTTGGGGAGGAGATTTGAGGATGCAGGCCAAAGGACTCTTCTCACAGAAGGTTTCATCAGCAGATGAAGTCCTATGGCAGACAGGAGAAAGGGCAGGGGCTTGTAGACACATGAAATCCTACATGTTTTGTGAGAGAGGTGGCCCTTCAGCACAGGAAACATAGTTTATCTATGTCCTGAAAAGCACCATGTAATTTTATGGTATCATAAAAAGGATTATTATACTAACAGGAGTTAATAATTCTAAAAGCTTCATGACCTCTTTGGTCATCTTGGCTCAGCTTCAGCCTGGGTGATTTTTTTCTGCGAGTTGAGTTGTCAATGGCCATTAAACACAAAAGGCCAAACCCCCGTCAGGTGTAACTCAGCCCCACTCCACTGAAGCCAGCTGAGCTCTGCCTGTGCATATCAACAGCTGAATCTAGCTAACAGACTTCTGTGAAATTTTGCAGACTTGAAGAGAAGAAATGTAAAACTGGGATCCTGAACTGCATTGTCCTATTTTTCGTCCTCTGCAGTGTCTTTTGAGCCACCCCTGGTATAAGTGGGGTTTTGAACTGAGTGAGCTATCTAGCATAACAATCTTTAGAAAATAAATGGTTATATATACTGGTTGGTTCTCTGGTACTGGAAAAGGTTGCAGTTTAGCTATGTGCCAGAGTCCTCATGTTTTATCCTATAAGCAAATCAGAGGAACTAGCCACAGGAATGTAAAGACCACAGTGCTGTGCAGCATGGTGTTTTTAATTGCCATTCATTCCTTGGTGACCACACATGTCCCAGAGGAGAGGTTACTCTCAGTTTCTGGGTGTTAAGGCACAGACAGAGAAGCAATTGGTTCAAACCTCTCCCCGTAGTGTGGGAGACCACCAGTGCATTCACTGTACTCCAGCTCTCCTGCTTAGCATGTCCTTGGGAGAAAGGCTGCAGCAGAACCAGAAAGATGCCTCCATTCCTGTGTCCAGCATCTGAACACATATCTCCCTCTTGCTCTCTCTTTCTTCACTGAAAAGAAGATACTGGACTTTAAGGTTTCCTATTCTAACAGGAGATTTGCTCTGGAGCGTTTGGGTTCCAGAGAAAGCTGAAGCATCAGCCAAAGATGGAGAAAATACAGAAGGGCATCTCTGATGTGGTCATGGGGTGGCTTTGCCTACTAATAGCAGCAATTTTCTCCAGTTCTGTTATATCAGGATGTACAAAAATGGTCCAGCTTAACCTCCTGGAGCATCTAGGGAAATAAAAGGTTTATATGGTGGTGTCTGACTGAATTCAGTGGAGGCAGGTTAGAGAAAAAGGCCTTCAAACTACATTCAGAAGAAAAACAGATACATAAGGCAACAACATGCTGAACTTTTTGAGGGAAGTCTCCCTGAAAAGGTTGGGTCAAGCAGAACTGAAATGAGGTCACCTTCTTTCTGGCTGAACCTCCCCACGGTTGGCTAGGAGGTTCTTTGACTCTTACAGAACGATGAATTTCATTCCAATTCAAAATGCGGAGAGATATAGCCAGTTTAGAGTTTTACTATAAACAGTTTGGATAAGGTTAAGGTCACCAAGATATATGCAGTAAATCAGCTGCGGCCTGAGTCCATATGCATATTTTATTAAGAAATCTTTGGTGCTGAAAACCTTGGACAATAAAGGAAATGCTGCATTCTGCAATTTCAAAGCCTGCTTGTTGTACATGTACCTGGTCCTCTCAGAATGAAATATGACAGGCTTGGGAACAGCCTGATTATTCGTAGGAGAACATAGGGCACCCGGGAATAAAACACAGCATTAAAAAAAAAAAAAAAAAAGACATAGCTTTAAATGACACACAAGAGATTTGTCAATGTATCTGAGACAGAGAAGCATTTCACTTCCCCTGTACCAGTTGCATGCCTTAGCTGCATCCCAGCTCCATGTGTAAGAAGAGATCCAAAAACATATCCACCTCTGTCTTGGTTTCCATGCAAAGGAAAACCCAGGTGTGCGGGCCAGTTTGACAGCGTGTGCCTAACAGTTCCAAGCTAGGAAATTACCCCAGCCCTACGTAACGCAAATCACAGACTCACAGAATGGTTGAGGTTGGAAAGGACCTCTGGAGATCATCTAGTCCAACCCCTCTGCTCGAGCACAGTCACCTAAAGCACGTTGCCCAGAATTGTGTCCAGATAGCTTTTGAATATCTCCAAGGATGGAGACTGCACAGTCTCTCTGGGCAGCCTGTTCCAGTGCTCAGTCACCCTCCTAGTAAAAAAGTTTTTCCTCATGTTCAAATGGAATTTTTGTGTTTCATTTTGTGCCTGTTGTCTGTTGTTGTATTGCTGGGCACCACTGAGAGGTGTGGCCCCATCCTCTCTAGGAAAGAGGATGCTCTAGAAGAGGCGGTTTAACTGCATGTGGGTTAGCCTGGACCAGCTAGCAAGCGTAAATTATAGAGGAGACATTGCACTTTGGAACAAACCAGAGAGAATGAGAGGAACCCAATGAGCAACTGGACCAGAAGAAGGAAGGACGGAGAAGCACATCACGAGAATTTCTGCTGGGGAGTATGCTGTGCTCGGAGATGGCTCTCAGACAGGAGAGAGCCTCTTGGCACTCCTCAGCTCTCACGGCAGGAGATGTGCGGTTCTGTTTCATCATCTTGTCTGTGCACATTCTGAGGTTTATATAAATATATATATTTATATATACACACACACACTTTATATCTGTGTATATACATATACACATAAACACACACACATATATATAGACACACATATATATAAAAGAAACACTGAGGCACTGTTTAAAACACAGACCTGAGAAGATTAAAATTGCTCCAATGCTTAACTCCGGTGATGCTACTCCCTATATATGTTAATATAAGATCAGAAGCATGCCTTGCATACTTCTCTGAGAAAATCCTCAGAAAGAATATTGATACCAGGGTCTTGTGCTGGTACAAACCTAATCAGCATTACCTCTTAGTGTGAGGAATCAGGGCTCAAAATAGTCCACTCCAACGCCTTTTGATTGCAAAGTGTTTCAAGAGGGAAAAACTGTGTGCACAAGACTAATAAAACTAAGATCCATGCTGCATTTGCATTCTCCACTGAGTTTGTCTGCATTTTGCATCTGCTAAGTATTGTTGCAGTAATTTCCAAAGTGCTGTGCTCCTTGCCTCTGCCGTGATTGACAGGCCTTAAGCACTGCATCTCGCCAAGCCAACCTGCCTCCTCACCCAGGGGTAGAGGCGACGGGGAGCCAGGGGAGGGAGTGCCGCACTGGGAGGAGACGGAGGCGCAGTAAACAAGGGCACAGCTCAAGGTTCCTCAGATTGAGGCTAAAGGAGAGCACAGAGGACAAAGCAAATATTAGCCTGGATTTCAGCAGCTACAAGTTAAATTGGAAAACGAAAGAGGAAAAATTAAATGGGGTAGGAGTTACTTATCCAGAGTTTAACAGCACTGAAGCTGCATCTCTCCCTCTCCTTTCTCTCTCTCTCTCTCCATCTCTTGCTTGCTCTATCCGTGGCCTGTACAAACAATTCAGTGTATATGTATTTCTGGCACAAACCACAGTGTCCTATGATTCTTGATTATAATTATAATAATGGGTTTCAGAAAGCCTGCAAGTGGTTCTGGGAATTATAATAAGGGTTTAGGACAGACGTGTTGTTTATATCGTTAGTGTTTGTTGCATATTAAACCAAGTTTAGCAGAATAGCTGGTGTTGTAAGAAACTGCAAAATACACAATTAAATGCAAACTAGCCGAAAAAACACCTCTCCTCTTCTTGAGAGGCAGACATACTCATATTGCCATCTCCATCCTGTGAGCAGGAATTAAAGCAGAGGCAGCTGGCTAGTTCTGTTGCGATGGTATTCCATTGCATTTGTCTTGTCTCAATTTCCACTCCTACACTCTTCCCTTAATTTACCACAAGAAAAATATGTATTTGATGCCTTTTTCTTCATGTTCTTGTTATCTTTCTTTATGATTATCCTTGCTTAAAGCATCCAGCCATGCAAAAGCTCCACTGAGTCATGCAGTTCCCATTACAACCAAAGTAGAATTATTCCCACTGATAACATCTTTTTTTCTGTGATTTTTCTTTCCAAGAGTCTTAATTTCTATTCAATCACATGACAAGATTTCCAGTTTCTCCCTTGTGAAATCATTTGATAGTTAAACAGTTGTCTCTAAATTGTAGCCAAAAACCTCCACGGTCCAACTCTCAGAGCTGCCTCCAAGTAAACGCTAATATACGTGACCTTGCAAAGGTCATTCCCTCCTATCATAAGCAGGGAGCCTATTGACACTGGATGGAAATAGGGCCCTCAGAGGTGATGCAAAGAAATAAGTGATTCTGTAAAAGCCTGTATGAATGTTCTTTTCTTTGTTCATGGTTATGACAGATAGACACAGGCCCACAAAAGGGACTGTTGGAGTTTGCAGGATTTTGCGCCTGACTGAACAGGAGGAATTGAGATTGTGCTCAAGCCCGAAGTGAGGTTTGTGCTGCTGAACCTGCCAGGCTGAGATAGGACTAAGGCTGGAACTGAGCGCTGGCACTGTGGCTCAGCAGGGACCATGCAATCAATGGGCTTACCCTGGGCTGACTCACCTCTGCTCTCCTCTAAGACGGATTCTGCATGCCTCAGAGCTGCAGCTTTTCTGTGTTGGGAGAGAGAGTGGCAAAAAAACAAAACAAATCAAAAAATCCCATGCATCTTCCTCCTGGCTGTGTTTTCCAGGGCTGCATCTCAACACTTCCACAGCCTGGGGCCAGTGGCTGTTAGATCCCTCTCAGAGAGAGCCAGCCTCAGACACCACTGTCTTCCCAGCTGCTGCAGACTGCATGTTGATCATGTTCCTGTCCTTTGTTAACACAATTGCCTTCACCTTTACATAAATCAGATTTAGAGAACACATTGCGTCTCAGAAGCCTTGGGACACCTCGAGGCCTCTCAGTTCAATGGAGCTCATTATGGAAATCAGCTAAATGCTGAGCAGAGAGATAAGTGCTAACTGTTTACCAAACCCCTCCACCAGAGATATACAGCAAGAGCTAATGGGAGTTCATTTGCAGCCTTACTCAGTCATTCAACCCTCTCTATCTGCTGCTGTGACTAGTGTACGGGGAGAGATGCACAGGTCTGGATAAGAGACCTTTCTGTGGAGCTCCTCTTGGACAGACGGGGTGGGAAGGAGGGGCAGAGAGGAACTGAGGTTATGCCATGAGCCAAATCCAAGCACTCCAAGCCAAAATCCAAACACTCAGCTCCAAGCATTCATGAAGGCTTGCTGACGTTCTCAGCTTTCTGGTCAAGGCCCAGCTTAACTAGAGAGCATTGTAGAGAAGAGGAGGAGGACATTCTCCCACTTCCAGTCCTTGCAGAGAGTGTGCCTCCCTCCTGAGGATTATTGGCACAGCAGTCCAGTTATAGAGGGTGAAAAGAAGGGGTTTCAGAAGGACTGTGGTGAGGAATTATGTAGCTCTGAACTGTGAGAGACTCAAATAGCTGTTATTCAAGGTAGAGAAGCATCAGGCCTAATATGAAAAGTGGATTAAAATACTCCCAGTAGTGGGAGTGGAGAATTCTCTTCCAGAAGCATTTTTCAACCTGGTCCCTCCATAGCCAAGTGCAGGAAATCAGAAGGAAGACACTCCTGCAGATATCTCCTACACGTGGAGGGAGCTCCTCAGATCAACAGCTATGCTAGAGAGCCTGTATAGCACACTAATCACAGCCAACTCTTTTTTTTGCCAAAATATTTTTAATCAGGATGGTGAAACTTTTCAAGGTGGGAAATGGTTTTGACTTGTTCCTCAACTCCATATTTTTTAAGTTTCAGAGTTGTCAAAACATTTTGTTCTGACATTTTCTCTTAAAAATGCCAATTTTCCAGTTCAATATGACTTTCCATGTTTAAATTAGTGCAGAATTATTAATGTCACAATTTCATAATAAACAAAGAGTTCTGCTACCTTTTAACTATTTAATTATAGGGGGGAGGGAGCTGTTCAAATACCAGACAAAAACACTTTCAGTTTTTCAAAACGAAATATTTCTTCAGATTATAGGTTTGCAAAGGTTTCAAACATGTCAGCTTCTTGTCTTAACTCAAGAGAGGAAAGCATTTCAAATTCTGCACAATATTTTTGAATTGGGAAAGCCACTTCTGCCTAATAGACGCCTTTGATGGAACTAGCTCCTTTCAGAGGTTCTCATAAACTACTGTTAATGACTATCATTTTTGTCTGTCCAACATGAAGTCAAAGGGATTATGACACCCGCCCCGGACATACCAACTTCTACTGAAGGAGTTTACTAAAGGTGCCCGTTTTTCCAAGAATAACCTCTCTCATTAGAATGCAAGCAGACTTTCCAAACCAAGATCATTTTTCTTCCTATTGTCTCAAATTCCAATACTGTGCCCTTTTGAAAAGATTTTCAAGAGAATAGTTCAGTACTAGGTTTATTTAATTTTTTTTTCTTTACCTCTTGCAGGTTGGACTGCATTTCTCCCTCAGCTCAGAAAACCGAGGCAGAGCTTTTAGCTGCCACTTTTAACCCTAGCATTTTGAAATTGAATGTCATTTAAAATTCAGGACAAATTTTCTCTTCTCTACCTTAGCAATTTCATGCAGGTAGAGAGGGATAGGGTGCAAAGGGAGATGCAGTTTTGGAGCATTATACACGTTCTCTGGGTAAGGCACCAAAATGCCACTACCTTTGAGGTGAAACATGGCAGTTATTGACCAAAATACAGCAATGTTTTGCAAGGGTGAACATGGGGGTTACTGAGGAGTCCTGGGTTTAATTTGAAATTGAAAGAGGATTTAAAGAGGCAAAAACAAAGTTGTCTGCATCAAAACTTTACCTAGCAGCTGGGACTACTATTGTGATTCCTCTGAAACGCTTGGGGGAATTCTTGGTGTTCAGCCTGTGGTTAGCCGGTCACCGCAGCAGGAAAAGGAAACTGGTCCAGCTAAAAGTTAACCCAGCGTGAAACTCCATCTGGGGCAGAAGAACTTCACTTTTCCATTCATTAGCTGTTCCTTACAAATGGTTCACATCACCTAATGAGGCTTCCATCCACTTTAATGATGAGGTGCCTTACACAGTGTTTAAGATCTATCATGATTACCAGCCCTAGCAACTGAGCTTTCCTACATTATGCTACAGAAGCAACCTGATTCATTTTTATTAAGAGTTCTTTTGTATTATAAGTGTCTTTTATTACTTTTAATGTAACTGAAGACAGTAGAACTTTTGTTACTTGCTATTACATATATGTATTTTCCAGCACAAAGGAAATCTGGAGAGAAACTACTCACTTAGTGGGCCTTAATGTAATTCATGACAGCTGGTTTGTTAGATCCCATGACTTGCAAGGGAATTCATTTACTCATTTTTTAGCATCAGGTACTTCAGGATCAGGAAAGAACCAGAATAAAGACATAAAACTGAAGATTTCTGTTTCTGCTAACCTGCTGAGTTGTGCAAAGCTTCCTTAGCAAAATGCATGACTAAATAAACCTCACCTAAATAAGTTTTCAGTATTGCTGGATGCTTTGAAGTCTCCTCCTCCCATTAGGATTTGTAGCACACATGGAAAACAGTCCAAGTCCTAGAGAAGTCCAGGCACACTTACCTCAGCTGAAGAAGTCCACTTCATATATCCATTCATATGACCTGTTGCCTCTTCACCAGAAGGTGGAGACGTCTAAGCAATGGCTAAACAGCCACAATGAAATTTTGCCTGAGAATCACTCTGTACCTTTTATTCCTGATACTAAGAGGTACTGATTTCAGAAGACTTAACATTACTGATCTAACAGACCATAAGCAGAAGAGAATTTGTTCTTCCCCATGGCTCATAACCGTACCCTACTCAAAGTCCTCGTGGTGAACAAAAAAAGGATGGGGAGCAGTAGCACCATTTAGGAGCTGCTGGAGATGATATTCATCAGCTGCTTTTCTAACCACACCTGTGAACACTTTCAGCTTACCCCCATGAATGGAGCCACTTGAGAAGCAGGCTGTTGCCTATTAAGAGGGTTGATACCTTCTTTCAGTTCCTAGGGAATACACTGAAGATGTCAGCTCCTCTGAACAGAGTATATGACACAGGGCTAGAGAGGGAGAGAAGGCTGTTTGTTTTGCTGTGGGTAGTTACTGAGTGAAGACCTTTCTGTTTTTACTTCCATATGCTTTAGCTGAAGTAAGTTTGGGCTCAGGGATACTGTGTATATTTTCTTTTTCTCTCTCTCGTTCATGGCTTATATTCTGCAGTGGTTAGGATCCTATAAATTCTTAGTCATGCCATTAGGCTTAGATGGCTGTCCTCTTAAACAGAAAGCACTGTTTCCTGTTTCTGAGCTGCCTTCCACTTGAAAGGCCTCTGCACTGCGTTGTAAGTCTTCATAAGTCCTTGGAAGAGGAGTCTATCCCTCCACCCATTCTACAGATGAGGCACACAGACTTGAATAATAGGTACTAAAAATATGTTGAGCAAAAATTCTGGATTAGAACTTGAAAAGATTTCTTCTCCTATTGGAAGCTTTCAGGGAGGAAAGTTGGAGAAGATGTGGCAATGAGAGTCTTGTGGACTGCCTCCACAGATTCCCTGTCCCTAGGGTACTTGCACCAGCAAAGCTCTCAAATCACACAGCTGGAGCATCAGTGTGTACCTCCCTAGTTCATCTTCTTTCCAAGGCTCATCAGAGTTTCTCTTTCTACTCTGGAAGTTTACGTTAGCATTAGCTGTGCTGTTAGCTAAAACCACCAGTATAAACAAGGCCTTGGTCTAAGCTTGCAATCAATTGTTGAATTAAAAGGAAAAAACGTTGCAGAGTATTCAACCAGTCAGAATTGTTTTGCACTAGACAGAAGGGCCAACAGGACTAAGTACAGATTCCTTCCAAGACTGATGTTCTAATTTCCACAGGTTTTCATGGTGACCTTTGGTGCATTTCATGATCTGGTCCTTTTGAAAGCACTATATTACATCTCAGTCATTGTACAAATAACATCTTGGGATTATAGCCTGCTGTTAATAAATGTGGTTAATCATCAATAAGAGAGTTTCAGCTATTATACACCGACGATGCAATTTTATACCTCACCAGTCTGGAGAAATCGGTTCCATTCCTTTTAGATTTGCTGGATAGATTTGGGGCCTTTCAAGGTTAATGTCACTAAATCATCTGCTAATTCTAAAGAATCATTTGACTACCTGGAGAGAACATGCCCTTTTCATAGTTCTAAGTTAGGTTTTAAATACTTAACTTGGCTTTATATATGCTGCTGGGGAAGAGGGAAGATTGATACTGTTATTGCTGCACAAAAACAAATATACAATGACCTTGATAAGTGGTCTATTTTATGCATAAGTTCTATAGGATGCGTTAACACCATTAAAATTGTCAGTCTCAGACACTTAGATCGTTCCTCATTAAGCTCCATTTCAATACTAAATCAGCTGAGAAAAAAAAATGAAATCAGAAGCCGATGAATGATCTCATTTGAGGGGAGAAGGAACTACTGTGTAGAAGCACAGCTACCATAAGATTATTCTTGCTAGCTGACTACAGACAGCAGCCTAACCCTACAGCCCGGAGCTCAAAATGGCTTAACTCACCTTTCTCTTAACTTGCCTCACCACTATGACTGAGTGCAGATGTATTGAGTGTCAAGGAGGGAGCCAGAACTTGCTGAAGACACAGGAGAAAGTCTGGGTTTGCAGGCTTCCACCATACTGCAATCGTATCCAAGAGGCATCCTCCCCCAGCTCGATCCATTGTCCGTTCTACGAGTGGATCAAGAGTAGAAAAGCCTGTAGGAGGACTGATGAAGCTTGGTTCTGCCTCTTTTGCCTCTCCCTTTTTAAAGCCGCACTTAGCTAAGTGGATAAATGAACTGCCAGCACCCAGTCCTAGAAAAGAGCATGAATACTTTGTTTGTTGGGAGGGTGACTGTAGGTGAAGATTGATGCCCCCAGTCAAACCCTCCCAACAGACCTGGAATGGTACCCAAATCAAAGACAGTGGCCAAGGTGGAGAGATAAGTTTTGCCCTAGGAAAGCGATGTCAGCTGTAGCACCACTTACAAAGTTCGTGTTGTCTTGTACCAGATCCCAGTTCAGAAACATCCCTCAATTGTCCATCAGTCTCAGACAGCTACAAATATGAATAAAAAAATCATCCTTTCAATTTTTTGGAAAGCATAGGTTCATTAATGCACCTGTGGTAGCAGCAGACTAAATATTTTGTGGTAAAGAAAAAGACATTTTTAATAAATACATAATATACATAAAATACATAATTTGCTATCAGTTTTCTGGTAAGTTTTAAAATTTTGAGAACTAATCCTAAAGACTATTTAAGGCCCTTAATCTGCAATTGAGACGTATCAGCGCAAGCAAAAGTAACCTCTTCCTAGAAACCTGCACACACTTTCCCAACAGGAGCTAGAGTTGAGGAAGAAGAACCAGAAAGCTTTTCTCCTCTAGTTGTTGCTGACTTTCTGGTTTAAAGCAAAGTGATTACTCCTACAACATCTTGTTTGCAGTGCTGTGAATCTGATCTATTAAACTTATTTGCAAATTGTGTCACCAGTTCTATAAACTGGATGTGTAATGGAGGAAGAGGGAGGAGAAAATTGGCAAATAATGCTATCAAAATAGTATAACATCAGCTGAATAAATTACCTGGCAAATGCTGTTTGACTAGTTCCAATGTGATTGTCACAGGCAGAGCCTGAGAATTCATCCAGGCGGGTGGACCGTATGGAGCGTGATTGCTGACTCTAGGACTCCAGGTAGCTGCAGGATGCAGATCAGCCTGCAGAAGCAAAACTCAACTCTGGGCAGCGTTTCTGAAGGAAATGCAGGCTCCTTCTTAGGGTATTTTGAGAATAAAATATCTGGTTACAGAGTTGCTATTATTAGTCACTGGTATTGCTCATAATGTGCTAGGTGCGGTGCAGACAAAATGCCAGTTGCCAGCATTTCCGTTGCTCTTCTCGCTGAAGGATAGCAAGGAATGTAATTCGGTGGCTAAACGCAGTTCGTTTATCTCCTGCCTTTAGCGGACGAATTTATCACACACATTAATATCGAAAGAGGTTAGAGTTCAGCAAATGAAACATTTGTTTTCTTGTGCTCTCTCTATAAATAAACTCTCCCGCTTTCACAGCAGTATTTTTGCAAAGCGAGAGGGAGAAACAGAAACGTTACAGAGATAGTTAGGTGGTGTGTGGTGGGGGAGACTGTGCATGTTAAAGTGCTCCTACAGCAGACCTCTGTGACTCCGACTGCATTACATTTTCTCTCTTCTTCTTTTTCCTCTCTCTCTTTTTGTTGTCTCATAGTTATTAACCAGACATTTTTTATCTCTTGGAAGGATACTTTAGCTCATACCCAATGTAATCATCTCAGGGGCTTCTACTTTAGTCCCCACAGGCCTGGAGAAACAACATCTCTTTTACTGATTAACAAAACAACACAAAATGCTAAGAAAAATTGCTTTATTTTCAACCTTTTATTAACTCCTACTGTGCCTATTTGGTTTGGAAGAATTTGTTTCCCAGTTTCAAGCCAAGCTGGAATTTCTTTCTGTTCTTTGGCCCGCATAATGCAATTGTTTGACTGAATCAATAATTTATTTGCAACCCTAACAGAGAATAGTACAGCAGAGTCTACAAGATAAAATAATGCTGAGGCCCCCATGCCCAGTCCTGCTCTGTGCTGTTTTTGTGCGAGTCCCCTCACACCACTGCAGTGCAACGGGGATCAGGATCTGAGCCAAAAATGAGCACAGCCATATTCATAGTTTAGGGGCCTGTGAAAATCCCCCAAAGAAGATCTGAGACTTGTACAAACTCCGCCTTGTCTGCACTAGCAGAGCAAAAGAAAGTCATCCTCAGAGCAACGTGACATAATGTCATTAATGACACAGAAGGGCAAGGATCTTGCTCCGTAATTCCATGGCCTGAAAATGCTGCAGTGGCATTGCGCTTGGGCACAAGGAGGTGAAATGGGGAAATCCTAAACTAAAAACGAAGAGCAGCCCCCAAAAGCTATGCAAGAAAGTAGCCTCCTCTCCCCTTTCAGTGCTCATGACACAAGACAAATGAGGCCTCAGATGTCCTGGAATAATCTTCCTCCCCTCAAGAGCTTTCTATATTTTGCTGAGAGTTTCCTTTTTCAGTAAGTTTAACTGTGAGGAGAGGCAGGGCTGACAGCCCTAGTCCATGGAGCCCGCTTCTGCCTCCCAGAAGCAGTCAGGGGGTTGCAAGCACATCTCCTCCCTCGCCTTCCCTGGCAGAGTTCTTCAGCCTTTGACCGGAGGGGTCACTTAGGGAACACCATCAACAAACTGCCTTTTTGCATCTCTCCTGAAAGCAATACTCAAATAGCTCCATTGCACTTACTGGGATTCTTGTCTGTCTAAATAGTGTTTGAGCAGAAGCTGTGGCTTCTGCAAATTGAAATTCATCATGATTTTGATTGACTTGACTTTCTGGCACAGCCATTGGAAGCTGCAGGGTGGTTGCTTTATGAGCCTTATTATGAGCTTTATTATACTCCTCCTTAGGGTGGGCTTCCTGAACACTTCTGCCTCCGCCATTGGATGGACCAGGATGAAGACAGCATGGCAGCAGAGCCCCAGGCCATGGGGCAGCACAGCAGATGCAGACTGGTCCTGCGATGTAGCCATCACAGCAGCACACAGGAATGAGGCCTTTAAGCTAACAGGGCACTGCTGCATGTCAGATAGCTGCGATGTTGAACCAAAATTAAATGTATTATGAAAGTCTTCAAACACCATGGTCAGGAACTTTTCATTCCATAGAAACATGTCTTTTTTTTATTTCAATTTTAGCTTTTGAGAAAAACAGATATCAGAATATCCAGCTTTGCTATAGGATAGAAAATCCATTCTCTCTTCACAGTGCTCTGGACTCCTGACTATCCATTGGATGTCAAAGTCTTTCAGTCATGACTAGAGATGGGCAAACACACTAAAAGAGATTTGGAAACATGTAAGTGAATAGAATGCATTTTTTCCTAAAGAATTCATAAGCTCTTGGATATACCTTCTCCAGGTAGTCAGACAGGTCGGAAGTACGGTTTGAACAGTTCAAACTTAGCAACCCGTACAATTAAACCATCCTCAACGTCAGCTCAGCCTCCTCTGTTACTAGCACCTCCTGCCAGCAGTGGCTTTGCATGCATCTGCACTTCCATGTCCCACTCTGCACCATGGGAACAGGCCTGACACTTCTCTACCCGCCCGGGGGTAATATTTTCAGTAATTTCTGCATCTATTTTGATATTACGCTTAGACAAACACATGAATGGTCTCATCGGATCATACTCAGGAAGGGTGAGATTTTCACTCCCTTACAGTCTTCTTAAAACCTTTCCCCAAACTTTCAGGATTTGCCAGCGATTTCACAATTATTTTCTGCAGTATACAACAGGCTCCCCTAACAAGCCAGTCCAGCCTTTACCCTAGAGGTGAAAACCTTAACAGGCTCAAAATATAGTTTATTTTTTGTGGGGCAGTAATGCTCTGGAGTCCCAGTACTGAACAAAGACCTCATTGTACTCCGAAAAAAATCTGCCGAGGTCTGCTGTAAAGAGAGTGCAGTCTAAAAGACATTACCTCTCTTCTCCTGATCACCTCAGATGCCTTCCCATCCTGTGTTTCTGAGGAGCAGGGATAGTGGTTTCACAATTACTGAGTATTCAGGCACTGCAGTGCTTTCTCATCCACAGCAGGATGCAAGCTATAAATAATTTCTATAATTCTCAATTTCTCCTCCCCTTAGGAGATCTCCATTCTCTAAATACTCCCTCATTTTGGAGTTTCTGCTGAAAATTCTGTCAGCAGGGTCAAAACTTTTAATTTTATTAGTAGATTGGGGAGAAGAAAAGGTAAGTATTTATTCCAAGCTCTTTAACGGTGATAGAAAAGCAATGAGAGTGACAGTAAAATCCGTCAGGCACCTTTATTAACAGCAGTCTCATGTGGGTTTGAAAGAGGAAAATTGGCTCAGGAAAGCAGTGCAGCCGGCCACCACCCAGCATTCCCATTGTGCTGAAAATCAACATTTTGAAACTGTCCGCACAACAAAACTTCCAGAGTGTCATATGGAAAAGATTAAACCATTAAGCAAGATTAAAATGTGTGGCATGCCTCCACAGAACTTTATCAGCCTACCGTTTTATGTTACACTATAATGAAAAAATACAATGTCGAAACGGAAAGTTCGATGCTATTGAAGTATATCCTAAAAGTAGAAGTGAAAATTCCCTCAGACCTTTTCAGAAGGACTTGTTTTGACATGTTGTTGTCAAAATTGTGGATCAAACTGAAACATAGGAGTGTTGTTGAAAGGAAACACAGTATTGAAAATGACAAGGAAGTTTTAGTAAGTGTTGTGATTCAGAGTAAAGAAACTGGGTTCTAATCCCACCAAGATGCTCTATGAACCTGAACATTTTCTATCTTTTATCCTCTCTCAAAAATTAAGCTTGGAGCAAGGATGTTCTTTTTCATGTATTTAAGCAATGCCTACCTACTGCAGCGGCAGGTCAGTCTTAATTGGAACCTTTAGCTGTAAATCATACCATAAACCATAATATTATACAGATAATCATATACAGTCCCTCAAGGCATACTCAGATCTGTGGTGATCAAGAAAGAATATTTTCTCTGGATCATTCTTTAAATCACCATCTTAGTTCTGGCCAATAGCCTCCACAAAGATACACACCTTCTACTCAGTAAATAATCCTTTCTTTCCATGGCATTCAGTTCTTAATTTCCCAAGTTATGGCATTATCCAAGATGCCTGTTTAAGACAACAATTTGATGTATCTGGCCTCTGATACCTAGACTATACTTATTAGCCATTCGAACAAGCCACTAAAACATCATCAGGTTGAAGTCTTTTCTTAACCCTCTCTTTTAAAGACTGAGTCACCAGCCTGTTGCTAGCAGGCTCACTACTTCCTGGCCATGGCTGTCACCACATTACGGTCTCAGCCCAGAAAAATGTTCTCCTCCACAATGAGTAACACAGGATTTTGGTTATATGTACTCCAAACAGTCCACTTAACTCCTGAACCCATGCATCATCTCAAAATCTGATGCAGCTTCTATTAGCTGCTTAGATAGCCTGTGTCAGAAACCCTGAAAAAATTGGCAGAGAGCTGTTGTGTCCTTTAATAATGGATTTCTCTTTGGATGATCAGTGTGGACAGGCCCACAGAAATCATGAATCATGAATTAAATGGCTCAATAAATAAAAAATGGACTTATCAAGGACACAACAACCACTGTTGCAAGCCAGGCCCTCTACTGCAAGGAAAAGATGGGCACTAATGTGCCACACGCTTCATGTGCTTCTTCATTTACAGAGGGAGCCATAAGCTTTAAGGAGGAATGACATTTACATTAATGGAAATAAAAGGCAAACAAACGTAAAGTCTCTGCTAAGGACCACAATATTATTTGGTTGACAAATAGTATTGTCAACCTTGAGCAGTCCAAAATGGAGAGTCCATTTCTGGACTTTAAGAATGACTAGGTAAAAATCATGGAGATGTGTTCTGTGTTTGCATGGCGCAGCTTTTGTTTTAAAACAGCAACAGATATTTCTTTGCTGGATTTTTAGATGATACAGGGTACTTGTTCTATGTAAACAGGCTGTGCTAGAAAGCCAAATAGCTTCCTTTTCCTTTTTTCCCTTTTTCTTTTCCTTTTCCTTTTCCTTCAGAAATAAAAGCTGTCATTTTCAGTCACATGCTTCTAGAAGCTGGAGCTTTAAGGAAAATCCCAAAAGCTGCAGAGCTCATTGCAAAATTGCAAAAACACATGTCCTGGCACACGTCACGTTAGTTCTGTCGCACAAGACAGTAGCTGCCTCTGTGGACATCAGACTTGAGAAACACAAAGGCAGCAAAGAGAGAAAAACAGAGCATAATCCTGTCGTCACCCCTGGCCCAGCAGCACTCCTGCAGAGACGCGGGCAGCGGTTCATCCTGTGCAATCTCCGCTCACTTCCCATCCTTTCTTCTGAACCGCAGGCCAGGTTGTGTAGCAGCAAGGAGGGAAGGAGCCATCCCAACGTACGCCGCATCGCTTGCAAAACCGCGGCGTTTTCTGCCCCCGACAATGTAAACAGACAGGCCCGAACCCTGCATCCTTCCAGTCCGCGGCCCTGGGGACGCGGCTCTCGCCGGCCCGTGGCAAGACCCGGTGCAGGAGGGAGGCTGCGCCAGCGGCTGGCCCAGCCCAGGACGTGCCAGGCCGCGGGGTGACAGCCCTCCAGCTGCCTCCTCCGAACGGCGTGTCCTCGCAGTCTCATTTCCGAAGGGTGTTATTTCACTGCTGCCTCCCAGATAATGTAACTGAATCATTCAATTGAGCATAAAATAGAAATTTGGCTTCTTATCTGCTGGGAAACCAGCTTTACTATTTTCTTTCTGCAAAATACATTTTTCACTATCTTATCTTCTAATAAACAATCCCAGCTCTGCAGGCTGCAGAAATGTTCTGAACACATTTAAGAGACATTTTTTCCCCCTCTTTCTCCCGCTCGCTCACTCCCCCTCATCCCCCCTTCCCACCCCTTAAAACGTCTGTTTTAAAGGCATATTTTTAAAAGGGATGCAATTTGTATTCCATCTTCCTTTGGCGAAGGTATATATTTTTCATAAGCCTGTCCTCTGCTTTTGAGGCTTCTCTGCCTCGATTTAATTTTCGTTCCCATTTCCCTTTCCTTCCCCGGCACAGGACTGAAACGCTAAACTCCCCCCCTACCCCTAACGCTTCCCCTTGTTTTAAGAAAAAGGCAATTCAGGCTAAGAAACCACCCTCCCCTCCCCTAGACCTGCGCTCGCCTAACAGAAACTAAACGTGTCAGTGAAAGGGCAGCTATGAATTTTTAAACCTTTCTATCTCGCTCAGGCTGACATCAAAAGCATTAGCTGTAGCACTAAATCAGAGAGCGAGGGGGAATTAGAACATGCAACAAGTCCTGCCTCAGACCGCGACACTGCGATGGGGATTCAGGCAGCTCCTGGGCCCCTCTCGGCGTGGGAGAAGCAGTTGCTCCAAAGCGCGGCATTAAGGGACAGATTTGCAGCTCACGAGCCCTCCTTCTTGGGTAACGGCAGCAGCTAGCTGCCTCCTGCAAAGGATCAGCAAAAAGTGGAACGCTGAAAAAAAATTTAAGAGCTGCACGACGTATTGGTGGTGGTGTTGGGAAGCTGATGTGGGAGGTGGTTCCATGATGCCGCCCCGCACGTGGCTGTATAGTCTTCTCTTCAGGCCTCCCAACTACCCTGTAAGTGCTTCTCCATCCGGGTTAAAGCCTTCCTGGCTCCAAAATAGGCAGAGATTTTCCTTGCATACCCACTCGAGTAGGGTTGTGTATGAAAAATCCACACGATTCCTGCAGAAATGAACAAGTCATAGGAGAGCTGGAGCTGCCGTGTCCTAGCAGCTCCATCTTACAAAACACCTTCTTTGGGCGAGAGGTGCACCTAGTTGCACTCACGCTCTGTGCTCTCCACCAACAGTCACCTCTACGGCTCCACTGCTTTCTTCTTATACTCCTTTTACACCGATTTTGCGTACCATCCTGACAGGCAGGCAGCTATATCTCCAGGCAGCTTTGTCTCAAAGGGAAGATAGCTGGATTTGCTGTAGAGGGGCTCCAAACTAAATGGGATGTAGCAGAAATTTTTCATTTTACTGCTTCTTCACAGGCTGATGTTGATTCCTGATCGCTTTGTCTCTCTTTTTCCTGTACACTATGAGTAGCGCACCAAGGTTAGAGTGCACGGTATCACCAACACTAGCAGAGCATGGGCACAGTTCAAAGGGGTGATTTATTATTCATTAATCATTTAACAGTTTGAAAGCTGAAAGCAGAACTTACCACATCAGGACTCCTACGTGCAAAGCAGCCATTCATATGGCACAGACATGTTTTAGGGAGATCGCAAAGGATGTTCCTACTGAAAGGAAAAGTCAAATTAAAAAAAATTCTGGCACATGAAGCCTGGCTTGTCTCTCTGCAAAGCACTAGAGTGCAGGGATGTTCAGGAACATCATCTGGAAACCCTGGCACCAAAATGCATGTGATATCTGCTCTGAAAACCTTCCTTCCTCATGCTGAGACAGTCTGAGGTGACTTACGGTTTTTCTGTTAGATACTGCCAGCTTGGGGCAAACGCCCAGCTGTTCCCACCGAGGCTGATAAGAATTGTCACTGACTGCAATTTGACAGTTTCTGTGCTTCCAGTAACACATCTTTGACACCTTTCCACCATTTCATCCTCTATGCCTCTTCAAACCTGCCACCACACTTAACTTAGTCTTTATAGACTTTTATTTCATAATTATTTTAGAGGAGGATGAAATGATTAGGAATGGAACTCTTTTTCTTTTAGAACAATACAATTTCATAAAAATTAAAATGTTTTATGGAAATGTGTTGATTTTTAATAGAATACATCTTTCTCATTGCTCTCCCAGATGTCAACACGTTTAGTTTCAGCTTTTTATTTCATCTCAACCTTTATATCATAGAGAATATTAATTATGGCATGTTTATATCTAGCATTTCTAACATCATAAATATATTTCATGTTATGTTGTGAAGTTTTAACGTTACTGAAATATGTTCATGTCCCTGAAGCAATTTTTTTGGGGGGGTAGCATTTCCACTTTGTTAAAAAAAATGCCAACATATTGACTTCTTTCCCATTCTGAACGGAAACAAATTCCAATGTGTCACAGTTGAACAGAAATTCTGTTTTCCAAACAGCTTCAGTTTCCATCTGTCCATAGTGAATCACTGTCCATCCATCCAGACAATCTCTCAGCCTTATTCTTCATCCAGTTTTTTCTATGTGTTTATGTCTCTCCATCTGGCCATCCGTATGCTCCTTGATAACACCATTTACCCTTCCATGGAGCTAATTTTCTACCAGTAGAACATCCACCAAAGACTTGGAGACCGATCTTACTTTTCTGAGCACAGAAATGAACTGTCAAACATAAAGGCTTGATGAAAAGTTTTACAGTTTTGACTGAAGGATGGCAGAACCGATGAAGCAAAAGAAGATCCTGAACTTTAGAGATGTCCTAGTCCATAAACGTTAATATGTTAACATTTACGGACTAGGACAGACAAAGATTTTAAGCAGCAGGAATTACGTGGGCAACTATCCGTTTCCATCAGAAGTACCACAGACTCTTGATACTGAGAGAGCGTAATTGTTCATCCCCTCGTTTTTTCTGGCTTTCATAGTACTTTGGCAGAGGGCCTGGCTTTCCTTTGTCTGGGACCTCACTGAAAAAAGGCAAAGGTAGCCAGAAAGCCATTAGAGTACCCCATGGTGTTCCATATTTAAAATCCACATCAGATCATTGTAATGGTCCATAAAACCTCCACTAACCTGTATAATAAGCTGCTGCATGAAAGAGGGTGCCTTGTCACCAGAGCATCTCCATCTGCCCACCCAGGCGACATGGCCAGTTCCTCAGATGCTCTGTCTTTCACTGCTTTTCTTGCTGGAGATGCAGCTCAAACCTTTTGCTTGTAAATCTGACTGGAAAGGAACAGCCTGACTTGAAGAGAATGGTGGACTCCAAGATCCAGTGAGAAGGCAGTGACATAATGACAAAGGTATTCTTTTAGTCTCCCAAGAAATAGGCAAGAAATAGTTCCTACCACCTCTCACCTAGATCAGAGTTATGCACAAATCCTTGATATATGGTTCAGGTCCTTCACTGAACTTCCACATCATCCCTAAACATTATTTCAGCCAACGATGTGCAGCATTTCCATTCTCCTTATGCACAGATGAAATCTTACAATTCATTGCATTTAGGTGTAGCTCATTGCAAGGTGCTCTGTTGCCCTCTTATCATTTAGAGGCATGTTCGCCAATGTGAATAGAAGGACCAGGATAATCCAAGATCCTAGTGGATTTAGGAATTTAAATCTCTGTGAGATAACATCTAATTGCATTAAACTTCTGTCAGTAATCCAGTCATGAAGAATAATACCCACTTGAACATTCAGAGGAGATAAAATGTTTATAGAGAATGAAGATTGTAATTTTTTCCCAAATTCCACTTATTTTTGCCTCCTTTTTCTTTGCATTGTTATGTTCTAGAGGCTGAAATATTTTGGGGATATTCTAATTTTTATTCAGTTTTGGAAGTAAAAAAAAAGTCCATTTTGAAACGTCCAGAAGAAAGAAAACTCACTTGCTAAAGAGCACTTTATTGCAACAACAACACTTTTTTACTACTTAGTAGTGAAAAAATCACATCTTTTCATCAGCTAGCCAAATAATGTTATTAAAACAAAATATGACTTTAAATCTCAAAATAGGGAAAATTAAGGAAAAAATGTCAACTGCTTAGGAAGCAAAAAAAGATCTATGGCTGTAAATTAATGTACAATCCCACACAAAAAAGGACAAAGCATATACTGGAATACATAAATCAGAAAACAACCTGAGAGAGAAATGAAGCAGTCCTTCCACTAGATTGAGTATTGGTGAGATTTCAGCTGGAGCACTATGTTCAAATTTGGCACTGCGTTTAGGGGAAATGTGAACAAAACGGAGAAAATCCAGAGCAATGAGAGTTATCAAAGGACAAAGAGGAAAGACATAACAACTTAAGGTTGCTTAGCAGAAAAGATGAAGGAAGAAACAGGAGGTAATCACCTGCCAAAGAATAAAGGCTCACAGAAGAAGGTATAAAACAAGAAATACTGGGCTTAAATTGCAGCCAGAGATATTTATGCAAAAAACTTCTTCCCGGTAAGGGTAGTGAAGCATTGGAACAGATTGCTAGGGATGCTTCCAGCCACTGGTTAAACCGATGCCTGGAAGGAGATGGTCTAGCTGACCCTGTGTTAGGTAGGGAACACAACGGGTAACCTCCCGAGATCTCATCCATCCATGCTTTCTGTAAGTCTGTAACTTTACAGGTACCTTAATGTAGTCTCTGTGGCATTTGTCGGGGATACCTGAGCCGTGAATTGCTTTGTGTCCACATGCCAGCTCTGCCCAAACTTCCTGTCAGTTGTGGCTGAAGTGGGATTTCTGGAAACTTTCCTGAAAGGCTTGTAAAGCTCTGGTAAACACAAGGCATGTTGGGTATCCCATTCGGCTCTGTCGCTTTTTAAAAATCTAGTTATTATTGAAAGTTACTGTGCCAGCAGTTGTATTATTAATATTATTATTTATTATTTATGAAGTGCCGAGTGTGTGCTAGATGCTTATATGATTATATACTGAGTTACGCTGGAGTTGCACAGAGTCTGCTGAATTACGATATAATGTTATTACCTACAGCCTTTGCATGAGAATGATATTTTTCATTTACTATAGATGGCTCCTTCATTATGTGATGATCTGAACAGGGTTTATGAATTTTAAGTCATTAATGTGGTAGACCTCCTGACATCAAAAGCAGCCAGCAAGGGAAATGGTACCCCTATTTTACAAACGGAGGCTAATGTTGGGGCTCTGAGGAAACTAAACAGCCCTGGTGTCACACAACAAAGCATAAAAGCTCTCAACTCATCATAAGCTGGTGGTTGTAACTCCTTTGAATGAGATGCCTATCACATTTGAAAACGGAAAGTCGTCATTCCCTTGTAGATTCAGATGTCTTGGCTTAGCAAGAGATCCTGTGGCAATGAGTTCCATAAGCTCATTACTCATTATATCAAAACGTATTCCATTCCTATTCATATCAATAAACTTTCTACCACCTTTCAAGGTAAAAGCAGACTGATTTTCTAGGAGACAGAAGAATAGATGTTCTCAGATTTTCTGTATTCTACTCATTACTTGCCACTATATTACCATGCACTTGCTCACAGGGTTCTTCTAATGAGAGTAAATTTTTCAAATCTTTTGATCTCTCTTTACACAATATTTATTCATGCTTTACACAATATTAATTCATAGTAAAAATCTTGAGACTTTTGAAGATACACAATTGATTTTTCTGCAGTCAAACTGAATAAATAACACGATTTTACAATTATCAGGAATCGTAGTGAGGCATTTTTATCCATTACAAAAACGTGAATCATATTTTTTACAATCTTATCTGATCAGTTCTAATATCTACACTGTAGAAGTAGGACATTAGTGTGTCCATACCTCCAACTGCAGTTTTAATCAGAGGAGAGGCTGCTCTCTGGTTTAATGAGGTAAATGAGACCTCCGGTAATATCGTCTATGTAATTGACATGGTTCTCTGGGAAACATTACACTTTATAATGAAAATACTGTATATAATTAGGATCTAATAGGAAGAAAATAGTAATTAGACAGAATTAACTGAACAGAAGCAATCAAGCAAATAAAGGTTATTCTCTGGAGAGGACCCTTCGGGGTTCAAATGTGTATATCCTATGATTGTAAAGAAGTCACAGTAATTAACGAGATTTTTTTAATTGCATAAGAATAGCCTAACACTAGCTAGTGGAATGACCCCTGCAAATGAAAATGTGTTATTTCAGTCCTGTGCTTTCATAAACGTTGTGAGAAGGAGGTCTGAACCTACTTTTCTTGGTAAAAATATACTGTACTTGATCCTACAATGTATGTGGTTGCATGATGGCTTTAGCAGAGATTATGAAGGCATTACAACCTTTAATTCTGTTCTTGCCCCAACCTGTGTGGTCCTTTGATGCATTTCTCTTTCTGCTCTTGCTCGTAGATGGTTCCAGACCAGCTTGCTGTGCATGAACTTCACAGTAGCACATAAGACTTCACAGCCATAAGCAGATCACGTGGTTTGTGTAGGTCTTCTCTCCAGGGGATCCTTCCCCCTGGAATTACAGAAGTAAGTCTAGCCAATTGGTTAAGTGCAGGTCCGAGGCCGTTCTCATCCACGTAGGAAACCTCCAAGCCTGTACTGTGAAACTCTTCACTCCCACTCTGGATCATGGATGTCGGGAAACCATTAGCGTTCCTTAAAACAGTTTTAGGAGGATCTCAGATTCTCATCCCTGTGATCTGGACAAGAGAGATTACACGAAACCATGCCTACTCTAGCTCACGCCGTGCAAAGTTATTCTGAGACCAGCTGTTGCTAAGCACAGTGTGGACGCTTTAATCCCCTACCAAAACTAACAGTGTTAACAGAAAGCACACAGGGCATGCTCCTGAACCTAGTTCTCTCCCCAGGCAGGCTATAGCTCTTCAAGCCATTGCTGTTGTGAAATCATCAGGAAAAAAAACAGGCATCCAGCAGCCCAGTATATGCCCAACTGGATGCCGGTATGGCACAGGGTATTTCTAACAGTGGGGCTCTTAGAACTACAGATATATGATCTTTATGGACACTGACTAACACCACATGCAGTAACTTGTGCTGCAAATTCTTAAGTCCCGCAAGTGGATAAGTAAGCTCAATGCTTCCTTTCCTCTGCACATCTCTGAAAGCCAGCCACCTGTCCTAGGAGCAGGGAGCTTTCCTGAACACTGCCACCTAAACATACTTCTGTTCATCTGTGAGAGCAGATTGGGTCTCCCCGCAGGTAACTGCTTCTCGAGGATTCCTTCTGAGTCATCTTCAAAGGGTGAAAACAACGGTCAGACAGAGGAAGGCGGCAGAAACCGTGCAGAAGCATGAGCTGTGATGGATTTTTTCTTCTTTTTCTCCATTTCTCTACTGGAATCAGTCAGTGACAGAGGAGAAAAAAGTGGTTTTTAGGTAAGCACAGGACGATAAGGCAGAAAAACGGATGACCAGAGGGCATAACATAAGAGGGGATGAATCCAGTACTGAAGCAGAAATCACGAGTATACAAAACTGACAAGACCAGGACTTGATTTAAAGTAGTTCCTATTGCTTAACAATACTCCTTCCACTCCTATCTATTTATCTGCTTTATTTATCTATACATTGATCTTTCTGGGAAAGATTTAGTACAACTGTCAACATAATATTTAGCATAAATTAACAACAAGAATAGCTGCATGGATTTTTTTTTCTTCACATAGATCAAAAGTGAAGTTCTTGCATGGCTCCCAAGTCGAATGAGATTTTTTTAAGTCACACAGACTTTTCCCAAAGAATTTGCTCCTTCAACTACTAAAACATGTGTGGCACTAACCACAGATTTTTCTACACTCAAGAGATCTAGCTAGATTGGGGACCCTTTCTCAACCGTATGCCTTCAGTAGATACCAGGTGCTGCCTTTTCGGAGGGTAAATAGAGCAGATTTCTTTAATGTGGCCCCCATGTCTCATTTCAACTCTAATTTTTCAGGTTCTCCCATTGGAACCCAATTGCCCATTTGTGCAGATATAGATGCATTGATTTCAATGGCAGAAATGTTGCTGAGTCAGAATTTCAGCCCGTTTTCCTGTCCAAAGCAAATCTTCTGGAAAGGAATCCAGTACTGACCTGAAGACTTCAAGATGGAGAATCCAGCACGTCTGTTAGTACTTTGTTCCAATGGTTAATTACCCTCACTGTTACAAAATATGTCTTATTTCTAATTTGAATTTGACTGGCTTCAGCTTCCAGCCATTGGTTTTTATTACGCCTTTCTCTACTAGATTAGAGTCCTTTAGTACCCAATATTTTTTCCCAGTGAAGATACTTATACACTTTAATCAAGCCACTTCTCAGTCTCCTATTTTGATAAGTGCTTTGGTGAATTGAGGTTAAAAAAGCTAATAGAAAGGATATGAGTAGAACTTGTAAAATTTTTTTAAAAATCTGAAAACTCAGTGGGGAAAGAGAAGATAAGGGGAATTCTAATTGAATTTGTCATCAGTTTTCCCCCCTTTATTTTTAAGTTTCAAGCTTCATTTTTCAAATAAAAATATTTCCGATTCTATGTTTTTTCTTCTTCTAGTGGGGAAGAAGATTAAAACAGAACTGTTTTTCCAGTTTGCCTACATTTTATTAGCTCGCCTCTTAGCTACTTGTTTATAGGCCACAAAGTAAAGGAGGTGAAACTCTGTCACAACTTTTCTAAAGAGAGTGCTTAGAGAAGATCAGGCTGGAAGAGGGAAGGTGAAATGGGTGAGCCGCTGAGAATGGGGCGTCTCTCAGCACCAATATATTACCCTGTGCCTGGAGGGGTAAGCTATGTTTTGGGGTCTCTTGAGCTTTGTCTCCTCTGGGGGGGATAGAAACTTCTCTCTAGCACAACTTTGCATGTCTTTGGACTATGTTTGCAAGGCACAGAGTTGCCCAAACGCCTTGCAGAAAGGAATGTTTCAGCTATACTCGCGGTGTTCATCTAGTAAATCCCTTCTGTAACAACTCCGAACGGGTTCTCTGGGGACCCCATAGCACTCACAGAGCTATGAAAGGTACCCATGGTATGGATTATAATCTATTATGGCCTGGAAAAGGACCAATTCGGCAATCCAAGCTCCCCATGCTGCTCCCATAACCAAAATAATCCCCACCATTTCATCTGGCTCTCAGTGAATGATGTCAGATTACCTGAGCAGTGTTTAATCCTTTTGTTTTTCAATGCACCAAGCAAAGTAGGCTAGAATTCAGCCTATAGATATAACTTAAAAATAGGGAGAAGACCGTAGGAGAAAGTCTGGGACTGAAACTGTACCGGAGTAGGACTCAGAGCACCTAAGTTTTCTTCCTAGCTCTATTGCTGAGCCTGTTCTTGAACTTGGGCAAATAATTTCACTGTCCTGTGCCTCAGTTTCCCCATCACTAAAATGATCTGGACAAATGAACAAAGACTGCTGCTGAGCAGTGGCCAAATGTGAAAGAAATGAAAACAAAGAGATGGAAAACTGAGCAAGCGGTGTTTATGAAGCCTTGTTTTCCCTGGCCTGGTGTCTGGGTTCTCTACTGTCAAATAAGCAACAAACTCACGCTGCAGCTGTCCTTCAAGAGAACTTCCAGGATTTCACTCAGCCCCATGGCCTACTTTGAGGATATTTATAAGAACTTTATGTCTTTACAGCTTGAGCAATTCTCTCAATTTGGTGGGAGTGGTTGGTGGATTTGGTGGGAATGGAGAATGGATACACAAATTATTCTAGGGAGGACAAACACACAAACACCATGTGCAAGAATGATTGCATGCAAAATCTGTGGGTTTTGTCTTAAAACAAACTAGTTTGGCTGGGTTTTTTTTGTCTTTTAACAGTGTATCTGATGTGTAAGGGTGTATCTGATGAAATGAAAAACCAGTGGGAGGGGGAACTTATGGGCTGAGAAAAACATTTATAAAATCATTTAATTTAAACCCAGATTAAATATTTCATTCTATTTGTAGGACTCTTAAGCATTGTAAAAAAAAAATCTTGCCTTCTGTTCAAAATGTTGGCAAACCTGGAGAAGAAAAAGCCGCTTTAGACCACTGAGATATTATATTTTGAAAATATCTCAAAGAATGACTTCTCCCTGCTTCAGATTAATTCTGTCCACCTCTTTTCTTTTTTTTTTTTTTTTTTTGGGGGGGGGGGGGACGGGGGTGGATCAGAACTATTTATCAGATTCAGTCTAACTTTGTGGCTATTTTTCGCCCGGCTACAAAATTACCACTTCTTTAAAACTTTACACTAACCCCTAAAAAACAATACTGATCCCTCCCTGCTCTATGAAGTCTTTGATACTGATACATTAAAATTATCCTGTGGCAGCTAGGTAGTGATATTATTATTGTTCTCTATTACCATGGGCAAAGTATGATCCAGACAAGTATCTAATAGTCACTTGTGCACACCAAAAGTAAGATGAAAAACCTCAGCAAGTTCAAAGTTTGTAGTCCAATTATGTTCTGTCTTGCGGGTGCTCTATAGGGGGTGAAAGTAATGTCCCTCAAACCACTCCAGATCACTGCAATATCTAACAAATCCTTTGGCACTCCAGCAAGGAGTTCAAAGAAAGAGCATCATCAGCTCGAATAATTACTGCCCATATTAAGTGGTTTAATATTGCAGATGGATGTAAAAGGCAAAGGACAATGGTTCAAACACAAAGAGCCTAGCAAAGTACAACCTGGGGAAGGCCACAGATATCCAAAGCATTGTCCTTTTCCCTGTTCTGTTCTCTGCAATATTAAACCACTTAATCTGTAATTGCCCAAGCTTATGATGCCTTTGCTTTGAACTCTCTGTAAGAGCGCCATACATTTTGTCAGATGTTTCTAAAACAAAGTCTACCAGGAGGCTGAGAGGTCTCTTAGTAGCTATGACAATGGTTTAGTGGAATATAATTTCCAGTAAAGGGAACTAATTTAATATTTTTACATATCATATAAGCAAGGCACCAGCTGAGCAAAAGGAATGAAAATTATAGCAAGAGGCAATCAAGATGAACAGTGCTGTAAAATCATACCTCACTGATGTGCGCTAAGGTTACTGCGGTAACTTGGCTTAGATATGAACTGCATTTTCTTCTCAGTAACAACAGCTCAATCTGATGGAAAAGGCATATCAGCCTTTGAGCCAGGCACAGTAGGGTTTGATACTGGTCGTGCCACTGATCTGCTAGGTGACACTTGGCCAATCACTTCTTCCCCTCCATCCTATCTTCCTATAGTTTGCCATGTGTTATCTTTCAAGGCTGAAAACTCTTTCTTAACATGGAGAGTCCCTTACATTGTAGGGTGGTTGTATATAGATTCAGTCCGTGAGGTTGTGCTCGATTACACAGAATAAACATGCAAGGAAGGCATATATGAGCTGTTTGAAGTTCCTTAGATGTGATCAGGTCTTCTGATGCTGCCTTTGTGCACACAGAGCACAGGGGTCCTGAGGTACAGTCATGCCATAAACGTTCCACATCTTCCTTTTATTTCTGTTCAGGACTCCTCTGTCTGCAAAAGGTCTTACCCTCCTCCCCTGCGGTGAACATATCACAGAGAGGGAGGTAAAACCCTCTTTATGCAGGTAAGACTAGATTCTTGATACTCTAAAGCAAAGGCCCCTGAGCTGGTTTGGCAACTGTTCTTGTTCCTTGGGGCACTGAGGTCTGAGCATGGACAGAGGATGGGGAATGGAGATAATTGTAATCATCTAAAGTCTGGAACACACATAAAAGAGTAAAGTAGCTTCTCTGTCTCTTCATTTGAGAGATGCAGGAAGGTAGAGAAGCATGAAAGGGCTTCAAATCCACCTCTTCCAATTGTATTTGCATCTGAGTTAAAGATTAGGCACGTGGCTCTACACAGCATCAGACTGCCTACAGCTTCTTCACTGCTTTGCCACGGATGACATCGTCTGCCACTGATCACCTAAATCTAGCTGGGGCCATGAAGCCTGCATCCTTGAAGCACGGATGGCAAAAATCAACCCAGTCAGCCTGGACTGATTCAGAGTTCAGCTACCACATTTAACAGATCACCTTTGTATGAGAACAATAAAAGATAACAGTGCTGGGAGCTAGCAGGCCTTCCCAGCCTCAGTTTCAGGCTCAAAGTCAAGTCCAGGACAAATCAGCAGTTCGTCAGAGACCAGCAGCTAAAAAAGTCAGGCCCTATGTCTCTCATTTTTCAATATAAAACACAATACTCAATATCAAGCTGGTTCAACTGCACCTTTAATAATTAGCTCCCTTGTATGCATTATATCCATACACAGGGCTTCTGCTTGACGCCGTAAGGCTACCTACCCTTGGCATTGTATAGGGACTGGGAAGCACCCTTAAATAAACGGAGATCTTCCGGGACACTGTGTATTTGCTGTCAAAGTCGTCAGATACTAGTAATGCGTGCAAGTAAAAAATGTAAGTAGGCCTTGACTCTCTGCAGAGGATTCATCATTTGCACTTGGCTGCGTGCTTGTCGAGTCCTCATGTAAACTTATGTAGGAAGTAGATGTGATGCAAGTAGTTTCTCCAGTGACAGAATCTGCCACTGGGTGACGTCTTATGTTTTGGGATTCTTCTGTTCAGACAGTACCATTCTTGCTGAAATGAAGAGTCTGTTTTTCCCCTGTTATTTTTCCCTTCTTATTCCTTGATTGTGGTAGCATATGTTGCTTCCTCTTGTGTGAAATGCTTTCTGCTCTCAGATCATTTCTCTGAAAAGGAAAACTTCCCTGTAGCATCTCTCAGGAGCATTTGCAATAGTTCACATGGTTTCAGAAGTCTGGTGTGCAGAAGTGTTTAGTATGATTTGGCTGCCCAACTAAATAATTGCTTTTTGGCATTCTACAGATGTCCTACTCCTGTTCTTTGAGGGAAATACACTGAATTATTGAAATAATATAGAGTCAGGAGTAGGATAGGAAGTGCCATCTTACGCTTAAAGCGTTACACTTGAACTCAGGAGATGTACATTCAGTTTCCGACTCTGCCACAGATTTTTTGAGAAGCCTTAGGCTTATCACAATATCTGAGATTCATTTCGTCTAACATAAGCTATGCAAAATGTTTAGAAGAAGTTAGTTGCCCAGGCTCCTCTCATAGTCAGTGGAGTGTAAGAGAGATCTCCAAAGAGTTTCACCCCACCCTGAGATATGTGACTAAGATATGTGAAATGATTCACACTCTGGAGGTGTTTCTCTCTTTAATGCTAACAGGAGACTAAATGACTAGGTTGGCCTAGATACCTTCTAGATGGCTAAAAGTAGGTGCAATTACTTCCACCCCTCGTCTCTCTCCGTTCCTCAGTTTCCCACATATAAAATGCTGAAGACAATACTGCCTTCCTCTGCTTTTTTGACTTTATTGGGTTCTAAACATTTCTTTAAAAGAAATAGTAAAATAGGACCGGACTTCAGCTGCATCTTAGAACTACAGTGCTATAAATAATACAAAGACTTGTTTATGATTCCAGTAACTTCAGGCTCTGAACTTCAACATAATATAGAACCAAGGATTGGCTACAGAAACAGGGCTTACTTGATTAAAAATGTTGAGAGAAATAGGTGGGAAGTTATGTGCATGCATTCATGCAACATCTGAAGTACCTCAGAAAAGTTGGATGAAATTAGAAAAAATGACTAAAAATGTAACCACAGATGTAACTTTTATAATAGTGAGTATATGTGCAATAGCTCATAACTAGAGCAGGTTGAAAAATGTTCCACTAGAATATTTTTTTCTGTCAAAAAACGATATTTTATTGAAATCAAACTGTCGTGGGGAACATGTTAATTTAAGTGGGTGTGTGTGTGTAAGTGTGTGTGTGTGTGTGTGAGTGTGTGTTTTTAGAACTAGAACTGAAGTGAAATGTTCTCAATAAGGTTCAACTTTATCAGAACAGAATGTTTCAAATTTTTGGACGTTGAAACAACTCCATTAAAAATATTTTATGCAGATTGGTAATGCTTAAAATATCAAAACTGGAAGAAAGTAATTGGAATTCATCAAAAATAGTGCACCGGATAAGCACAAATTATGTTTTTAGAAGACTTCTTTTGGAAGAAAAATCTAAAATTATTTCCTTTGCGTCTCTAAAAACAATCCAGATCTGAAAGGCTAAAACTCACTGCCTTGGCCCCACTGCATGAAGCATTTAACTTGAAGTAGTTATATCTTCATTTCTGTATGTCACCCACTGTTCTCATACATGGGCAGGAAAAACAAAACAAAACCTTGTGTCACAAGCATTTCTGTTGACAAGTTATTAACAAAATCACTACTGAAGATCATGGCTGCTGTTGATAGATCAGGCTATGGGAGCCGCTTTCAGAGGCACAAAGACAATTCTTGTAAATCCTGCAGGGGAGAGTCTCTCAGTTCCCGTCTCAGAAGCAAATAAATTCTCTCAGTCTTCTTCATGGTGTCCTGTTTAATCGACAAGATTTCTGCAGACTCCTTTTTTCTGTATACCTGTAACACATCAGATTCCCAGTGTCTCCTGCTCTTCCCTATTCAGCCACTTCTCCAAGGATCAGTCTGTTTTTTTTCTCTACGTACAGTATTCTCCAGGGCTTCTAATTCATATTTTCCCTGCAGCGCTTAAGCGAGAGAGGGCTCAGACAGCTTCTGAGCTCCATGTTTGACAGACTCCAAAGACTCATTTCATCAGCCGTTAATCTCCCACTATCCTCTAAGCTTTATCTGTTAAGACTGAAGCAAGCAGTGCAGCTTTGCCATACTTTAGACTTGCTATTATTTTCCATAATTTTTCTCAAAAGAACATAAGACTAAATCAGTCTCTCATCCCTAATATGTTGATAATCGTTTTGAAATATTTAAAGCTTCTCTTCTGAATGCTTCACTGAAATAACCGTCCCATCTCTCTCCTGGCACTTTCTGGACTCTTACTTAGGTGCTCCCTTTTTCCCTGTCTGACTTTCCCAGGCTATTCTGTTGTCTCCTGGCCAAAGATTCCTCTACACCCTTGCTTCTCATCTTGACATTTGCTTCAAAATTTCCTTTCTACCATTAAATTTCTCCACCTGCATTTTTATACTTCACATCAGGTGTCCTCTACCTTCCTCCAACAGTCCCCGATGCTGCATGGTCTTTGGTACCTACTAACTTGATTAAAGTCACCTACTAGCTACAGTCACTACCTATTACTATGACGACTACAGGAAAAAAAAAAATCTCTTTTGGTTGGACGTTGTTGCATCAAATCCCGTAGAACTAGAAATGTCTTCTCACAGTGCAGAGATCCCATGTCATTCAGAGAATCAGATTTGCAGCAGGTTCAGGCTCATAATAGATATAAATAGATAGCTTTGACAGCAGCGGAACCTAACTGCTTCTACCTGCAAAATAACAGGAACCTTCTTTGTTTCCCAGAGCCTGCTGCACCATCCTGCTATAACCTACAATTAACGCTTAGCATTTGCTTGCTGAGTTATACGTATCTAAGTTATAATTCAACCTGTTTCATCCAGCCAAAGGTGTTAAACCATATCTACTTTGGTGTTAAGAGGAGCTCTCACAGAATTAAGCTGGCTTGACTGACCTACAGGATGGAAAATAGCCTCTAGACAAACTCTAATGTCATTGCAACAAATATTCAGTGCCACCAGGCCAGGGTGTTTGCTTCTGATTTTTATTCTTCCTAGCTGTGAATAACTATGCAAGAAAGGGGGCTGAATCCTATGGGAGCGTATCCCTCGTACCATTTAATGATGTATTGAACTCTCACATAAAGTACTAAGAACTGAAATTTTTCAGCACCTGAGATGTGCAAGGCCCCACATCTCTGTGTAGCATCCGCCTGCCTATAGAGATCAAGGCAAGCAGAAAGCAACAAGCTATTTAACAGAGGAATCTCTGCATCCCATTGCATACTAATTAGACACTAGGCATAGATACATCAGAGGAAGCAGAGGGAGAGAGGAGGGGAAAAAAATCTCTTGGCAAGACAATGTTGCATTTCAATCTTTCACCTTCACTGGGTAATGGGATGTGATGGAACATTAAAACAAACAAACAGCTTTTGGTGTTTACAAGAAATGTTTAAATGGGAGATCACGAGCCAGAGGTGCTCCACAGAACATCTGGAGTACTGGAAAACAATGTGATTACGCAGATGAGTCACATTCATTAGGCTATAAAATCTCCAGTAATGAATGTACGAAAGGGACTTTCATGTAGATTGTCATCTATAGCCAAAACAAAAAACAAAAAACAAAAAAACCTCAAGATAATACACTTGGCACTTCTTTCCATGTCTGCCTCCCTTTCCTCCTCCCCTTTGGAATGAGACTCCCAGTGTAATGACAAAGCTTCATGCTTGCAGCTCAAAACCCATGTTTCCAGCACAGGCACACATCCATGTGTGGCAGTGGCTAGGGAGAAAAGAAAGCCGGGATCCACATGTGAGGTTAGCACTGTTCCGCAGTCACTGGAATGAGACTTCCAGCACACTCATCTCCCCATATGCATTGGATACCTCTTCCCCGTACACCCCTCCAGTGCACTTCCACCTGGCTTAATAGAGTCAGAAAGATCGATACTCTGGATGCTATTGAGCCCATGGACCTGGCTGTGTTGGCTCACACTGCCTGCGGGACAGCCACCCCATGCACCAGGCTGAGGAGATGGGTCCAAAGCAAATGGAAGGAAAGCACCCTGACGCACACAGTGTGCAGTTCAGCTGCGAAATTCCTTGCCTCTGGGCACTGTGGTGCTGCACATTACATGGATTCAAGGGTAGGCTATTAGGTTAAAAAAAAGCCTACACGTAGCCAGGAAGACTCTGAGCTGAACGTTAGTTACCAGCATGGGGGAAGTAGCACTGCAAGATTGCTCTATTCGTGTGGTTTCCCCTGCATAACATGAGAGGTGACACTGGGCTGTGTAGGCATTTGGTCTGACCTAGGATGGCATTTTTCTGCTCTTACATTTCATCCTTAGAGACTTGTAAGGCCTGAACCCGCATCGAGGGTGAGAACTGGACTCATTCCACATAAACCACCAGTCATCAAAAAGCCAGAAATTTCAGACAGGGCCTCAGGACTAAGTTTCATCACAGCAGTAAGAGGAGAAAAGATTCCTTTGACCTATCCTAACAATCTTAGTGAGACTTCTTGGAAGAGGTCCTCTAAATGTGGGAGCTGCCTCCCTCAAATCCTGGTCCCAGATATGTCTTTCTAACCAGCAAGTCAGTGATGGCAGAATTTTCCCCAAAGCAAGGTTAGCAATCGCTTTGCCACATTTCAGGATCTTTTATCACTTTAGAACTATTGGATGTTGTCAGCTGAAGTGAACAGTATCCCATCCCCCCTGTTTAGCTCATTCTTGAACATTGATGTTTTAAAATAATGTGCTTGTGGGTTTTATCTGTTGCTACTGCCTGTGTAACATATCACAGCTTCCTGAAAGTACTCATTACTCGGAGGATATTTTTTTCCAATAAGCCTATTTGTAGAGTTGGCACCTTCTTTTCCTTTCCAGTAGATCTATTTCCCCCTGGACCATGCCTGTCTGGGGAGATCTCACTCAAGGACAATTGGGCTTCAAATTGGGAAATCAGACTGCTAAATCCTTTAGTTATTTTTGAAAATCCCATCCTTGAAGCTTAAGCCACATGAGAACTTCATCTGCTTTCTGTAATTTGCTGGTTTTCAACTCTGTTTCTGGAAGGATTTTTTTTCTCCTAGGCAGAGGACTGTGACCCTTGTTTAGACATGAAATCAGTTCAATTGAATAAGCAATAATTGCATTTCCATAGGAAAAATATATTTTCTATTTTCTCTTTCTGACATGAGTGTGAAATAATTAAATCTTTGCAATTTGTTTATTTTCTTTCCTTTTTGAGGGAACACGCAGTTACCTGACTGCTTACATTTCGCTCACTTCATAGCAACCAAAATATTTTATCTGCTCATCCCTGGCTCTGTGTCTGGAGTGGCACTTTGGGAACTATGAACTTGAGGATCTTTCACCAGCTTTTTGCCTCACTGGCCACGTCTCACTTTGCCACGTTGCTTCTCAGTGTTTCCTTTTTCTGTAAAACACTGAGATGCCATTAGCATGCATTAATTAATATTTATAAAGTGCTTTGACATCTTCATGTAAGTACAAAGCCTTATGATATGAGAGAGAATGCAAATGTCACATATGTTACTCGTACATAAAGGCTTGAGCGATCTGTCAGCTCTGGGGCCACGAGTTCCCGGCAGCTCTGCATGACATGTCAGGGGTGCAGAGCTGGGTGCCGCAGCTGAGATCTCTAGCCAAGCGCCACAGACTGGGAGTGGGTGGCTGCAAAATTCTTATCCTGAACTCGTGCAAGAAGATAGCAAGAAAAAAAGTGAAGCTATCCCCAGAAGAAGCAGAACCATTTTCAAATGAGAGCAGATCTAGGGACAGGGCAATTTAAGGGTAGGGTTAGTAGGAAAGCAGTTGTCCTGTGCTGTGAGCGCTTCAGAGATTATGCGGGAGAAGAGTGGTGTCTTTTGGTGTGAACAAGGATGAAATCTGAACCTGGCTATGAAAGGGGGAGGGAAAAGGGTCAGGTCAGATCAGATTGTTTCGGAACCATGTATTAGTTTTGCTGTTCCCACTTCAGTTCACTACAACATCAAAATGAAAAAAATGCTAATACATTGTTGTTCACAAACTGCCTAACTGGGACACTTCTGACAATTTTGAAATGTTTGGGAAAGTTATATTTTTAGTATTTGTTAAATTGAAAAACTTGTCAATCTTTTCCTGGGGATAAAAAAGACATCAGAAATTCTAGTGTAAATAAAGCTAAATGTTCCCAGGTTAGCTGTTACCTACATATATTCACACAGCCCCCACATAGTGCTATCTTCCCCCAACCCCCTGCCTGCTCAGTCCATCTCTACTGAGTATTGACACGTTCATTACAGAATTCCACTTATAGGGCTAAATAAGTCCTTTCCTACAGGATTTAGCCTTCATGTACGTATCAGCAATTAATCAGGAGTCTCTCTTGGGTAGGCAGTCCCTGGATGTGTGCCTCTCCTTCCTTCCTAGCAAGAAGCAGAAGCTTCCAAACCATGTGGACCATCAGCTCCTGGTGTGCAATGGGCCCAGCGAGGAGCCGTGCACCCTCTCTGCATTAGAGCAAGGGTGGCAGGCAAGAAAACCCCAAAAGTCTTTGCTGCTCATGGGGAGAGAACCCAGGCCTTGACTTCCAGCCCTTTTTCCTAAATGAGTGTCAGAGGCTTGTTAGAAGTGGGTAAGAGGACCCCTGTGTCAAGGAGAGAGACTCCAGCCTCTGCAGAGCAGGAGCTTACAGGCACCCAGGCATCCACTCGCCACCGCCACCGCCTAACAACGTCGCAGCGCTCCCCGGGATAACGGACTTGATGGATTTCACACTTTCAGGCTTTTGCTTTGAAAGAGCCCCAGCTTTTATCTTAGCAAAGTACAGCTTTGTAACCTAAAAATAGTCCTCCCAAGCTCCTTCCATCGGAACAGCAGAAGATGAGCTGGCGACTCTCAATTTTTGGTGCTTCTCTATCAGAAAGATGAAACATTTTCCCTGTAATCCTCCAAAATGGAATGTTTAGGGTTTCAAAGGTTACTGGAAATTTCCTTGGCAGCTGGTCAAATATGTGATCCCATTAAAGCCTCCCTGATGAGGAAGTGTAGCTTGACTCTGAGAGAAAATGAGGATGGGACGGGAGAGAGTTTCAAAAGAAGAAGGGAAGGAGAGAGAGAAAAGGAAGGAAAAAAAGACTCCATAAACAAAGACATTGAATGTCCAGGACATTTAATCTGCCAAAGTCTGTCTCTTTTTTTCAGAGAGGAAGATAAGAAATTCCATCAGACAACTCTCATAACCGCCCAAAGTCTGATCATCAATGAGCAAGAAGCAGCCCTGCGCAAGGGAAAGGGGTCATTCGGGTCCCCCTTGAGTTTACCAAGAAGCAAGGGAAAGCCAGGCACTTTTTTCTTACCAGCATGGCTCATGGCTTCGAGTGTGAGAAAGCACCTGACAACCTGGGAGGAAAAAAAAGAAAGACTCCTGGATCCCACACCCAGTGCTAACTGCCTGCCGCTCACTTACTACCACACACACTGCAAGGCGTAGCCAGAGTCAGAGCGGCTCTTTGTTAGCAGGAGCAAAGGATGAAGAATTGTGTTTTACACGCTCTATTGTGAACCTGTAAATGGCCTTGCAGGAAATAACGCACTGGGATTGTTCGGGATGACAACAAGCATCTCCATGTCTTGGCAGTACAAATGCTCTGAACCGCAACATTAGCTCTGGATGGAAAGGCAGGTGTGGGGGCTCTGCAGTGGGCACTGCTATGGCTGCGTGTCGTCCCGTCCCGGGCTCGGTAGTAGGCATGGAAACCTCATCTCAGCGCAGGAGACGGGCTGCACCGGCCCTGCATGCGGGTGACCTCTCACAGGCGTGCACGTGGCTGCTACCCGTCCGACAGGGAGAGAGCAGGTGATATCTATGTTCCCCAAGGAGTCCTGCGTACTACAGTGGAGGGAGGGTTACATCCTTCCTTAGGACGGCTGCTGAGATTCGGCAGCTGCCTTTTTTTCTTTTGCATCAGACTTACCCATGGGCAAGAAATAAAGTTCTCAGTATTTCTAGCAGAATGACAAGACATCAAGTCTCCTTCCAGCATCATTTTTTACTTAAATGGATACCCACTCCCTGCTCTCTGCTATTAATGAGGAATCATTTGCCAGTAAGAATAGGCTACGTGGGTTCAGATAAAATAAAAAGCCATTTCCCCCGCGCTTCCCTACGGATGATATTCTGACCTGCTGTTCTGCACACAGCTGAGCTGGGCTGAGCTTACAGCCCTTCAGCCTCCCCCTTAATACCCACCATCATCTTCACTACCCTCAGTGGAGAACACTGTCTCTCCAGACTTACCAGCACAACTGCAGGCATAATAGTTGCCTAACCTGGTTTCTTCAAACTGGGGTAGAATAGAAAAAAAAACTTCTCCCACGACTGGCTTCAGTTTTTGGGCTCTGAAAAGCTACTAATTTTCTTTTTTTTTTAAATCATGTGTGATCATCATTCACAAAAACCCAGCAGATACCTGTCTCCCTGCTGTATCCATCCACAGGTAAGCAATGCTAAGCCAGATTTATCCCTCCAAATAGAGTTGAGGGAAAATGGGGCAGATGGGATGCCAGCTCATGCTCCCATCACAATGGCAGCTCCACAGTGCTAAAGGGAATCAAAAGCACTATACGCTTGTATTAATTAGCGGCAAAAACTGCTATGACTCTGAACACCCAGAAGGAACAGAACTGATGAGCAAGTGCAGGCTGCTTCTGCATAATCTCCTTTCAAATCCGAACCCCAATTTAACAATGAGCCAACGGGGTACTTCGTAATAGTGCCAGCCTGCACAGGTTTAACTGTGCCAGTGACATGAGGAATGCGTAAAATGCAGCAAATAAATCCCCAGCTTCAGGAACAGGGTGTCGTTCCAAGTGGCAAGGCCTGTTCAGCGTGGATTTATGACCCCCGCGGAGGCATGCATTGCCATCTGCTTTCTCCAAGCCCCGCCAAGCAGGCTGTGTGAGATGCACAGACTTGGCCCCTCGTTCTGAGCCTGCCCAAATGCTCAGAGGGCTTTGCACTGGGAAGGCTGCACTGGCTGGTAAACTCAGCAGCTGCAGATCCTGTGCCGGTTAAAAAAGGATGCAAAAATGGGTTAGCTCCTGTGTTAAAAGGGGACTGGCATTTCCTAGGAGGGAAAGGGCTAAAGACGAGACCGAAAATAGCCACGTTTTCTCACGTCTGTATGTCAAAGGGCTGTGTGCATGGGAGTTCATGTGTGCAGCTTATTTATTCACACCTGCAGTTATTTGCGTAAATAGGACTTTATATATATTTACGTGCCCACACCCTCTAAGTGACTGGGTTTTAATGACCAGGTTTACAACGCACCAAAAGTTTCTCTAGTTGCAGGCACCCAGTTTGGGGTGTCACACTCATACCCTATCACACTCATTCACACCCTATCACACTCAGTCCTTTAAATAACAGCACTACCATGGCAGGAGATATCTTCTTATTAGCACACCACACACTGTCTCCTGGCCTGCTTCCATTCATTCCCAACGGCATAGAGCGAGTGTCTCTTATTTTTTTCTTCCTGCTTTCCCTTAAAGACCCATTGATGGCTTTTTGAGAACATTTGCAAGAAGGAGAAGGGAAAAAGAAATCCACTTCAGGGGTGCCAGATGCTAGTTGGAGATATATCATGTGCCTTCCTTCCCCGACCCACTACTGAGCACTGCTGCAAAAACAGACTTTCAAAAACATCAGGTTCATCGCTGCTACAGCTAGAAATGACCTCTTAGATCATGCAGTCCCTCTCCCTGCCTCTCAAGATGGCTCCCTGGTGCACACTTTAAGCTGTTTTGTCCAGCCTAATTATCTATTCCTGCTGTTAATGGGGTGGAGTACCAAATTCTTCTGAGTGCCACCATCTTTCAGGGATATTTTATGGTCTTTCTCATCCTGGTGGTTTGCATGGTGGAGATTTGAGAATGCAGTCCTGACACTTTAAGGCCTTAAAGAAAAGAAGTGTCCTCATAGTCTTGGACATCAGTGCAACACGGAAACTATAGCCTGAATTTGGGGAACTTCTTTATACGCTGCAATAAAGCACAGAAAGGCTAAATCAAGTGCTGCAAGGATTTTCCTGTTCTGTGCTTTGACTCTGGAACTGGAGATTTCTCTCTTACTCTCTCTCATGAATGCGTGAAACACACACAACTTCATTGAGTATATCTAGAGAAACAAACGCAAATGTACACATATCTGCCTGTGTTGTAGGTGTATCTATTTATTCACACACAGGCTATTATCTATACATATGTGAGCATGCACATAGGCATGAGTGCACACAGTGGCAGAGATCTCGAACGCCATGTCCTAACCTGGCAGACAGCTTGGTTTTTCTGCTCCCGTTTCCACTGTGCTCAGCAGCCTGAGGCACACTGAAAGCCTGTCGTGATGTCGCAGAAAAGCTGCCATAATAATTCCAGCCTAGGCTAAACTCTTGTGCTATCCTCCTTGCTGTGTCCACGCACTGAGTCCCTCCTGACCAGAGTTTATGTGGCAACATTTGTCATGCACCTTTCCTTTCTAGCCTGATTTCCAAACGAAAGGAGGCTTAGGTCATCTATCTCAAACTGTCTGTCTGTCAGAATGGGCAAGAATATGAGTTTTTGACATGTTTCACGGAAATAAGTCACCAGGTAAAGGAGAGAGCCCTGTTAGTGAACCCCAGCCCTTGGATTAGCCAGCAGAGCATCCACACTGACCAGGCATGCTGCAAATGCACCCACTGCAGGAAAAGCTTCAAGCACGAGTCTGTTAGACATAGATCTGTTGGGACCAGGCTCTCTGCAGTCTTTTGTTCACAGAACCATCTCTGACTTTCTCCAACAAGCACATTTCACCCACTGCTGTTGGGGGCAGCTCTCACACCCGCAGTGAGAAGGGAGGATCCTCTTTCTCAGCTCAGGCCATTCCCAGGTCTCAGGGTAGGTCATCTCCCCCTGCCATCCCCACTCTCAGTTTCCAGGACACACGTACTTTTCCCTTGTGACAGGAAGTTCCCCACCATCCTCCTTTAGCTCAGCCTCCTTCCTGGCCCACATGCATCTGTCTCAGCATCTGTGTCAGTGCTTTGCTATAATTACGGTCTCCTCTGCTCTCCCTCCTCCCGCCCCCACCGTTTTTCCAAAATTCCTCGCTTGAGACGTTCATGTAAATCTGTTTTGCACTCACATGGTGCTTCAGATTAAACTTAGAAATGTTTCTTTTTAGCCTTTTTAACTAGTTCTTGAAAGAGTCACACTGTAGAGCAAGGGATTTCACAGCCATTTCAGCAAGCCTTGTGGCATGAAATGACCAGGGGCACTTTTAACAGGAGGGGAGGGTGGGCCCTGCTGGCCTTGTTCAGGACACATTTTTCCTCCGGGAATACTCCACTAAACCGCTGGGCTCTTCCCTTTGTGGTGGCTCCGTTTATGCTGTAGCAAAGGGCACTAACATCCTTGCCTGTAAGAAGGTCTTTCTTTGCATCCCTAACAAAACAGAAGAGCAAAACTCTGGTTTTGACTTAACTTTCTCTTTGAGACTCAGGAAAGTACTGGAAGCGCAAAACCTTCAGCAACTTGCACTCTTTCTGAGGAAAAAGAAACAGAGAAACGATCTCAGTGACAGCCACTGGAAGGGAAAGGCCACCACGTCAATGTCCCGATGCTGCTAACACCTCTGAGACCTGCACACCTGAAAGTAGTCCAGAGGCAGGTGGGTGAGCCATTGCCATTGTCGCTGTCATTACTGTCATGCTGGTGGCTTTAACCCAAGGACTGAAGCGAGAACTCCTCGCTGTCAGGAGATGCTACTTCCAAAAAAAACACTCGCATCCCCCAGGCTGCTGACCACCTGCACTAGATGAGATTGTGCCCACACAGCAGTGAAGAAGAGACACTCAGCACCTAGCAGAGACTCCCAGGCGGCAGGGAGGGTTTGCTCTGCCTGCAGGGCTGCCTATCCCAATCAGCAGGCGCCAGCTCTCCTAGCTGGTCCTCCTCCATCTCTGGCTGAGGCAGCAAGAACCATGTGCTGAGTCTGCTTCAGCTGGGAATTACACTTTGCATATCTTACATCTATCAGTGTAAAAATAGGATGTATGAATAAAGGGTGTTAAAATTGCCACCTCAGTCTGATTTCTCATGCTCTGTAATATAACATATGGCAGTGACTGAACTCCCAGGGAGAAGTCAGGAAGCAAGCAGAGACAAATAAGTTGCTTAACCATTTCAGTGCCCTGGGGATGCCTTGCAGTTCTCTAGGGAAGGTTGGTGTGGGCTGACAGAGAAGGATGCACAGGAGTAATGCACGCAGCATCGTCAGGCTCATCTGCATGTCAGGCACAAGACTGAGTGCAGTACTCTGACCCCAGCAAGCTGGGTTACAAGTACCAGGCTAATTGCAAGAGACTAGAGCACAGTGTTGCCTAATTTACTTTCCTCCACAGGATGGCTGCTTTTGCGACTTAGAGCTGCCCCCTCCAGAGCTCAGAGGGTCCCTGCAAGCCTGCTCTGCACACTGCTTGTGGCACTGAGGGGGTTAAACTGAACAGCCGGGACATCAGCTTTACAGTAATGAATCTCATCAGAGAGGGGTTAGCACAAGGCAAATGTTGCTGCCATTTGACTTGCAGCTGCAAACTTCAGATGAACCTGCTGAAACTCTTCTGTGCAGAGCAAACAATGAAAAGAAGGCATCTCATTATGCAGAGGGAGTCTATCAGCAATGGTTCATGGCCGGGAGGGCCCTGCTTTTCCAGCTGGACTAGTTGCAATCACCGAGTTTTCAAGAAGCGCTTCAACAGCGAGCTGCTGCATTCCTCAACACTGCTTAATGCAAAGGCATAAGAGAAAGAGGGGAGGACGTAATTGCTCACATTCAATCAAATCTCTATGGTCAGATTTAAGATTACCAATCTTAAAGCAGCGTTTGATGGAAAAAGATTGTAATAATGGGGTCGGCTTTCAGCAGCACAGTGCCCCCTAGCCACACACTAGATCATCTCTTGGCTGCTGCATCGGAGGGAAGAGCACTGCTTGCTGCATGGTTTCCTTCCCCTTGCTGGAGCTGACCAAGCCCTGCTCCTGCTTGGCTTGGGAGGACTGATAAGAGTCCCCACATAAAGTAGATTTGGCTATAGGCTGTCATCCTCCAGCTTATGAGCTGGGCTGGCGACATAAACCACATGCTGAATCCCTGCAGGAGCCTCAGCTTTTTGGATATTGCTGGGGTGCCACACAGGAGCACCCAGGGGTGTGTCAAGGGTCTGACTGCAGTTTGCGGTATTTCTGTGAAACTGAAGAAAAAATGGACAGAAAACTCATAAGCATCACACCCTGGTGCTTGCACCTTGCCTGTGTGAAAGACCTTGTTCCTAAAACCGGAATAGGACAAGAAAGAGGGAACTGAGGGCACTGGCCCAGCATCACCTTCCAGCACTGCCTTGTGGGCTTTTTTTTCTTCTGTTTGAGTTTTGCCCTGTCAGGTTTAATCGGTAGTGTTTGTAATTCAGGTAGCAAATTGATTTTTGAAAGTACTCTGTCCCTATGCAGTCCACGTTACCTCAGATCCTTCCATTAATTATGCACTGATATTGATGTTTTTGTCAGACAAGGTCTAATGTCACTATATTCAGATCTTGCCGCTTCCTTGTTAAAAATGTTTCAGAATGTGGCCTTGGGAAAGACACTACATGTCACTCACAAGATCAAAGATAACCTGACAAAGAAATACTCTGTTAGCCCCAAAACTCATGTACTTTTTTGCCCTGCTCTACCATCTTTCTTGGAAGGAGAACAGTGAAGATGGAGGTTGTTGAGGAGAGAAACGGACCGGAGGATCCTCCAAGGAGAATTGAGCTGTCAGCACCGTTTAAGCTAATAGGAAGGGACAACAGTGTTAGGATGCACACTGTAAATGGAGCCATGTAAAAGCAGTAGTTCACACTTCATGGCAGGTGTAACACTGCCCAGGCTGTGAAGCTGGGAGCTGGGGGGAACAGGGCAGGTTCACCCAAGGGCTGCAGGTTGGCTCCCAGATCACAGGGAAGAGCTGGCTACATGGCAGTACCATCAGAAAGGACCTGGGGTTTCGTGTGGATCACAAACTCAGTGTGAGTCAACAATATGACGTCCTTGTGAAAAAAAAGCCAGACCTCATCTCGGAACAGTATTAACAAGAGTGTCGTATGAAAGGCACAGGAGGTAATTATTCTGCTCTATTTGCTGCTGGTCAGATCTCAGCTGGAATATTGTGCACACTTCTGGGCACCAACCCACAAGAAAGATGTAGACAAACTGGAAAGAGTCCAAAAGAGAACAACAAGAATGATTAGATGTTTTGAAAATGTGATTTAAGAAAGACGGAAAGAATTGGGTTTGTTCAGTCCAGGAATGAGAAGTCTAAATTGGAAACATGATAACAGTCTTTCAATATATAAGAGGTCGTTAGAAAGAAGGTGTTGTTCAATTTTACACAGTGGGGAAGAATAATAACAAATCAAATTAATTCCAGATGCAAGGAAAATGTTACAATTCTGAAGACAGTAAAGTAATCAAGTAAGTACATAAGGAGGTCAAGAAGGTTTTCAAGCATCAGATAAACAAACATCCACCATGGATGTCCTTGGTGTGCTTGAAGCTGCCTCAATTATATGGAAAAGCCTAGATGAATTTCTGAAAGTCTATTCCAGCTCCACATTTCTAAGATTCTATAGTTCGATTCTTGGTCAGATTGAACCACAGACATGTTCTGTAGGGAGTCTCAAAATCGTTTCAGGACAGCTGTGCTCTTTGCTTCTGATGTTGTTTGCATATCATGAGGACCAACTTGTACAACCACATCTCAAGAATCACTGATTCCTTTGCTCCTGATTGGGTTCAAACAACAGGTTCAGAGGTGGAAGGCAGTTCATTTATTTGAATATTCAGTCTTTTTTTGTCCACTGTTTAGTTTCCCAGATCTTTAAAACTGAGATAGACCCAGGATGGGGATGGCAGGGCAAAGTAGCGGCAAGAGACATATTTATTACTTCTTATAGGTGGAAGCTTGTTGCACTTTGTCACTGCTGAAGCAGCCACAAAATCCCAGTTTAATAACCACGTACCTGCATAATAAACACATTTGCAAGAGCCTCCTCTGGAAGCTGGCAATTGTGCAATATTTTGAAATGCTTTGTTAAAATTGCGTTTCCCAAGGAGCTTAGGCACCTGCCTCAGCATGCACTATCAAGACCCGCAGTCCTGCGTCTAGGCCTTCCTGTCAATGAAATCTCATTAGCATCATTTTGCCAAATTAAATAGGTTATAGTTGGGAAGCAGCTGGACTGTAGAGCAGTCACATTGACTTTTGCCTTAGATTGGACTGAAATTAGCCAGCTTCAGGCTCCCTGTTATGTGTGACATTGCCCACAGTAGCCACGCAGTACAGTTGTTTTACTCCTGCTTCACAAAGTGAATGGCTCAGTCCATGAGGTGCTGGATGGAGTCACAGTATGGTGAGGGAAGGCACTTAGGTGACGGTGATGAGCAGCAAAGATGAAAAGAGTAAGTGCCTTTTTGTGTGGATTTTGAATGACTTTTTTATACCTAAGAAAAAGTTTTCCAGCAACTACTGGAGAGTTTTTTTCAGCAGGCCAGCTAAATGATTCACAATTTCATGTATGCTCCTTTAAGTTGGGATTTTCATCCTGTGTACAGGAGTATTAGTGCCTTGCTTGGCTAGAAATTTGTATCAAGTATTCCCATCAAAGCTTCATCTCTCCTGGCTTGCTCAGCTGTTCCAGGTGAGAAGTATTAAAACTTTAATGCTTGAAGGACTCCAGGGGCTGAATTACTCAGAATGAATAAACATTCCTTTTCATGCGACCGTGGATTGGGGGGTGATAAATAACAAACATTCTTTTGCCATATCTGCAGACAATTCCAGGTTTTGATACAAAGCAGAGGATGGGGAAGAGGGAAGGGAGGGGGGGGACGGGCAAGAGGAGGTACGGAAAAGCTACATTGATCCATCTGAGCAAAAGGCAGAGACAGAAAACGGAGCCTCTAGAATTAGCATGAAGGCTCAAAGAGACTTATACAGATGGCCTAATTCTGCCTAAATCTCTAAGTCCCTAAAGCCTAATGTTTCCCTATTGACTAGGGATACAGGAAGGCCTAGAACCAGCCAATAAGAAAGTCAAAAAGGCTGAGGTGGAATTTAGGCCATCTAAATATATACTAAAATCTTCCTAAAGATGGCCTTGATCCTATATGGATATACGCCTCACCTTCTTATTCTGCAAGACAGCAAGCCCTTGCCACCTCTTGAAAAAGAGTTTGTTGGAAGCCACATAAGAGGTAAATTGCCAAGCCTGTGCCTACCACAACAATGTTTTCTGGAACAGGGAAAGATGTTGGTTGTAGATCTTTATTCCCATTGTTTCCCTAACAGCTCCAAGCCCAAGGTCCCAGTGCATTTCCAGTTCTGTGTGTCCCCAACCTTGAGATACATCTCTTCTATAATCATGATTCAGTATTAAGAACACGCAGGTGGGATATTTGGATTTAGGGGGAAACTGCTGAAAATTTTTCAGATATGGAGGTTTTGGATCACTCAGTCTCTTAACTTGCTTTCATTGGGTTTTTTTGGTCTCTTCTGTTTCATTCCTGCTTACCTTTCTACTGTGCTGTTTATACCTCCTACAACAATGAACATGCAATGTTCGGTTTCCCAGTTGTCCTCCACCAAACAGCCCTACAGTATGCTGACAGTGGCCCATCACCTTCACAAGATGCTCAGGATGGAAGCCTGGGAAGTTGTAAGCTGAATAAAAGACATTTTATGTAATGGAGAAAATGGTGAAAGCCTGGGAAAGTTCCTGCACGCTAAGGTTTTGGAGTCTTTTCCAGAGCCTGTGGCACCCCTGGATTTTACCCAGCCCTTGCCTGATTTCTGCAGAAATAATCCAGCATGTAGTAAATCATTTCCCACAGTGAGTGCAGGGATCACAATCTGGCCCTCAGTAAGAAATCATCAGTAAGCCTCTTTCCAGCCTTCCACTGTTGCATCAGGAGATAAGGACAGAGAAAATGTTCCTGAAATTAATACAAAGACACCCCCTCTTCCCTTGGGGACTTCTTCATTGCTTCCTTTTCGCTAGGCTTTGAGGACAAAGAGTGTGAAATTGAATTCAAGAGTCCACACTGCAAAACAAGGGCAGGGGAGCTATGTTACCAGAGTATTAAGAGATAAATCTTTTTTTTTTTTTTTAATGTGCAGTCTTTCCCTTCAAACCATTCCTAATCCCTTGACTTTCCGTTCATGAATAGATTGAATTTTTCACTACGACATTGCCTAAAGACAATGAGCGATTTCACAACAAATGATTTATGTACTGGAATCTAGAGAGATTTTTGCTCATAAAAACACTCCAACCATTTATCTTGATCTCCTGATATATCAGAGCCACGGCTGTATGTCTCTAAATTAACTGCAGATTAAACAATTCAAGCTGGTTGAAAAGTGTAAATGCAAGAGAAAAGCTCAAAGAAGAAGTTCAATCAATTTCCGTGATTGGATTCTTATCAAGACAAAAATGTGAGCAGTTTTCATTGGCCATTTCAGGATAAACAAGCCAGGAGGTAAATAGACTCCAGGCATCTGTGAAGCTATGTCATGTGTGCAAGGGAGTAGGCTTAAATAAAGCAAACAAGCTTGAGTTTCCGTGAGGGTAGGCGTCTGCTTCTGTGGTTCTGAGTAAAGTTAGTTTGCAGATTGTTTGGGGGGCTTTTTTTTTTTTTTTTTGGCTGACAGTGACTGGAGGATACAAAAAGGGAGAGGACTGCAGCAATTCAGAAGCATGAAACACAAAATAAGAATCAGAAGAGAAACAAAAAAGGCAAAAAAGGGAGCACTGCAGAAAAGAATAAGCACTATGCATTGTACTCCAACTACCTGAAAAAGGAGGAGAGAAAAAAAAACAGGTTTCCTCCTGCAGGTCTTCAGAAAAGCTTTCTTGGCATTCAGGGGCAAAGGGAATATGCAGTTCAGCTCAACTTGTCTTTTTAACTCACAGATTTGGAGTCCTGTCCAACTTTTTTTCATCTATTTGCATTCAACTTGCAGCAAATTCACACACGCTCACAGGTCCAGTGCTTGATGCTCTTTACACCTCTGTGAATCCACACTAATGCCATTAGGTTGGTTTTACTCTAGCAACAGAAAATCAGCATGTGCCCCCCGCCCTGCTTTGCAGTCCGTGCTGTTTTTATTAAGGTGTTATTTAGACACAGGGCAAGGCAAAGAAGGCTCGACACAATAATTGCATCTGAACCCCTCCCAGCCTTTCAACTTTGTGAACATTTTTACCCTATTAAAGCCTGGTATAAGCGTCAGCAGAGACGTGGCCTCTGCTCTGTTTGGATTCTCAGAGCAGTGTCTTTTAGAGCATCGTCTCACAGAGGAGGGAGTGCAGCAACTACGTTGTATTTGCCTTGGTGCATGAGGGCTGCAGTTTGATCTGACTCAATCAAGTTCAGCTAATTTAGAAATGATGAGTAAGACGGAGTAAGCTGCAAGATGGTGTAAGCAGGTCCCAAAGTGGGAATTACGGGACCTAACTGATAGAGGCATGTAATCCATACCAATAGGGTGTGCAGGTTGAAAGTGACACCAAGTACAGGGGAAAAAAAAAAGAAAGATTGTAAGACAAAAGAGGCTGCCTTTTACACCACGTTTCTCACCTGCTTCCTGTTTTTAAAGTCACTAGGTTTTAGAAAATAGTTTCTACATCCCTCCTGGCGATGGGCGCTGAACACTCAGGGCCATAAAGCCATCGTAGCGTGGTGCTAAGGTGCCAGATGAGATGTTTATAGTTGAAAAGAGCAAAGAGTATTTCAGACATTGGGACAGGCAGGCATAATACGGAGCGAAGCACCTGCAGTTGTCAGGCTGTGTGTTTCTCCCTACTCAGTGTACAGGTTTGGCAGCCCTGGGTCATGGACACAGTGCGTTGCCCTCTTGGGCTCTGCAGGTTCCCATCCTCTTTGATCTGTGCTCCTGAGATCAGGTTTGAGGTCACAGAGCCAAGTGTCTAGAACTAGTCACAGCCACACTGCAAGGGCAAAGCTTCAGTGAATCCCTTTCTTCTTGGGCCAGAAGAGCTGGGTGGCTTTTCCCACGAGCTGAAGCAGTATGGAGAACATCACAGCACAGTAATACTACAGGCATGGCCTATACCAGTCTTAAGAAATCATTTCCTCCAACAGGCCTGTATGACCTATAGGCAGTAGCAGTTTCTGCCTACTGTGGGCTGGGAGTCAAACAGCTATTCACATCTGTGAAGAGTTAAGTGATTTTCAGGCCCATACTCCTATGATTACCTGGTATGCTATCCTCTGCTCCGTCTCCTCACCATCACCATCTTTGGACTTATGCAAATGATTTGCTTCAAGCTAAGTTCTAGTTGTGCACCTAGTGAGTTTTCATTCAAATATAGCATCAAACATTGTTATTTTCTATAAGCGTGCCTAAAAAAGAAAGATGTGGCTCAGTGTGTCCAAGGCAGAAGAACCGTAACCAGAGACTTGCTGCACAGGTTGAACCTCTTGTCTCCCTGCGCTTGATACCTTGCAGGGCAACGCTGGAGAGTTCGGGGGCTGCCCCGCTCCTGATCCCACTCCCTCTCCCTCCTAAACATGCTCCCCAAGCTTCCGTAGGGAGTTTTAGCACTCGGCCTCATCTGACGCACACACATCAGCCAGATTGATGGGTTGCACAGGCAAGGTTTGGAGCTGTCACATCACATCACCACGGGACTCCCGTGCAGCGCACCTGGCTCTTCTCCGCTGTCAGCCAGCAGCCCCCGGCAGCCCTGCGAAGCTCCTGCTCCGGCCTGGATCTTGGCAGTGAACAGGAGCGCCCTGACCTCCGTGCAGGCAGCTTCACCTTCAGTACATTTTCACAGGGCAGCTTAACAATGCTTTTTGTGAATCCAGGCAGAAAGGAGAAACGTCTTTAAAGCAGCAGAAGAAACCCAGAAATTAAAGCAAAGGTGATTTTTTTCTTTCCTTTTCACTACTTGGGAACAGGGATATGGACATATTAATGAAGGAGCTCGGAGAGGATTACTCATTGTGCACAACTTAAAGCCAGAATCACTGAGGGAAAGCTGAGACTTAAGACATAGGCAGGAGACACCACTCTGTTCCTAGATGGCTAGACACAAGTTCACCCTGGCACTGGCAGAAAAAGGGTTAACTGCTTCCCACCAGGCAGCAGGCATTGCTCTAATTGCCTAATTGGGCTGTAGCAGAGTGAAGGCAGCTGGAGAGGTGGGATGTCCATTACACTATTAAAGGGATGTGCTTGGGGGGGGGCTAAGGTTTGCATTTAGTGTTGTGGTCAGGGGTGAGATGAGCTCTAGGGACTGACTGGGAAGGGAATTTCTTTCTCTGTAAAAGAGCTAGGTTTATGGCTTTAGTCTAGTTCTTCTGCTCTAGCTAAGGCTTTAAGAAGGTGAAATAGCCTTCATTTGCTTTCCCATCAAACTCTAGCTTAAAGGTTGTTAGATGCCTCCCAGCTGGAGAACTCTTTCCTGCTCTTATAATAATGAGGAGAGCTGGGGGACTCACATTGATCAGACTTTCAGTCATATGCTCGGACCAAGCGTGCTGTCACTGCACTGGCTGAATAGAACAGGGCTTTGCCTGGGTGAGGGCAGCGGTGCTGTGCAGACCCAGGATTAAGGTTTCAACTCTGCCACTGTTCATTTAGGTTATTAATGAGCCCAGGGTGTCTCTGACACACGAGCAAAAAAATAAGAGTTGCAAAAGCTGAGTCTCTCCCCCTGAATACAAAAAAAGTGAGGGAATTGAGAGGTTTCTGGGCAGACTGGAAGGGAGAAAGGAACACCTCTGCCTTCCAGGAGGATTTGCTAGGTCCCTGAGGTTTTTTCAAGCAGTATCAAACTAACAGCACCACAGAAAGAACAGCAGTAACAACGGAGAGTTTATTTAAGCATCAGCAAAATACACAGTGCTGAGGTTCTGGAAATGTTCCCCTTAAGTTCCTTCTCCTGTAATCTGCAAAACATTATTGCAATTGTCACATTTATTTAATAAAACACCGGGTCCTGTTTACACTTTAAAATATGCAGCCTTTTGAGAAAAAAAAAAAAATGTTGCAGGCCCCAGGAGTCTGACTAGCACAAATGGAAATAGCATGAACCCTGCCCATTAGCAAGTGGTTTTACTGCAAACACAAGCACAGTACATTAGAGGAGCTTCAAGTAATTCTATGCTCAGCATATATTGAGGAGGAGGAGGAAGACGACAGAAATTATTCACAGGACTGGGGTTTAGCTTGGAGAAGAGTGAACTCGGGTGAAACTGAGCCGGGATGATGGATAAAACCTGATAGCAGCAGAACCACAAACTGCAATCAGTGGTTCTGTTGTATGTTGCCTTATGGTGACTTGATTTAATAGGACAGTTTAGGGTTTGTCTGAAGCCTAGCCCAGAAGGAAACAATCGAATAAAACAAGGGGAAACCTAGCTTTATATATTTTTTTCCTTTATGCCAAACAACACTACCCAAACCAACACCATAGTAGCATCTGGCAGGAAACCATCCCATGCCCCTCCAAGGAGCGTCCCACAGGCACGGCTGCGTCTCAGCTGCCATCCTGGCTGCGGTTAGAATATAAATCCTGGGGCACTGGCGGGTCTGTGCCAGCATCGGGCAGTGAGACTCTGGTAGAGCTGGGGACTGAACTGGGGTCTCCTGTATCCTACTCAGCCTCCCTATTCTCAGAGCTTGTCTAAAGCCCTAAGCCACTCAGGGGGGAACTTACTGTTGTGTTTAATGGAAGTTTGTGGATTGCATCTTGCTTAGCTCTGCTAGCACTTTTTGCAGCAAAAAGAGGGATCAGCATGGCATCCCCTCAGGCAGTTCAGTTATTTGGCAGGTTTCAGAGCCCTGAATCTGCCCTTGTCCCCTCACCAGGCCTGGACGCTAGCCGCAGCCCAGAAGGCTGCGATGGGGATGCTGCCTGGACCTGCTCTGAGTAAGGCCTTCCCATCTGCCAGCAAGCTCAGGGAAAGGCACCTTGGCAAGTAGGTAGCATATTTGGCATGTGAATCGTGCTGCAACCCCTGCAGATGGCACAGTAGCGCGAAGGCGAGGGGCTCTTCTCCCCTCGCCTTTCCAGCTTCTGCCACAATGAATATGCAGTTGGTTGATTCAGGGCTTCACTGAGTGGCCACGCTGGGGGGAGCAGGAGTGGACTTCAAGGCACCTTCAGGTTGGATGCATCTCCTCTCCCCAGGAATTCATTTATGGAATAAGCAGAGGCCTCTTTCGAAGCCTGTGTTCCACTAAGTGAATATATAATGATGCAATCTATACATTTATACATTATCCCCTGCAAACAGGGGCCTATTTAGGACAAGATCAGACTATGCTTCTCCCGGCAGGGGTTACATTAGCAATTCATTCTGTAGCATGAAAGGAGTGTACAGAGACAATCATCCAAAGCCTGAATAAAACACTGGAGGAGAAGCCAGGGACCGAGGGAGGAAAAGGATGATTCCTTTGAAAGGAGGGGGGAAAAAAGCCAGAAAGAGAAAATGCAGCTGCTCTCCTGGAAAAGTAATCAGAGAAATAGCAAATCTGAGCTGGTTTTTATTCTAGATCGATGGAAGGAGAGGAAAAGGGGGAATAAAGTGTACTTCTCCTCTCTAGATTTATGGAAATAGGACTAGCAAACTAAAAGAACGTGTGAAAAGAACTTGGGAAGGAAAAGAGAAGAAAATGTTATCAGAGACATATACAAATGCATACGTGGGCATGTGTGTGCACAAGCAGCCTGGAGGTGATCAGAAAGAATCTCAAGTAAAATAAAAAGATTTACAAGTACAGAGATCCTGCCTGATAAAAATATATTCTGCCTCCAGGGTACACAGTTTGGAAGATAAGAAATGAAGGCTAGTAGAAGTTGGGAATACGCAACATGGGGAAGAAGGACGGAGAGAAGGAGAAGAGACGCGGGGGTAGGAAAGGTGAAGTAAGGACGCATTTATTCTGACTGCCCAGACCCTTCCAACGTGCATGTGGGATCACTCAGCCATCAAAGGATGTAGCTTTCCCAGACAGAATGAAGCACATAAGCGCTAGCATCATTTGTCTTCTTCTCTATTTAATGGCCTTGTTTACATGAGGGCCAAGGCTTTCAGATGGATCTCCAATGGTGGATTTACATTTGTGGCTGTTTGGCAAAAGAGAGAACAAAGGCCCAAATACCCAGAGGTTTGGGGTGCTCTGTATGTTCACCTAAGAGAAACTTCTTCAAAGCCAAAAAGCCATGCGCAGAAGCAACCCGAAGTCACTGACAACCTTCCCTAAATTCTCCCTGCAGAGGTTCCCTGCCCCGCGAGCAAGCAGCAGCATGTGCTCAGCCAAAACACCACGTCAGCCCACTCTGAAGAGCCTCAGCTTCTGCTGAAGGTGTCAGTGCTGTTTGACGTCTCTGCACCGCTCCTTGATAACAGCGTGGTGGAGAAGTGTCAATATTTAGCGATGCCTCAAGCAGGCCTCCTCCCGCGCAGAGCGACTGAGAAAGGGCTGAGAGCAAACCGCCTCGCGTCCCAGGGCTCCTCTTCTTCAAAGGGCACCTCTGCAAAAGTGCCTGTTAAAATCGCTTAACAGATGATGCTCACCAATTTTTTTCCTTTGTGTTATTTGAGCCTCAGTAGCTCCTAGAGATACTTTGCAGGGAGCAGCTTTCAGTACTATTACCCCCCTAGCAGCAGATCCTTTAATTATGCATTGAAGGCACTGACACCAAAGGTTGTAGCCTTATACTGGGACCACCTGAGTGGATGCTCATGTGTTACTCTGTCTTCCGGGTCCCTGCACCAGTGCACACATCCCACTTCCGATGGCAGAGCAGATGCCTGTTTTGTAGCACTGCTCCTCTGCTACCGGTGGAGTACCGGTGCCTGCAAAGCGATGTTCAGGCCGGCTCATGCTGCAGACTGTGCTCCCTTCCCTCTTCTGCCGGCCTGAGCGACCGTCACCCCAAACCTCCTCCAAACAGCCCATGCGGAGCGACCACTCCCAGTCCAGCCTTCCTTTCTGTCTGGCCCTGGCTGTTCACACCAACGAGTCTTCTGAGAAAGCTGCTAATTAAAGGCAGGCGATAGTTAAACTTTTGCTAATCAAGACAAATGAATCAAGTCTCGAGCGTATGATAGCGGAGCTGAATCACTGCTTCCCCCACGCTAGTCAGCCTTCAATTACAAGCCTCAGATATTATCGTGAAATATTTCCCCTAAAGTCCCATTCCACAGCTCTGGGTTATGGTTCTCCTGATTTGTGGTGTTTATTTAGCGCTGTGGGGGTATTTTGTCAGCAGAACGCACGGGCAAATCCAAATGTTAACGAGCCCATTAAGGACAGACAAGATGTAATCGGACCAGACACTCCGACTGACTGCCAGCAGGACAGACCGAAAGTTCTGGGGGAAAGGTCTTCCTTTGCCCAGTCACAGTGTCTGATATATTTAGGAGAAGAGCTTCAGGGCAAAGGACATAGGCCAGACTGGGAGGCTGTCCCAGAAAATTACTCAGAGTGAACCAAGGAAACCACCGCGCCTTTTTAGAAGCCTAGAATAAAGTAGGAGAAAACCCCCAGAGGTTTGCATGGAAGCAGGATTGGGCCCCATTTTCACCCTCTTCAGAAATCAAGGGACTTTGCAAAATGCAGATAGCATGAACCAAGGCAGAAACTGAGCCACTGAGCTGGAAGCAAGCTATCCTGACCTCTATTACACTTCAGAGTTGTTGATTTAACTGCTGTATTTTCAAACACCTAATTTGCACCCTCAGGTCACCAATGTGAAGCTGTGAGACGGAGGCAATTGGAGAAGAAGGGGAGCAGTCCGGGCTGCAGCAGAGAGGGAGAGAGTTGGAAAAGTAGCGCTGCTTGCTGCAAACTTGAAGTCTGCGTGTGTGCGAGACCCACAGCGCTGCTTGCTTTGATTTTTTTTTTTTTTTTGGTAATAGCTAACGTACAGATCATATTTAAATGACCATATTATTTACGGAGGGAGCAGGGAAGCGTGCGGTGTGGCCAGGTCCACCGTAGCAGGCCAGCTGTCCCGTGCAGCCCTTCCCGCAGAGCAAGGCGGCTGCACGGCCCCGCTCCGCGCAGCAGCCGGCGCACAAGCCCGTGAACCCACTTCCCCTCTCTAAAGCAATCACAACTTTTTGTTTTGTTTCCAGAACGCTCCAATTCCCCTGTTTTAACCCTCCTGTCCGCAAGCCTCTGCCTGTGGTTTCATATGGAAATGAGGACATTCACCCGGCTAAGCAGTCCTTGTCCATCTAAAAACGAATGGCTAATTAATTAGAAAGGGTGGTGAGTGGAGATCCGTTGAATTGTTCAGCCGGCTTTAGGGCAGCGTCCTGGCTGCGGGGCTTTGAACCAGCGTAAAAAAAGGGCAGATGGCTGAGAGGGGCAAAACTGAACAGGGGCAAAACCACAGGAGGGAAGGAGCCCTGCAGAAAGTGAGGCGCTGGGGTAAGGCAGCCGCGGTGCGGCGCGGGTTGGCGTCTTTGACGTGCGCTTGTCACAAAGGCGCGGCGAGCAGCTCCTGGACGGAGGCGTTGCGCTACAGGCGACCGTATGGCTCCGCCGGAGCTGCGGCCCGCTCGTGCGGCTGCCGCGCTGAGCGCCGCCATCCTGCGCCTTTTACATCGCGCAGCCGACAACCGAAAAGAACAGTTAGTGCCGCTAACGAAAACAGCTCTTTTGATCTCCCTGACATCGGTGCAGCGAACATCCCACTCCGGTGCTTCCTTGCATAAAAGAGAAGCTTCTTGCTGCTCGATCACACTGCTTTTAATAGCTTTCTGAATGCAAACATCCGCAGCTTTTTATTGCAGTTTAATCTGCCAATTTTTCTAAGTCTTTATCACACTTTATCAAACAGTGTATCAGTGTGAGATATCCAACCCCCTCCCCTCAGGCATCTCCGAAAATGAAATCCCAGGAAGACAGCAGCTTCTTTCATATTTTAATTATTTTAACATTTTCCTTTAGTGGCCTCTGTATTATTACGACTTGTTTTTCTCTCTGGAACGGGGCTGTGATCCCACACTGGGTGGGAAATTTGTTTGTCTAGAGCAAAATAGCAGAATGCCTCTAATGCATTAGATATGGATTAGAGAAATTGTGTTTGGGAAATATATAATCTCTTGGTAAAAGGGGAAAAATAAAAAGCCTATTTCATTTCGGCTCTAATTTGTTTTTCCCCGATTATAATTTTTAATGAAAAAGTGTGTTTTAACCACATGAGTGCTGCCTAATGTGCTAAGTGTTAGGTATAAACTGCATCTCCAATAATGTCTTTTCACTCTTTGCCATCAAGGGCTCTGATTCAAGAGAACAATTAACCACATGCTTACATTCACCCTTCCCGTAGAAAACACTCATGCATAGAATTAACTTTAGGTATCCTGGGACTTGTCCATGTGCTTAAAGTTTGAGACACTGAAATATTTGGCAAGTCTGAGATTGTTGACTGACTTAGCAGCATGTGATCTGGTGCAAAAGCCATCAACATTGCCACCAAGCCTCTCAGCAGCTTTGCTGGGTTTCATCCTGGCTCCGCTACGGTGAAGAAGAAAGTGACTGCAGCGCAGGGACGGTGTCCTAGCCTAGCCGTCACGGGCCAAGCAAGGACCAGAGCAGGGCTTTTGTGCATCCCTGCACATGGACAAGAACCTCACTTATTATTAGGATTTCTTTCACTGCAGGCAGGGTTGTTTCCCTTGTCCTGCATGGTATTGACTGCTTGTCAGATAGGCTTTACACCAAGGAGAAAGACCAAATTAACTGGTCTCAGCCCAGGCATGAGGGGACTTGGACACCGTCAACACTGGAGGTCAGGGCCAAAGTCCTCATGCTGTGCAGGTGAGACCCTCCTGCCTGCGTGGGTCCCGCTGTTTGTAACAGTGCTTTGCCTATATTTCCGTATGTGCCTGAGCCCCTGGGGCAGGTTTCACTGCCTGTCACGTCTGAAAACTTTTGAAGCTAAGCGTAAAAGAAATTGGACGTCAGCTCTTGGAGCAGCGTCACTGCTCTTTAACTACAAACATGGAGGGTCTCCAGCAGGACCTGGGTAAACGTGGGTAAACGGATCAGCGTATATGAGATTTCTCTTCCACATGCTGGTATAAATGAGGAGCAAGGGCACTGAAGCCTGCTGGACTTTAGTGCTGGTAAAGCCAGGAAGAAGAGTCAGGCCTGGGTTCCTCTAGGCACGAACCCTGGAGGCACAAGGCTGTATTCTCCAGCCAGTTAGGCTTGTTTTGCTCTCTAAGGGCCACCATAATCATTTAAACTGCCTTTGATACCGTTGTAATGAATTGTCCTCGCTCAAAAAACTCCAGCATAAGTCATGCCAGACCTTTCCCCTGTGCTGTGGCACCCTTTGCCTGCTCCCAGGGCGTCCCAATCCCTGGGACGGCTCACATTGTCCTCCGGTAACAGGCGCAGTTCAGGCGCAGCTTTTTGATCTCCTCTTTCCCCGGGGGGGGGGGGCAGAAAAGGGGCAGGATGGTACCCATAAAGCTCAGGAAGCTGTCAGAGTAGCGATCCACTTTTGCTCTCATTCAGGCCGGCCTCCCTAGCTGTCGGACTGACTCAGGAGATCTGAGGCTCAGTGTTTTCCAAGATCTGATTTTAAATTCAGTTTCTCCCATTTTCCGGCAAATCACTCTGCTCTCACAGAGCTTTTCCAGTAACTAGGCATTGCTGGCGCAGTGAGGCCAGGCCCATTATTATTGTATTTACTCTGGACCCCACCTTCTCCTTCTCATCCAATAAATCCATGAGAGAGCAAGGGTTTTGATAGACACTTTAATAGAGCTCGCCTTAACCTGACTATGTTAATGATTTTGGGGACTGGCTCTATGCCAGCTTGTGCAGCTCATTAGTATTTTCTTTATTATGGGCTCCATCTCCTCCACTCTTGTTTCTCTTTCGCGCTCCTTCTTTGCAAACATCACTACTCCTTGCTGCCCAGTTTCCTGAGACCAGACCCCAAGGCTCAGTCCCTGATCGTGTGCCAAGATCTGCTCTATTGCTCAATTGCTGTGAAAACTCCCAGTTACCTGGCAAACACCCACAGCCCCTGGAGACAGCAGGAATATCAGGACAGTTTGCCTCCACTGCGTGTACTGTTTATTCTACAGAGTACTCATTGACCTGATCTTAACCGCTGATGGAGAGGGGAAAGGGAAGGAGATCTCTTCTTCCTTGACAGGAAACCAATGCTGAGCCATGCACTTACTATACTGCTGGCTCAGCCAGAGTTTTCCAGCTGTGGGATTTGGGGAACCAGCTACAGGGCTGTCTCTCTGTGACGATCCCCTCTAATAGCAGAGACTGCTTTTCCCTCTTCAGTAGGAAGAGCAACCAAAACTGTCTGTTCAAATGATATTCTATCTATCTTCTCTGTCCCTACCGTACCCTACCAGGAGAGTCACGGTGAAGAAAACAAATGACACGGGCTCTGGATGCTGTGCAGGGACTCAAAGGAAATAAAATTTGATTTTGAAAGGATAAAATGTTTTGACTTCCATGATGGAACAAGTAATTGTCCATGGATTTGCTGTGCTCCAGAAATGGAACTTTGTGCTAAAAAGAGATTTTATGGAGCTCAAGCTGCTATCTGATGATGGAGAGCTCCCAAACCAGCCCTCATTCTCCAGCCGGCTTCCTAGCAGAGCTGCTCTGATAGTGTAATATATCTTGGTTGTAGGTATTGAGATTCAGCCATTATCAGCCCATAGAGGCACACATACAAGTGATCAGCATATAGCTCCAAAGGCTTCTACCAAACCAAATAAAGGAGATGCCGGTATAGTAGTGAGATGCCAGGAAGAGTGGTCTCTGCAGTTAGAAACGTATTCTAAAGAGGAACTACAAGATGTTTATGTTGTCTTCTGTTGCATGGGTGCAGATGTGCATCAGATATCATAGTGGTTTACTGGTGAGTCTCTGATGGTAGATGAATGGTGACACAGCAGACAGTGGCCACACTTCTTTTCTGCAGGTGCACAAATCCAAATTCAGTGAGCTACCGGGAAATAGAAGAAGGCTGAGAACAAATTCAATATCCAACAGAGATCTGCTTTATGGATTTTCAGGTGGAAAAGCCATGAAGGTGAAAGGAAGTTTCACTAACCCCACAAATGTTAATCAGGACCACTAAGCTCTCTGAATACTCAGTATTTCGTTTCAAAACCAGATTCGTGCAGATGTGATTCTGGGTTTTCTAAAGCTATAATCCCTTCTCAGTAGCTTTCCTGGACAGATGGAGTTTAAATCTAGGTAAATATTTTCACTTTGTTCCATTTCTGGAACCAAGGCTGTGCTAGTGCTAGTACTGGGTATAAACACTCCAATGACACAGAGACTAAAGCAAACCTAGGCAGAATCCCAGCGTGAGTCTTCAAGGAGGATGCAAAGCAATGTGTTCTGTGAGGTCTGGGAAACGATCCATCATTCCATTATATACACAGCATTTTGGTTTCCTTTTCATAGTGCCTCTATATAGCTGTCACCAGTGCGAAGCATGTGTAGCTGTTGGAACCACAGTATTCAGCACTGCCACACAGACACCCACTACAGGAGTTAACAGGCTAGTTCCTTTAATTGGAAGAAAGGAAAATCTCTGTTTCTGTAGTGCAGCATACTTTGAGACTGGTTTGGGGTCTGTCTCATTTTCAAGTGTGCAGTATATTTTCTCCCAGTAGATAATCCACTTAGGATGCTTGCCGCTCTACATTCATCATTCCTGGACTCCCCCCTTGCATATTCTATACATAATTGCCATGCATATACTTTCTGCTGTTTACCTTTCCGAATGTCATTTCTCATTCTAATTAGAGGAGCAGGTTTTCATTGTTAATGATGGCCTTGTGCACGGAGAGATTGTTTCACCGTGTTGTGGAAAAGGATGAGATCTGCCATGCCTGACACGATTCCTGTACGGTGAGCAGAGGAAGACCATTTTAGGGAAAGGAACCCCTCGGTTCCTAGCATGCTCTGGTGAAGAAGACAGCTCTTGAGTTTAGCTATGTTTCTGAATGCCACTGACTCACAGCTTCAACGATTGCAGCCATGCATGCACCCTTGCTGTAGGGCCAAAGCCATACCTGGTGCAAGCCAGTAGCAGCTCCAATACACCCAGATGATAATGGGGCCTTGATCTCTTCCAGCAGAAGGAAATGATGTGCCCACTCCACAGCGCAACCACATTACTTATTATATTTACCACCAGACATTCCTCCCAAGGCTTTCAAGAAGATTTCTTGCTTTTGGCCTCTAGAGAAAAGCCACTCTAAGACCTTTCTACCCTAATGGAGAAAATTTAATTCAGAACCTACATTTGGATTTCCCTTTTCGTATTATGGTTGATCTTTCTTTGAATTACTGCCCCAAACACAGTGCAAATTCTGATTATGCAGTACCCTCAAGGACAGAATCCATTTGGTTTACACACTCCACTTTCCAAAGGAATTCACAATGCTAGCACAACCCCATAGGCAGTTTTTGAAATTCAGACTATTCCTTCAATTCAAGGCAGAGCTAACCGTCACCTGCAAGAGCATTTCACAGGCTCTAGTGATGAGCCTCAGGTTGGGACAAATTCTGCCACTTTCCTCATGGATCTGGAGAAATTCTGCTGATTTCAGTAAGGCTCCACTCTCGTTCTACGCTGAGTTTCACAGCAGAGTTGCCCCATTCTTAATTCTGTTTAATTCCAGCTTTGCCATTCTTCAGGTCACATCATTCTTTGGGATCAGCTATGAGGGCTGGATCCCCTCCAGAGCACCTGTGGTATTTTGATAACTTCAAATATTGCCAACTTCTTGTATTTAAATATATAACCTACAGGTCAGGGCAAAGTTTAACTCACTCTAATCAACTATAAAATGAACCCTGAGCTCACAGTTGCACTGTAAAAGACCGGGGTCTTTTTTATGCTGATCGTTAACTGCAGCAGGGATATTCCTTCCTAGAGATTTGTTATTAATGAGTGCTGAAATTACTGATTTCAATTAACTATGTTACGTTTATACTGAAATACAGTTGGTGCTGCTCTGGGGAAATATAAATATAGACGAGAGCTGGTGCCTCTTTTGCTAAAGAACTGCAAGAATAAACAGGACGTGCAGCACCCCTTTAGTACTGCACCCCTGCACAGTACTCTGTCTCTCTTTCTCTTTTTTTCCTCTTCTTCCTGTTTTTCCTTCCTTCTCACTCCCTAGCTCTTAAGAGCATCTCCCCTCCCTGCAGTCATCTGATTCTGCCCCCTGGGATACCGACACCCCCAGAGACCCATCACCCTCCCTGACTCCTGGCTCTGTGCCTTTTGGCTTTTGAGATCCTGGTGCCACTGCTTTCTGCCTCCATGGCCTTTTTCTCATGCAGGCCATGTTGCCCCTGAGGGACATCCAGTGCACAAACTTGTGGGATTGCACAAACTCTGCACGTTAATTAGTTCAATGCATCTCTCTGCCAGGGAAGGAAGGAGGGAACTGTTGCTAATAGCAGGCATGTTGAAGGAGGTTACCCAGAGTTGTGGGGCTCAAAGAAAGGGAAATGAGGGGGACTGGCCACGCGCAGGCCTTTTAAAAACTCATTCTGGGCTTAAGAGCCTAGAGAGTTTATTACTGAGGGTCTGCCTGCCTCTACCTCTTTTCTTTTTCTCTGCTCAATACTTTGTATTGCTCTTTGAGATCCCTGCCCACACTTCTCCTCTCATCACTCTGTCTCTAACACTCAGCAAAACCTCAGTTAGATCCTCGCTTCCTACCAAATGTTGGCACTAACACAGCGCACAACATAGACTGGACTACACTAGTCTCATGGTGATACAGAAGGGAAAAAATTGTAAAAATCTCCTGGTCTCCCCCATAAAAGAGCCCCAGTTCTAACACCTGCACTGGTGCTACATCCTGAGCTCTGGCTCACAGGTCTCAGCTGTGGGGCAGGACAAGGGCTGGAGAACATAGACATGGGGCTACCTCTGTGCCACGAGCCAAGCCCGGGTGCAGCGTGCTGACCTGAGCTAAGCAACAGGAGATTTCTCTGTGTGTGTGTGTATGTGTGTGTGTGTGTGTGTCTGTTGGGTTCCACTGGCATTAAAGGACTCTATAATTACTCTCAAAGGTTTCTATTATGTGCAAAACTGTCATTAACTCCCAGTGGTGTGATTGCCCTTTATTGATAATATAGAGCTCAGCAATCCTCAGCCATGGCTTATTGTGCTTGCTCTTAGAGGAAGGAAATGAACCTGCCACCCTCTCCCTCACAGCTTGCTATTAAGGTGTAACATGCACACGAAGGTTACGCCCACTCCTACCTGCATTCGCCCATAACTGAGAAATCACTCATGTCGACTTGAAATGATACCCACCAGCTCTGCTTAACTCTTTGGCACCTCTGACAGAGCTATAGGCCTGGAGGTGAATGGAGAGACCACCAAGATTCCAGCCCTTGCCTGAACTGTGTCCATCAAGCACAGAGTATGATAAAACACAGTTTGAACCTAGCTTGTGGCACCTTCATTCCAACTGCAAAGCACAAGACAGAAATCAGAAGCAGACGCCGCTGGGTTTTGTTGGAACATTTTTGCATGGTCTTGTTTCCAGTTACTGCATCTGTATTACTGTGTTCAATTCTGGACTCCCCAGTACAAGAGAGACATGTCACTACTGGAGAGAGTCCAGTGGAGGGCTACAAAGACGATTAGGGGACTGGAGCATCTCTCCTATGAAGAAAGGCTGAAAAAGCTGGGCCTGTTTAGCCTGGAGAAGAGAAGACTGAGAGGCGATCTGATCAATGTGTACAAGTATCTGAAGGGAGGGTGTCCAGAGGATGGGGCCAGACTCTTCTTAGTGGTGCCAAGTGACAGGACGAGAGGCAACGGACACAAACTGAAACAGAGGAAGTTCTGTCTGAACATGAGGAAAAACTTCTTTCCTGAAAGGGTGACTGAACACTGGCACAGGCTGCCCAGAGAGGTTGTGGAGCTTCCTTCCCTGGAGGTATTCAAAACCCATCTGGACGTGATCCTGTGCTCTAGAGGACCCTGCTTGAGCAGGGGGGGGTTGGACTAGATGATCTCCAGATCATCATCCTTCCAACCTTGGCCATTCTGTGATTCTGCGATTCTGTGATAACAACATCACTTCTATACCGTGTAATTAGACACTTAATTTATTAAACGGCAGCCATACTAAGCAGACAGTAGGAGGCATACTTATCTTCCAACAGGGCAAAAATGTTAGAAGAGCATATGCTTTTCTTACTCAGCCTGAGCTACTTTCTAACCGGGAGAACGCTTCAGGGGAACGTGTTTTCTTCATGGAGACGTTGGACTAGCGCCCTGGAGAGCTGGTTTCTGTTTGCATGGCTTTGCCACAGACTTGCTGTGTGACCTTCGTCAAATTACTCAGTCGTGTTGTCCCTCACTTGCCCTGCGTAAAATGAAGACAATAATCTGGCCTTTCCCTTACACGCTACCTAGTTTAGCTTACTTAGTTTATCAGCTTTTCTTGTTCTGTATCTGTAGGACCCTGAGCACTCTCTGTCCCCACATTTCTCTGTGATCCCCAATAATGAATGTTTTTCTTTTCAACAAGGTCAAAGCACCCAGTTTCACAGACTGCCAGAAAGAGGCAGCATATTCTGAGGTTTGCATCTTCCAAGGTGAGAGTCAGAGAAACAAAGCAAATGCCATTGTTCCAGGTCCTCAAGAAGGAATTGCCTTGGTGTGAAATTCAGACCACAAAAAAGCTATTTCTGACAAAGATGAAAATGGTGATAGCCTGCTTACTTGCCCATGGGAAAATACATGAGACCCCAGTCTTCCAGGCTTCATAAGACTGAGGCTAGAAAAAATGTTATCTCTTCATTGAGGCCTAATGTACTGACAACACGGCAATATGTGAAGCAAAATGTCCTCCAGTGATTCCCTAGTAAGCCCTACTAAGCAGCTTGGCTGATTTAGCTGATAGGGGCTTCAGCTGAATTTGACATATGGTTTTGCACTGAATCCACTCAGCATCAGACCAAGCTGACACATGGGAGTGCTCGGCACCCACAAGCACAGCTATGTCTGTGAGCAGGTCCAGTCCTTGGGGCATGAGAAACTTTTGTTCAGAGAAACCATGGCTCTCTTTGATCCTACATCCTGGAGGATGTTCAGAACATAACACTTTCTCATCAGTCCTTCCCATATCATGTTAGTGGACCTACATGGTCACAGCTGACCATGCTGGGTAAATAATCTAACGTAATTACAGGGTAAAGAAACGGCAAATTCTTTTCTAAACCAGACTACACTTGCATCTATTATTTATTAGAGGCAACCGGCAGAAGAGAGCAGGTTACATGGTAATTACTTTTTGACCTCCTGGAGGTAATTGCATAATCATTTGCAGAGAATTGCTATTACAGTTGGGTGAATCCTGCAAGCCATTTTCCAAGAACAGTCATTTGAATTTTTAAACCAATTTCCACCTAACTGCAGAATTTTGATAAGGTTGACCACTACCCCACTGTCTGAACTGCTTTTTTTTCCTTTTTTTTTTTTAAAGAGGAGGCTTGTGTTCCTCAGCTATTCAAGAAAATATGCTGACTGGAGGGAATATTCATATCTATGTGATCAGTCACTCAGATAAGCTTAGCCCAGCCTTTCTGTGGTTGAAAACTGTTCATAAATTTTACAGTTGGGCAGAGGGAGGTGGTTCCTTTTTCACTGATGCTGTGAATAAGTCAACGTCTGCAGAGTTTTCTATTAGGAGTGGAAAGCAAAGTGCTGAAATTCTCCACGGGAATGCAACTTCTCATGTGATCACTTCCCCAGACTTTGAAATATGATCCCAGTGCAATGGGCTTGGTGGGCTGCCCTCAGTTTGCCAGTCCCACGTGCCCAGATCTCCAGCAGCCCAGAAGATGGATTGCCAAAGCCTGGGAGCAGGCTAGCAAGACAGTTCCTGGAAGCTTTACTAGGTTTGCCGCAACTCTAGCTCCCTCCTAATATACGTTTTTGTGATACTTAGGATGACTTGACCTCTGGACCTCCCTCTCTCTCTCCTCCTGTCAACTAGGGAAGGAACCAAGAAGTCTAGCTCAGAGCAGACACCCAGAATTAGGTGCAAGCCTCACTTTGACACCTCCTTAGGTCTTTTCTACATATTCACCAAATATTACAGGTTTCCTAAAGCCAGACCCTAGAAGCTCTGCTGACTAGTTGTTTGTCTTAATTTCTTGAAACTTTAAAAGGAAGGAACTTTACTTATATCTGAGCTGTTACCCCTGGGGTCACATGCAGCAAAGGAGTATTCAAAGCATCAAGCATTACTGTAGAGTCTTCTATGGTACACAATTTTTTTCTAATATCCCTCTCAGTCTGCGACTCCCTTCATCTTTCCTTCAGGATCCATGGACACCCTTAGGGGACATCAGAAACCTTACAGGGAACTTTTAGCCCACCTGAAGTTTCTCTGTATTGCTCACCCTGCAGTAGTTGAGACTGTGCTGTTTTAAAATTTATAGTGTAATTGATTTCTTTATAAATCATTCAGCTCTTATTATTTATTAATTCTTCTGTCAAGGTTAATTTAAAATACTTCTAAATAAGGCTGCCTGACAACACCTTTGTTTATGAGATTGACAGCACGCCTGTGCAAGTTTCTCTATCACTTGCAAAGGCAAACCATACATACACTCATGTCCCAAGAAAGGTGATCCCACTTAATTCCCCAAAAAGGATTTAATACCAGCCAGCTCCAAAATCACCTGCAGGTCTTGCAATTGTTTGTCATTAGTACTGCATAATGGGACTCATGTGTTGCCTGGAGAGGATTCAGAATAAAATATTTGAATGCGATTGATAACTTGCTGCTTTAACTTTGCAGGAAGTTTGCCAGCCAATGCACCAGGCATGAGTTTGACTCATTTGTGTCTGAGATCAGAAAGAAACACTGACTTAGGATGTCTCAGATCCTCTGAAGTGCAGTCATTGTTTTGTTGTGTCTGAATATAAGCAGAGAGACAGATATTCAGCTGGTGCTGCTCATTGAGGAGAATCACTAAGAAACGTGAATGATATCTAGAAACAGCAGAACTTAGAATCAAAACTGCAGATGAGGCCCACCAGGAATGAGACAAGCATGAATATTCATGGTGTCTTCAGCAGATCTGGGTGATGAGTCGTGAATACGTCTTGCTACGTGTCCTTAACGTTGTCTTCCTTCTTTGTTTTAGCCCGTGGGCTCCACAAAGCAAAGCCCAGCTGTCTTAATATCTGGAAAGCACCTAATGGGACCCTAAGAGCAATCTTAACCTCAGATATTTTGCACCGCTCTGTGTGGTTCAGCGTGCCCTGAAACTGCTGACTCTTATGGCTACTGTGTGGTGAATGAATAGAGTCTTGGCTGTATTATTACATTTAAATGACATCTGTTGTGTGTGTTTTCTTTTGAACTGGTAATATCTCAGGTTTCTCTTCCATGACGACAGTTTTGCAGCTGGGAATTGCAATGCGGGTCTCTGCCTCTGCACTTCCCATGCTGGGGTTTCGGCAAAATACTGCCCGAGCATTTCATGCTAAGGCTTATGTGTCTTTTTCCCTACCTCTCACGAGAGAGGCCCATTTGTCTGCTGCCCTCGCGTGTGCAGCTTGGATGCTCCCCTTAATGTGTTTTTTTGTTTGTTTTTTCCTTATCATAGGGTGAATTAGCACAAACCTTTCTTGGAGTTTTGACTCAGTTTAGTGAACAATTAATGAACAGAAGTAGAACTAGCACAAAAAAGACTGTATTGTGCACAGGCACTGGTAAGGAAGGGGGTTGGCTGGATATCCTTGCGCATTTGGGCTGTGGTTATCTAGTTCTGCTTGACTGTAAAGCAAAAGTATGTAGAGCACTCCAGAAATGCTCAGAGAAGTAATTATATTGGTTTCTAATTCTATCTTTCTCTATTTAAATTCTATTCATTAGAATAGGATTGTGTGAAAGGTACCACAGTGCTAGCTGGCATTAGCTGTTGAGCTCGATTCAAAGGTGACATAAATGCAGGATTATGCCACACAGCTGTAAATTAAAATAATTTAACATGAGCCCATGTGGATAAGCGTGCGCTCGCATGCCATGCTGATGAGGTTGATGAGTGATGTGAGGACAGCCGAGGAAGAGGGGCAGCCTCATATAATAACTTCAGGGAGCTTGGGGAGGTCAAGGTGGTGTTCACACTCTAAACGTAGGAAGCAAACCAGCCTTGTAGGAAAGAGGGACCCCTGCAAAGCACAACTAAAGCATCTGAAACAGTGCTGCAGATGATGCCCCCACAGAGGCTGGACTACCCAGAGACTTGAGGTTTAACCTGAGCTCTACTTAGTTACTTGAGGCAAGTAATTTCCATTCTCCATATTTTTCTTTGCCTCACATATTTTTATTTTCTATTTGGGATTCTCAAAGCACCGAACATTTTATTTACAAAATGTCACAAAACATCAAACTGGCCAATCACTGGCCAAAATCAGATGTTTGCAAGCTGTTCGCCCAGTTCAAATAAGGTTTAGAATATTACAGGAATCAATGAACAAATTATTCAATGAGCATTGTTCTGCTAACTCCATGCACATCTGTGCAGAAAAGGAGCTCCGATAACCTTGTATATCCTACATTGCTGTCCCTCACCCCTCCTTGCCCCCCATGCTTCCCATATAAGGCCCTCTTAGATAAGAAGCAGAGATGATTATTAAGATGGGAGTGGAAGAGCAGCCACCGAAGGAATACCAATGAAGCAGTATCTTGGTGCATATATAAATCAAGCCCTTTTTCAATGGATGATCACATATAGGCAAGAGAGTGACAAACAGTAAGTGATTCCCGTCATCAGCAGAATTCACATGGGAGCCTCTGATAATTGGCATTTTTTCTCCACAAAAGAATAGAGATTTAAAGATCTGGTGATGCTGAACAGTGCATTACAGGAAGCCAACATCAGTTAGCAGTGACCTGCACTGGCAGGCGAGTGGGGATGGAGGAAAGCAAAGAGCTTTAAGAGAGCAGAAAGCTCATCTGGAGACTGTGCGATGAGCTCAGGCGGGAATTTGCTGTGGATTAAGAGCTGCTATTGAAGACAGCTTTGTAAACTGGAGCCCTGGACCAAATCCAGAGCTTTGGGTAAGTGGCTGCAATGCCACTAACAGCAATTGTGTTTCACAACAGCCCTGGAATTAGCCACCTGTTTCCACATGGTGGAAGGGTAAATGCTAGCCTAGCTACAGTATCAACTGGAGTCAATTTTAATAAAGTCCTACTGTCAAACAGACCCACAAACCCCCTCTTATTTACCACAGACAGGGTAGTCTAGATGCCTGAGGAGGCAATCTAAATTGTCCCCTCTCCCACAATTAACTTGAGAGCTCCTGGCTTTTCCTAGGCAGTAGGTGACACAGCTTCTTTATCGGAAGGAGAAAAGGAACAGAGACGTTTGGAGAGCCCTGAATCCTGCCATAATCCCTCCAGCCCCACAGTGGGCTCAGCTGCTTTCGGGGTGCAGCTCCAGGGGCAAGGCTAGGGGAAAGGCAGGTAGGAAACAGGGCACAGTAGGTTGGTAAGATCGCTTTATAGTACCATCATTTCCAGGGTACCTGTGCTCTTTAGAATTTTTCTTTTGTTCCTTTCTGTTCATGGTTATTTTCAGTAGCTTCATTTTATACATTTTATAACAGGTATCTCCAGTGGACTCACCTGTCCCAGCATCTTGTGTTTGTCCTTTCTCTGTGTTTATTTTGCTACTCGTTTTTTCTCTTCTTCCCATTACTTTCTTCTTACCTAAAATCACAGTGAGGTGGAGCAGAGAGCTGGCCATCTGAAAAATGAATCTTTTTTTTCCATCGTTTTAAAATTAAAGCAGAAAGCTGGGAAGTGTATGACTGGTCTTTATTTCTCTGCTTTGCCACTGTCTGCCTGTGTTAGTCTGGTCAAAACTCTGTATCCATCTCCAGCAAATCTGTGATTCTAAAAAATCTGCTGTTCGAAAACCACTGCACAGGAAAATATTTAGTAAGATGGGCCTAACTGTTTGCATGTGCCCGTTCAGACTGCTGGTAGAAAGATCTGGAGTGAATCATTACGCACACAGTAAGGAAGCTCATGTACATACTTTGGTTTCAACCTTGAACTTTGGTATTTTTTGTTCCCTCTCAAGTGAGCCCACCTTGCAGTTCTCTTCGCTCCTGAAATGGCTCTAAATCACACATCATAGGGTGACAAAGATCATAAAGGAACAACAAAGGATCAGCAAACATAAAATAGAAGAATAGCAGCCTCCCCACCTTACGCTGCAAAAATAAAAAGGAGTTTTCAAGCAGCCCCATTTCCAGTCAGCTGGAGATTTAATCCACGCAGTAATTTACTGTGTCTGCACCTTTTCTCACTCCCCCTGCAACTTCTCTTTCTCTTCTTCTAAATGAAGTTCCTTTTTTTTTTGTCCTATAATAAGAGGAACCTGATGATCAAGACTTACATGCAAATGAACCTTTCCCTCCAATGTGTGCTGGGTAGAAGAGGCATGACAGGGGAGATTCATGGAGGGAAAAAAAAAAAAAAAGCAAAAAGCCATTTATTGCAAAGAGCTTTTGTATTGTAAAGTAATTCTAGTATTTCAAGAAAAGGGACAAGTTCACAGAGAAAATTATGCTAGCTGAGACTGTTTGAGTCTGCAATTTTCTTTGCATGCTGCTGGGGCCAGTGATCACTCCAAATTTGTGGGTGTCCTCATCCAGCCCAACATTTTTGCTTTCAGGGCAGCCCAGTAGCAGCTCTTGTTTGTTAACTGTTTCCTTATCTGGTGGGTGAGGTGTTTTCCTGGTGATTTTTATTAGATAATGGCTCAGTGGGAAACTGAGCAGAAGAAACATTTTCATAATTGATGGCTCAATTTCAGTCCTGAAAACACTCAATGGCTTTTTCAGCCTCACTAACACTGGAAATTATTAGAAATTATAAACTGAGATGTGGCTGGAGCATATCAAAACGGACAAGAACCAGAAAGTACAGGCTTGATGGGTTTCCACTTTTCCTTTTAGGGGGGTTGTTTGCAGATTCTTGTAGAATTTCACAGAATTTAGCATAGGAATGGCCTACTTCTTGGACAAAAAAGAACAGCCCTAGCAGCCTGCAGGGCTGCTTCAGGAATCATTATGAAATTTGGTACGTAAGGAAAAACAGAACTTGGGAAAAAAAGTATGATCAGGATTTTCAGGAGAGATTTTCCAAAGGATCTGGCAACCATGAGGTAGTAAAGGACCTCCCCTCATGCCCGTGGGAGCTACTGAATTTTGGGGTCTCAAAATTCAGCTCCCAGAAGAAGATCCAATCTCTTTAGTGTCTGTTCACAAGGGTAGGGGAGCAGGAACAGAGGGGGAACCTGCAGTTTTTGTTTTTGCCTCATGTGATTTTAACTAAAGTAGTTCGTCCCATCGCAGGTGGTTCAGCACACTGAACACACTGCCTATTTCTATTTTCAAAAGTATAAAAACTTAGGAAACAAGGGCCCAGTGAGAAAAACTTCTGTGAGAGGATAGAGGTAATAAGAGTTAATGGAGATACAGGTCCAAAGAACATTTTGTTTCCCCAGTCCCAGGACATGTTCTGGCCTCCCACAGCAGCATAGCTGGGAATGTGGAGCGGTAGATCCCTTGAAACAGTGTTCCTCAAACATGTTTAACTCCAAATGTCACATAACCTTACCAGAAAGAAGGAAATCCTTGCCTCTTCCTGGGTAATGCTATCCTAGTGCCTATCACTTCCATCTAAGTGAAAATTAAGAAGCAGGTTCATCTTTGCCTTAATTTCCCCACTACACTGAGAGTTTTGTGCTTGGAGAGGAAGGAGGGTTTGTGGTCATTTCAAGAACCACTTTCTAATGTCCTTCCTTAGTGGAGATTTAGTGATAAATCCCTTAGAAGAACAAACGTATCTAGACTCACCATATAGCAGAATTGTTTTTTCTCTTACGACACTTCTGAATGGCGAAAGAGCTGAGGAAGCAGCACTTTTCTGTTTTCCATGCTACCCCTAGAAGTCATTAGCAGCTGCTTGACCACAGCCAGGCCCATACTGTAGCATTTACTCCTCTGCCCAGTTAAGCCTCTATAAGTTCTACTCTTTCAAGGATGCACAAGCAAAGGGAAGCTGCCTGCCTCCAGGCAGGTCATTCTGAATGGCAAAGTCACCATAGAGTACCTCACCAGGGATATAGCCTTCCCCACGGCAGCAATTTTATTGCTGTTTTATTAAATTGCCACAGGACAATATTACAGCCCTGAAAATGATGTTAGGCAAGTGTGTACAATAGATGCACAAAGCAGCACTCTACTGCAATGATGCTATTTCTGCTGTGCACCTTACCATTTTATCACAACTACAGTCAGCAAGAGCAGAGCTGGTGGAAGTCCCGGGGATGTTTATGAGAACATCAGAGCTACCTTACTATTAGGAGAAATTCCATTCTGGAAACAGCTTCATAGCAGGAACAGTACAACTTAACTCATAAGTCATCTCCATCTCTAATTTCAGTTTAATCTGGTAACATCTGTCAAGCCATCTCACCCGCCTGAACATGCCTATCACTGCATTACTGAGGGAATGCAGAGATTAAGCACTAAAAAGTGGAAATATGGGTCTTAGTTTTGCTGATAATGAAGGGAAAAAATGGTTATAGGTTAGATCCTTAGAGAGAGCTGTCTTCCTGCCTGCTTTCCATGGGGATGCCCAGCTCCATCCTGCTCACTAGAGAGGAAGACAGCTTCTCCAAAGAGTACGTCATGCTGGATGTCACTAATTTCATCAGTACGACCATCCCTGAGCCACAGACCAAGCATAGTGGGTTACAGAAGGAGCTGTATCAATCCTCAATACAGCCAAACCATAGTTCATTCAGAGCTTCCATGATTAGAAGCAGAACTTTTCAGTTTAGTCTTTCTATGAAGGCATCAACCTGAGCATTCATCGATTACTTTAAAAGCTAGGGTTTTTTTTCTTTTTTAAGTGGACAGCTGCAAGCTTTGCTTTCTTTTAATGCAGATGATCTTATTTGGACCTGCTGACATTAGAAACCATTGCATACATTCTGAATCTAGCATGGAGGGTCTGAAAATAGAATATTGCATCAGCTCATTTTATGAAAGCCCTTTAGACTAAAAAAAGGGGGGGAAAAACTCACAACCATAAAGAATGGATTTGCTGGTTCTCTGTCTCCTGCCATTTCCACCCCTTTCTCCCCCTTCCATTTTCATCACTTCAGGAACTTACTACAGCCATGGGATTAATGGACACCTAATGCCATCTCTGCTTTACAGCCTGGAAAGTCTCTTGTCTAGTTTACATTGATTTTTCTTTTCTGATGCATTTGCAGAATCTGAGATACCGATGGCGAGAAACATAGATAAAGAGGGAAGACGTGAGAAACAGATACATCCTCTGCTTCATGCTCCCTGTCCTGAATATGTTTCTAGACTTTGGAGCCTGCAGATACTTTCAGCAGCAAATACCCACTTGCTCTTTCCTGACTTCATAGAGGACATAGGAAGGGCGGCAGAGATAATGTCGCTCTCTGATGGGCTGGTGTTATCCATCACCCAGGAACAGATGGGGAACGCTTTACCTAACAACAATTCCCGGTGCATTGAGGTCCTTCTTGTATGATTTGGCAATATGCTCCTTTTTATTGTAGTTCTATTTTTATTATAATTGTTATTAGCAAGGCCAAGGTAATTTCCCAGGATCTTCTCCATAAATGAATTAGACACAATATTCATCCTCATGAGGAAGCTAATACCAACCCTCCTGGCTGTGGAGAACAAGTAAAGTTGAATACAGAAGAGTGATGGGCAAATCTCACAAATGTAAATGATATCAGAAATACTAGGAGGGAGGGGTGAAAGCTAACGTTAGGGTGTTCATGAAACTAGACCTTTTCGAGGTCATCAACCTCCTTGTGCACTGCTCACCGCCACGTAACCCCCAGTGATTCCCCTCCAACCAGTTTAAGGATACTGCTCTCTACCAAACCCCTCCCTGCTACATAGGCAGGAGACAGGAGCTGGGCACACAGTCTACTTCCCTGCTTAGTGTTTCTAAGAGTGCTTCTCTGTTTCTTTTAATAAAGTACTGAAATGAAGCAAGACTGCTGCACCATGCACCTACAGGGTGAAATCACCTGATGACACATCAGCCCCACAAGATCAGATCAGCTTTGGCAAGGCTACCAAGGCAGAAAGAGTGCCGTAGCTCTACTCCCAGTCCTCAAAACCTCACCTGTAACATTGCAATACCTGACAGCTTTGCAGTAGTTTGTTACTGCATATGGTCCACAGGTGTCATCTGTCAGTAACGCAGAAAAGATGGGTGATCTCTTAGTTAAGACGCTAAGTGCTGGCTGAAGCCAGCCTCTTTACCAGTAATAGTAATGAAAACACATAGCACCAGAAAGAACAGGAGGCAAATGCCGTCCTAAGGCCAAGCATCTCCCTTATCTTCAGCATCTTTGATGGCAGTATCTTTAGTGTCTTGAAAAAACTTTCAGAATAGAAGACAGACAAGGCCAGAAATGGTAACCTAACCCCAGCGGGAGTTCAGCTGCCACTTGCTCAGTGGATGAGTGAAGTCTTTACGTAGAGAGCTCTTTCCTCATCTGTTTTTTATATCTGTGGTATCTTTAGGTGTCTTAGAGGTTCCTGAAAGAACAGTCTGGACTCCCTATTAGGCACCAGTTTAAGCATGCAGCAGAGGTAGACAGGGAGAGGGAGGGAAACTGATGCTATTCCATGTCATTTGCTCTTTGCTGTGAGTCGGTCTCTCTGTGCATGTGAGCGACACGTCATATTTTAGCAGCGGCAGGTGCCATTCAGCTCTGAGTGATGGTGCTGCTTGGGTGATGATGAAGACATTCCATTTCCCTTCAGCCACACCATAATGCGATCTCATTTCTAGAGCACCCTATCGTGCAGCATCTCAAGGCAAGTGGGTTGCGAGGCTTTTCTTTCCACCTTGAGCTTCCAGTTCCAAGTAACTCTTCTCACTCTGCCAGGGAAGAGAATAAACTCTTGTTCAAACAAGTGTGACCCTGTGCTTTGCTGTCATCAGGGTGGCTTTTTAGAAGACATTTAATGCTTAATATGGAACGCCTGACAGAAATGAGTGATTCCTTGCTGGGTTCCTGACAGACTTCTGGAAAGTCTCAGGGGGAACAAAAGAAATTTATTGGAAAGAAGGTTTTCTACTACAGGCAAGGAAAAAATACGAGCATGATCGTTAAAAGAGCAAAAAGCAGGAAAAAGAAAGGGACCCTGGTGATAGGTCCTGTTTCCCATCTAGCTGAAGAAAAAGACTTGCAAACATTCAGATTAATCTTGCAAAATAACTGGTATCTGAAATTTTCATTGCAAGAAATTACATGTTGTCATTGTGATTATTTATTTATTTTTACTCTAGTTAATAACTACATTCAGGAAATTAAAGGAAAAATAGCATGCAGTTCTATTGGGAAGGCTGTGAAGAAACAGACTAGCAGTAAAAGAGAAAATAGTAGAGGTATCTCAACAGCATTGTTTTCTTAAACCTGTTCTGTGCATATTTTCACATTTAAAGGAACCTGGGTTTGTTCACTACATTTTGCAAGGCGGTTTTCTTCTTTTGTGGGGTCATTAAGGAGGTGTCAGCTGTTTGAGACAAGGCCTGCAAACCACTAGAGTTTTTCTTTTGTTTCTGAAATTCTGAAAATTCAGATTCTTATTCATTATTCACCTCTCCTATTGTTTCACTGTGCGCAAGAAGAATTAGTTAGTGCCTTACCTGACTGACTGCTCAGGAAGACAGAGAAGAGACAGTTTTCCAGCACTCCAATGTCTAAAATCTTTTTCATCCCACGGAGTGAATCCTAAAGGATAAACCAGTGGAAAGAAATCTTTTATAGGCACTAAAAGGGTTTGGTTGCCTTATTATCATTCACTGCAATGGAAATTTGACCTCTAAACCCTTCAGGTTACTTTAAAAATCGCACCCTACATCCATGCATTACTATGATAAGAATTAATAGAAGAAAAGAATTAAATTTTTGATGAAAATGATTCACCTCAATGTGTTGAGCAGCTCAGTTACAAAAGTTAGGGGATGATCCAGACTCTGTACGGCCTAGGGCATGGACACAAGAAAGGCTGGATGCTGCAGAGACTCTGAGATGGATGGGCCAATAAATATGGGGCAAACTGCTATCCCTTCCCTAAAGTCAGGGGAATATGCTGAATTTCATCTCCTAAGAGTCTGCCCTTGAATCATCACAACTGTCTGGAAAACTCCTAAAAAGCAAACCTTCTCCACAGGCGGATGGGGATGTTCAGAGATGAAAATGTTTGATGCGGTTCAGATGTTCGCGGTGCATCCCATGCAGGGAGGGAAGGTGAATCTCCCAGTGGCCTCCACAAAGAGTTGACTCTAATCTAAGGAGGCTGGGCCCCTCCGTGCTGAGTAGAGGAGGAAAAGAGGGAGAAAAGGAGTCTCTTCCTGACGATAATTCATAGCACCTAAAGTTAATCTGCTCTGAACTGTCCATTGCAGATAACAAGAGCAGAGGCAGAGAGCTCAAGGATGCTCCCCACAAAGAGATCAAAGACCATAAAAGCTATTGAGCTAAAGCAGTGAAAGCTTTTGCCTGAGGACCAGAGATCTGTCCTTTCACTGCCTGAGATCTCCGTTTCAGCTCATGTTATACCAGTTGTCAGATTAGCCAAGTCTAGGTATAATCCTCTCATTATCATTCTTATTTTTGCCACAAAAGCACCTCGGAGAAATAAACAAGGATCAACACCCTGTCCCATTAAACATCTTATGGAAAGAGAATAGAGAAGCTAGACTGTGCCCCAGAGATCTTACAATCTAACTGAAATTCCAGGAACACACCCAGATTTGAGGAAGGGCACAGTTTATTGCGTTATTCTGCAAACCAGTTTTCTCATGTTCATCAAGAGACAAAGTTTCCTTCCCCACCTCTCCCCTCCGAGTAGAACCCTTTCTTTTTCTTTTTTTTCTTTCCCTCCAAACACAAGACAAAAAGGGAAGGAGAGGTGAGAGCTGATTGAGTGAGCAACAGCAGGGGAAAGAAATGAGTATTTATCAATGTTCCTCTCCTTTTAAAGCACATCAATTCTGAAGCTGCTGACAGAGGTCTTGCTGTAACTGCTGGAAGAACCTCCAGGAGCTAATAATTTTATGTTCAGGCTTATGTAAAACCTGTTTTGATTAATTATTGATGCAAAGTTAGGAAAATGAACATTCGCTCTGTCTGGGCACAGCCTTATCAAATAAATGAAGTGGTGGCTGTTGCACAGCATACTGTTCAACCAACCCCCCCCGCGCCTTTCTGTCCAGCAGTTCCTCATTAGCATGGGAGGCCTAGGTTCCTCACGGGGGGCAATGTCCCCACCACAGCAACGTCTTTTGGAGGGCTCATTTTCAGGCTCCTGAAATTTAGTAGCACTCATGTCACAGAGCACCGGTTTTCCTTATCTGCCTCAGTCAGAAGTGGACCATATTCCCTTTCGAACAATCACTGTGCTGGACAAATATGCCCCTTTTTGAACTTTCGATTTGAGAATGGTGCCTAAAATCTCTTTCTTATTTTGCCGTAACTTTGTGGGGGGCTGGTTGGGGGTCAGCTGAAGGCACAGTTCTCCCATGTCCAGCATGGCACTGCTGTGGGTTCCCAAAGAAAGTGTCTGTGCACCGAAAGCAGTCCTGACAATAACTGCTTAGCAGATTCAGTTCAATTTCTTCTAATTAAATAGGTTCAGGGGCACAAAGACTGCAGAAATGATTGCAGTCTCATGCAAGGCATGTAGCTACAGAGCTGTAACATACCCTTGTAAAAGGTGCAAAAACTACATTTAACCTTCTTTCAGTGGAAATCCCCTTGCAATGTAAAAATCTCTATAGAACACATATATCAAAGGGCTACACTTAAACTGCTTGATGCAGATAGTAAGAGCCATACATGGAGACAGATACGTACCTCTGCTCAGTACATGCCTGTATCCTCACACCGTGTCAGGCATACGCGAGCCTCCTTCTCAGTTCTGCAATACCAGTTTTGCCTGGGTCCATCTCCACTCTTTTTTGTGGAGCTGCACTGGTCAGAATTGGAGCAATATAGCAGAGAAGCATATTTCCAGGGGGGATTTTTATCAGCTGCTTCTAGGTAACCAAACAGCCTAAGTCATCTTGCCCGTTAATGAGCGCATCATATAGCCCTGCTCTTCACTTCATCACGTTCATGTTCTTTCCAGAGTGATGCCATTTTACATCCCGTAGCCTTTTATAAGCTCCTGATGTCCAATACAGATAGTCTCTTCTTATCATCTTTTCCTTTTTCTTTTTTTTTCTCTTTAGCACTCCTGGCTTCCCAGAACCATTTTCTAGAGCTCGCTTTTTACAATGGTTTCAATTCTTAGCTCTTCAGTCTTCCAATTGTTCTTTATAGATGTGGAGGGTGGGAGACTGAAAAGCGCCCTGGCTTAATTCAGCTCCCCTTGAAGTCACTAGTATAGAAAATCCGAACTGCACGTTTCCATTGATTTCAAGAGGGAAAGAGTAAGGCAAGTGCTTTGGGCTTTAGAAATTCCCCCCCTTGATGTTTTCCCATCACCCTGTTCTCTCTTATTAGCATGCTTTGTGCCACTGCTCCCAGTTCTGCTATAAAGTACATTCCTATTTTCATTCTCTTTCTTACCTGTCCATCTGCATGCTTTAACATGTTTGAATTTCTTTTTCAGTTCACTTAATTGTGACTTTCATAGGGCTATAGTCCTGACTTGTGGCACAATTACTGCTGCTTTTTAATGGAGTTTATACTGAGTTATTCTCCACGAGAGCTCCATTTGCTTAGGAATATATCATTCAGCCATATTATGAAGACATCATCTGCAGCTTCACAGTTAAGGAGAAAGGCTTTCTCCTCTTGGATAGCCAACACTATCACGTTCGAACCAGAAGCAAATGTTTAAAGTGAAATGTTCAAATAAAATTGTGGTTGACATTATATTTAACATGGACCTCTTGTACACACTATTCTGTTAAAGGAAAAGAAAAACATTGAGGCAGGTTATAACTGAACTTGATGCCTCTCATTCTACTTCTTAATGTCCAATTTTGTAGTGGTGAAGAGGAGAGTATCCATTTTATTGAGCCATGGATGGTAGCAGAAGCTTTGTACTATGCTGTAAAAGCCGCAATAGCCAGTTCATCCTCCCTCTACAAAGTCAGAACTCTGTTCTCAAAGGCCAGTCGTGGAAAACATCCTCCAGACTTTCCTTGTGAGAGTCATCCTGAAAGGCACTGTTAGCTGTGGCCTGTTTTTTCAAATAAGTGGAAAAGAGTCTAAAGATGTGGAGCCAAACCCTTAGGGCAGTCCCACCACTCAGAGATTTTCCTCACCTTCAGCATACTCCCATGCAGCTGAGCAACGTCAGACGTCTAGCTGGACCTCAAGTACCAAATTTAAATGGTGTAGATGCCTGCACCAAGGCAAAAGCCACCACTGGTGCCTTTCCCACTTGCTATTATCCCTGAGGAGAATCCAGAGAGCGGATCTCATGTCTAAACCCAGGTGAAAACCTTTAAAAATGGCATCTAAGGTCTTATTGATCACTCTTCTCCAGGCAGTTGTACAAGACGTTCTTCCCAACAACCAAAATTATGTCTGAAATCAGTTTAGGGAATGAGCAAGTCTTTTAATTAAAACAGTCTGTTATGATGAATCTGTTATTATAAAGTCTTACCTATGTAAAACATTAATAATACAAATTTCATTTGTTTATGTCAGCACCACGCATTAATTTTTAATGGCGAAACGTATGAGTTATGAAAGGCATTAATGCAAAACAAATCACCAACTGAGAAGGGAAAGGAAATCCATTTTTTAGGGTAAGCAGTGGGAATGAAATATTATTGTGGTTCTAACCAGGGAAAAAGTATTTCTTAGAGCAATTAAAAAATCCCCAGTGAAGCTTTGGGTGTTATCATGATGCTTAACATTAGTTCTAAATCCTAGCAAAGATTTTGTCCATATCATCCAGCCAGCATCTTGATGCCATCTCTGAAGAAGCTTTTTATATGAAATGACTGTAATTGCCATACAACTGCCATAAAAGTAGATCAAATACATACTTCACAATAAGTGGCACACTGCCATAAATGAATGAGATCTCACAGAGCCCATCAGTTACTCATGCTGGCTTCCTGGGCCAAATTCACCACAGACGTAAGTGGGAGAAACTCTGTGTGATTTAGGGGTCGCGCCTTCTCATACCAGCCATGAATTAACTCCAGGCATTAATTGCCAACTCATTCTTACAGCTTACTACTACAATTCTGCTAGATAAAACAATACCAGGTCTTGTTTTCAAAAAGGACTGTTAGGCAGCTGGTTGTGGTTTGCTGCACCTGGGTCCAAGGCAGAGATTTAGCCGGGTTTGGGATGGCAGGATATAAGGAGCTTGCAAGGGTCACAGTGAGGGACACAAGCACTGCTGCCTCTGATCACAGCAACCAAATGCATCCTTAGACACACTAGTAATCTCCTGGATTTTCAGTGACACTTTTCAGACGTCTCAAGTGAGGCTGTGTCTGCTTTTCTTCTTAGCATGCTATGGGAATCATGGCTGAAAGAGCTTGCAGAGGGCCCCTGAAGCCTAGAAATAGCATCTATGCATAGCATTGACAGGTTGGGACCCAGAATGGTATGTAACAAGCCAGTGTGCGGGACGTTACGCTCCATAACAACGGGGGACCCAAACAGCAGGTTTCAGCGGTGGGACTGTGTCAGTGTGGCAAAATAGGACACAGAGATCGTTTAATTCCTGCTGACAGGATCTTTGTGAGCCACCTTGGGCATTGCCCAGACAGGACGTGATTGCATTTCTTATTGTCACTAGTCTAACCTAACAGGTGCCAGAATGGGGGCTGCCTCTGTTGTTAAGGTTTGCAGAACTAGGCACGGCCTTTTGTCCCTAGTTAAGATTTCGGCAGTATAAGCAACACATCTTGCAGCTTCTGTCTCTCTCCCACACTCTTCCTTTCTCTCTTCCTCTCTTTCTTTCTTGTCTCAGTCTAAAAAAGGTGCTGATTGTAGCAATAGAGCAAGAATTTAATATCATCCTACAGGGTGCTACGACAAACCCTGCCTTGGTTCCATTGATTCAACAGGCCTGAAATATAGGAGGGCATCTAAGGGCAAAGAATACAAGATGAACTTTGCAGATATAAATTCTGTAATATTGGATTTCTCCTAGCACATTTCAGGGCTGTGTTGTGTTGCACCAGCACCTCTTATGCTACAGGATCTCCACTAGCTAAGTGACAGATTCTTGGTGCTGAAGGCTGTAGAACGGGCCAGGGTATTTTATCCCTGCAATAGCCCTGATATTGCAACGTTTGCCACATCCATTGCTTCATGCTTCCGATAGAGACGCACCACCCAGCCTTGAGAGTAGCAGAACACGTCTGCAACCTGAGGCTGTTTCTTCCCCCCAGGGTTCATGTGCAAAGTAACATAAATATAGAGGAGGTCATGGCTGTAGGGGAGCAGCTGTCATACTGAGTGTCAAAGACTTGATATGAGGAGCAACTGCAAATATTTGGGCTATGGAGTTCGGTAATCTGCTATTTCCTTTTCTTCCCCACTTTCTATTCCAATCTGTAAGTATCCATATTTGGCAAGGTTATAAAATAATCAAACTTTGGGCTGCTTCTCCTTTTGCATACTTATTGAGCTCATTTTTAAAATTCTTGGCTTCAGAACTGAGATTTGGTTTAGCACACAGCGTTCAAACAACTGCCAACCTGCCTTTCTGAGGGGAAGCATCCAGATCACTCTGAAAGGCTTTTCAGAAGTTCTGAGTCTGGCACTTTTCATGATGCTGCATTCATATTAAAAAAAAGTGGGCAGTAGCCTCCACGTCATCCTGTTGCCCATTAAAATTAAAGCAAAAGGTGTGAGGAGGGAAAAAGAATAGCTCATTGCATTGTCCTGAGAGGACACCACCACATTAGGAGCTCGCTTTGACCTTCTGCATCCATTCATTTGAGATTTTGGCTCATTTAAAATTATTCAAATGAGGACAGTGGGATGATGTCTGCATGTAGGGCAGAGGACAGTGGGATATGCAATAAATGACATTCATACCTTCATGAGCAACGATATGCACATAATCTAGTTTCTAGTCATTAGTTTTGTGTGTGAGGTCTCGTGGCCAGGTCCCAACATTATTGCGGGAATAGCATGACATGACATGACATGAAATGCTGTTCAACATGATGTCCCTTGTGTTAAATGACATCAAAAAACAGTGCTCAGCCAGCAAATTGAAAGCACAGAGCCCTATATTTTTGGTGCCACATTTTCCAGAAGTCCAAAGGCTTTTTCTGTTCATCAGAAGTGAAAGTGGAGGTGGGGAGAGATGAGCAGTTTCTGGTCTGGGTTGCTCAAGCTACAGTCTTCCTTGAAAGGCAGTGCAGAACTGGTCTGAATATGATAAAGTCTGTGTACAATCAATAAAAAGAACTCGAGATCTACTTGAAAGAAGGAAGGGGTCACTGTTGATAACCTTCACAATTCTTTTTATTTATTATTAATACCTGCTTGCTGGAACTCCAGCAACAAGAAATAAGGAATGCCAGACAGAGCAGAGAGACTCCTTGCTTCACTCCCAGCATCCTTCTTTCTATCCAGCTGTTTTATTTTTCCTCTAACTCCAACTCTTTCAGTTTGCTGCTGTTGTATCTTCTGGGACCGTGCATAAGAAACAGTGAGTACCTTGGGTAGCAAAACACAAGTTTCCAAAACAAGTTATTTTCCAGGATTGTTTCCAGAACTGCCAAGGGTAACAATTATGGTAGGGGTTGACAGATTTTAAGTTTTCTCGTGTCCCAGCGGGGAGAGTGCTTCCATGCCACCACCTCATGACAGAGGGCAGGGTCCCTCATGTGCAGGTCTAGTGACAATACAGTGCTGGGTTCCTGTGACTTCACAGGACCATGTTTGGAGTGGGGGAAAAGGGTTCAAAATATAGGAAACGTAAAAGTCTGGTGCGTTTTGTAAGAACAAAAGTACTCTGTGGTGCGAGAAGTTACCAGCAGCCTACCTGGTACTTCTGAGCTCAGGTAGCTGATGGCATCTCAAAAGTTTCAGGACCCATCCTGCTTTCTTCAGACGGATTCCAGTTGCCAGATATGTCTCAGATATGACCTTCCAAACATTCCGGGCTGGATGCTCAAATGGTGTCATTTAGCGTGAAAGAGACAAACGTTTGGTCCTGTTTGTCTGTAATGCAAACCCTTTCTTAAGCTGGAATAGGTTTTCTGAGGTTTTTATCGATAAGGAATGTCCCCAGGCACAAGGCAACTAAATAAACACCTTTAAAAATTATGTACTTCCCCAAATTCAGATCTATCAAATTCGGAGCCTATAAATGCGGTAGGGGTTTGGTGGCTTGTTTGAATAGTCAGGAACACTGATAGCCTTTGTGTGAAAAATTTCTACCGCTGGTGCAAAATAATTTGTTTCAAGTTTTAAAATAGTTTTATAAAAGAGAATAATGGGTGGGAGTTTTAAATAGGCAAATTTCCTCCCCTTCTGTCCTGGATCAGTTCTCCTCGGTCATGTTGTCCATCGCCTTGCCATGGTAGGGTAATTCCCCTCCAGCTTTATGTCCTTTCTAGTTTCATTTGTATCAACTACTGGATCTACATTTTCCTTGATCAGCGCTCGTATACAGGGAAAATGCTCCTATGTAAGGTGTTTGCCAGGAATCATCTTCAGTTTTTCTTCATTCAGTTATCTCCCAGAATGATTTATTACAGTTATTTCAACTGCCTCTACCCTTTTGCTTCCCAAGTTATTCTCTTTACTGTTTACTGTTATTATTTGTGTTATTGTAACTTCTAGCTGCAGATCAGAAGGCAAACATGCTTTGCATTTTGCACTTTCCAAATTTTTGCATCGGTTGTTTCTTTGTTGTTTCGCCGAGGAACAATGCGTGTATAAGCTGTAATTTTCCGGTGTAGTACAGCTGTAGTTACCTGTGCAGATACATAGCCAGACTTGCAGGCATATTCAGCACCTCTTCACACTGGCATTTCATAATACTAATATAACATTTAAGTGTCTGATTTGGGGCATCCATACTCTGAACTGTTTGAGCTCAGATTTCTTCCTCCCTTATCTTACAAACCACTGCTTTTAACCCTCTCTCTGACGTCCTTTCCCATTTTATTCTGAGGTGTCCTGGGTTGTCTCCTGTGAATACAGGTAGAAAGCACAGCCAGGAGCCCATTTGTCACCGAATCAGGTCCTTGGAAGTTTCCTGAGACTCTAAGCTGGTCATCGCTATAGGCCTCATGTTCGTGTAAATGCACCCCCGCCCGATTTTGCCGTGCCTCAAAGTCAATTCATAGCCCAGCAAAAGCCTGGGGAAAAAAACATTGCCTTCATTTGGCTGTAGATCAGACCCCAACTGGCATTTAAAATTATCAGTGCAGTGCTGAAAGGCTGTTTTAGCTGACCAAGAAGACACTGCGATATCAGATGCCAGTTGCCACTTCAAAATATAGAGAGCACCCTTTCTTTGAAATATAATCTGTCCATAGTATGATTTCAACACTAATGTCTATCATTTAGTACTTACTTTTAGCTTAAATTTTTACCAGCAATTTTTAAAAACTATTCAGTTTTAATCTCAAGGAAAGTTTAAAGCATTTTTTATTAGTGCATAACTCTAAAATACCACTTTGGAATGAAGAATTATCTCTCAAGCACTTACTAGATAGGCTTTACTTTACTGTTAGTTAATCTGACAGTGTTTTATTAATAATCAGCCCTTTTTGTATTGCTATTATGCATTTTTTTCTATTAATGCAGTTTATATCTCTAGCATCACCATTATAAAGAAGACTATGAAATATCTCTGAGATATGCTGTGTAAGAACAAAGTAGATAAATATTGCCTACAAACCACAGGCACTGTTTTTTTAACAGCAATTTTATTGCTGTTAATATATAATGAAATATTTAATACCAATTTTAAGAAATATCGGTGAAAATCAGATTACAGTATGGTCTGCATCCACCCCAAGGGAAGAGGGCAGGAGTAGATACACTTGTTTTATGATCCTTGCATGCTTACTTAGGATTTGCTGTTAAAAACCAACGCGCAACTCACTGCCTGTTCCTACCTTTCTTTGGGAGCAGCTGTGTAGTGGGAATACTACAGGCAGAAGCTTGAATCCAGTCTTCTTCCTCTGCTTTAGACCCTTTATTCCTAATTATAGTGCACTGTCTTCATTCTTCCTTCATTTAAACCCAGTCCGGAAGTTAACAATAAGTATCTCTATGATCTTGTTGAAACTCATAACTTTATGTAGGAGCTCTGTGGTAAGCTTGTTAGTTTTATGTGGTGCAGTTCAGTTCACTTCTCTAGTGATTTACACCAGCGTAAGCGAAAGAAAAAACAGGCTGCAAAAATCCAGTCTGAATATGACTGAGGGTTAGCTTTTCATTAACTCGTACTTCTGATCACCTCGGTACATTTGAGTTATTTCACTGTCTACAGTGTTTGCTAGCACTCCCCTGGAGTATAATCTGCAACCATAATTAACATCTTATTTATGCCTTTATGCTAGTTGTTAAGACTGATGTGGAATGAAAATGGTGCCGGTATTGATCCTTTTTGGTATTCTGCTGGACAGTGTTTTCATCCATGCTGCTGTGCCACTGATCCGCACGTCCTTTGTTGTCTTGCTAGCAGTTTCCCATCTCTGTCAATACCCTTTCTGCTTTGAAGATTTATTGGTGGGGTGCACTCTCACATGTCTCGCTTAAATCTAAACAAACACAATCTCCTCCCATGTTCATTTTATATTTCTAACCAAAAAGTAGGTAGCAAAAAGAGATACTCCCTTATGAATCCAGGCTACGTGCTCTTATCATTTGTTTATTATTCTGCCATTGTTCTATAGAGCATAGAAATAACTAAGGTCCACCTAGCAAAATCCTGGTGCTGTTTTTGGTGAGTACTGTACATACCGGTGAGAAGATGTCTATGGGGTAAAGAGGTCATCATGTAAACAAAAGAAGCTAAAAGATGGGAACAGGAGGTGAAAGTTTTGACTTGCAAAGGTATCCAGCGCCTAACAACACTCTGGGAAGGAGCTTGGAGTCACAGCACAACTCCTTCTCTGTGAACGGGTGCTTAACTGGATTTTCAAAAGGATCTTGCGCCTGACCTCACACTGACTTGGAAACCCCCTCCTGAGTAAGTAAGTGCTGCTTCGCACACGCCAGTATCTAATAGGATGTTATTTGCCTACAGTCACCTATGAGGCTGGCGGAGAGCTAAGAGTGGAATACTGTTTCCCTGCCCATCACTAAGAATAGAAATTAGCTGCAATTAGCTAAGTAATTGCCAGTACCACTCTTGTTCTGTCCTTTCAAGTATAGTACCACGTATGGGATCCAGTTTTGATCTTGCAGAGTTTCACATCAGAAGTGAAGCAGTTATAAACCATCCAGGCCAAAACGTTTCCCCACTTCTCTGGTATCATCCAAGTGATTTTTCAGAAATTCTTTTAGCAGTGTCAATAAATAGTATCTCTTTTGAGGTACCAGACGGTTGCTCACCTAGATGATCTGTTATGTCCATAAAGGGTGAACGGTTATAAATATTTATTTAAAAAGCTGATTTTGCAGATGTTAAACTATCTTCCAGTACTTTAAGTGAAAACCCTCCCGTTGGCTGCAGTGGGTGATGATTATTAAGACAGAATGCTTACCACATGAGACCCATGAAACTGTAAGCTTTCCAAATCAAGCATATGTGTAAAACCAAAATCTGCATCTTGGGAGGATGAAGTGAGTTCTGCTGGGCGTTTTAATGCCAAGATAGATAAGTGAAATTATAAATGGCTCAAGTCAACACTTCATTAAACTGGCACAGAGATTTATGGACCCTCAAGAGCACCAGGTTTTTCCACCTTTGCAAACATCAAAGGAAATCAGAGAAATAACTTTTCAGACTAATCCTCATGACCACAAGCCCTACTGAGCAGTCTAAGCAAGAAGCAAACATATCAACACAAATGGGAACTGGCTTCTGAAAGGAGGGCCTGACCCAGCCGGCTAAATGATCACTAGGAGGAGCGATTAGTAAAATGGAATTCCACTGTACTCAATTTAAGTATCTGTTTTATCTGTTCCTTATCAACAGCTCTATTGACAAGGTCTTCATTGCATCCTAATTGTCTGTCCCATTTTTCTGTGGTTTTCTGTGAAAGGCTAGTTTTAAAAGAGGAGTTCAGTAGCTCAGCTCTCTTATTTGTAACTCAGCCATCATTGATTTTATTCCTTTTCTAGTTTATTAAAGGGCCTGCTTTATCTCTCTTACATCTTCTTTTGCACACAGACCCCAAAATTTACTGCATTCTTAAAGCTCTTTCTCGTGCAAAACTGTTATTAATTCATTCTGCTGTTTTCTTCTCTTTATTCACTTTTTTTTTTCCACAGAGTTTAACCACTGCTATAACAATTTTGTGTCATCTTCCTTGGTCTCCTGCAGTTAATATTTTTGGCCCTTTTTTTGTCCTTAAGTAGCAGCATTTTGTCCAGTCCTCATGTCTTATACACATACAGTTTCAGGGTGTTTCCTCTTCCTTTACTATGGTGTCTTCCCAATACCCAGCCTTTCTTCACCTCAACATGATTTAAGACTGCTATCTATTCCAGTACGCTCAAGAGATTTGCCAGCTCCTTCCACCCGACACTGCTCCATGTTTTCTCTCCCTGCCCACACTCATATACTTTTCTGAAATGTATCTCCCCTCCTGTAAAAATGTACCTTAGCCTTCACAACACATTTTCACAGCTCACCACATCCTTGTGGTTGAAGAAGATAGGAAAAATGCTGCTGTGTTGGGTGAATCCATTTCTTACCACAGCCAATACGCAAGCTGCCTCAGTTCTCACACGTCTCTAAGAAATAGCTCCAGAAGGACATCCCTTTTCTCTGGACCATCCAGTGGGGTCTCTGATGGCTCCCTATTCAGCTGCATTTGTCTCTTTGCTCCATGAGTTCAGTATGATACACGGTGCCACATACTTTGATCTTCCTCATGTCTTCCACTTCTTCACTTATTTCCACCAGTCTCTCACTGGCCAGAGGACGTACTCCTGCAGAAGCCTATTCACCTTGTTTTGTACATCAGATAGGAAGAGAATCACAGGCCAGTGTGTCATTTCCAGCCTTCAGCAGCCTGGGGGATGCTGGTAGGAAAAACATCACAGACTCATGAATCCTTCTTAGTGAAAGCCGCGACTGTGAGGCTGTTTCATGTTTGCTCGGTATAGACTGGACCACGATGTTCATCTGTCATTCAGAAGCCTCATGGATACTTCATGGTGTTTGTCTGATCTGCTTTATACCGAAACCATCTCTTCTTGGGTTGGAACCTGCAGGGTGTGAATGTGAAGCACCAGCTTTGCCTACAATCAATCACACCAATAGTGGGAATTCACACCAGCAAGGCTTGGGAAGAAGAGCCCTCTCCTTTGCATGCAGCGAGCAGCTCTGTTGCAGGGAGGCTCCGGGTCGCATGTCTGGAGCAGGCTCGGTGAGCTCTCAGGTAAACGCAAAGGCAAAGGGAGCAGAGCCAGGGCCGTGCAGCATGGGCAGCGCTTAAGGGAGCTGCCGGCATCCTGCCCGCCTCTTTTTTTCTGCCTCGTTCAGCAGCCCTGTAAGCAGTGACTCAACATGCAGCTTAACTAAGACTTAATTCTTTATTCAAAACCATTTTAAACAAACATCTCCAAAAATGAAGCCCAGGAAGCTGGATATAGAAGAATTTCAAAAGAAATTTATGTAGATAGTTTAATGCATCCATTAGTTAAATCAATGAGGTAACCTCTGGAGTACTGTGTGCGGTACTGTTTACCCCAGCTGAGAAAGGACACTGCAAAATTAGAGTTCATTAAAAGGATCTGAGGAAATTCCCACATGAAGAAAACGCTTAGTTCGGAACGAGGACAAACGCAAAAGGAATATGAGAAAACTATACGAAATGGCGAAGGGGCTAGAGAGGGTGGGCTGGGAACTCTATTCCCCTTGTCTCGTGACAGGAGAACAAAGAGCCAGTTGATGGAATATTAAGAAGCAGCAAATGTGAAACTCATAAAAGGAGCTATTTCTTTACAGTTTGTTTCACTGCCAGAGGAAGCCTCTGCGAATAAGAATTTAACAAGATTGTACAGGGACGGGCCATTCGTATGGATAACAAGAATGCCCCAAATTAGAACAGTTAGTGCTACAAACCCTTGGAAGAGACATCACGCATCATGCAAGAGGCCTTAAAACAAGTCTCTTAGAAAACAGCATATATTAGAGAACAAATGGGAGGGAGGGGGAGATGGATTATCCTACATCTGTTTATTGTGCCGTGCTTACAGCTTCTTTAGAAGCATCTGCTGCTAGCTATGGTCAGAGACTACACAGGCCTCAGTCTGATCTAGGTTGACGATTACATTATTCCCCTTTCTCCGTGTCCATAAGTTGTTTCTCTTTGCTCCTCCACCTGGTTAAAGCTGATTAAAAAATGAGAAATGAGTTTCACACAAGAATGCAAAACTGTTTTCATCCTGAAAAGTTAAAAATAGAATCATTTATTTTTCTTTTTTTTTTCTCTTAGAAACTTATGGTGAAATATTTTAATCAAAACATTTACTGCAAACACAGGTGCTAGTAAACAAAATATGTCGGTACACATTTTGAAAATGTTTGCAGTGCAAGGGGTTCAGGAAGGACTGAATATTTTAATAAAACACTCTCACTTTTCACAAAAAGTAGATCTTTTCGGGCTTGCCTATTTAGCAAAAGGCTAGTTTTGTTATTCTTCTTTTAAAAGCCACTGAAAAAAGTCTTGATCAACCTAATCCCCCAAGATGAGTTCAAATGGCTCTGAAAGGCATCGGCACAGCTAGGAAGCAGCAGCCAGTCTCGTCTGGAGCAGGTGTGAGCGAGCAAGCCGCGTTCGACAGACTGAAAAATTTATCATGGTTTGGGGAACGAAGGAGAGACGAGAAAACCAGGTCCAGCTCCCGCTGTCAGCAAAGTCAACCGAAAATCCTCCTGGGACACCGGTGGGAGCAGGAGGCATTGTCCAGTCCTGCGGGGCAGGCGGGCTGCAGGGGCTCGTCCTCACCCCGCGCCGGTCGCCAGCCGGACGGGGACCGCGACTGTTGATGGAGCAGCAGTGGGTTTTGATTAAATCGACAAGACGGAGCCGCTGACAGTGAACGCATTTTCTCTCTCGGTCTCCTGGCACTTTGAGACGTGCCGCCCCTCCCTCCGCTCCAGTCGAGCGCCTGCGAGCCGGGAGGGAGGAATAGGCAGAGGCATTAGCAGAGCCTCTAATTACAGAGGAAAAGGAGCATGTCCCCGCGGTGTGTGGCAGCAGGCTGGGGGGATGCTCAGCCGTTCTGGAAAAAGCCAAGTGACTTAGAGTTTCCTCTGTCTGCTGTTATCCTTGTCCCTTCGCTACATGTTTAATTGCTCTTTCTTTTTTCCCTTTTTTGCCTTGTTTTCTTTTAATGCTCACAAACAATAAATCCTTTCTTTCTTCCTTCCCACATGGGATGTAAACCCACGCAGAAGGGAAGATGGGGGGGAAAGGGCTGCGCGCCACGTTCCCGGCATTAGCCTGGGACACTGATTGGGGCTCAGCACAGCCCTGAGTGGCAGCAAGACTAACCGACCTCAGCTGAGTTAAGCCAGCCACCATGTCTTTCGCTAGGAGCGCCAGGGCTCCCGAAATGTGTCCGTGGGTCCACAGGGTGCTGAGAGATGGGTTGCCCCCTGCTGTCAACACAGCTGACAGATTTCTGAAGGCAGAGCTGGCAGGAGCGGCAAGGATGTCTACTGGCTTCCCTCTGCTTTAGAAAAGTCCAATAAAATTCTCGTACATGAAATCAGCCACAAGCCTTGTCTCACATACATACACACAGAGCTGGATCTCTGCAAGACAATTCCCCGGGTTCGTAATCTCCTAAAATCCATGCATCTAGTTGGTCCAGCATAGCCTATGTCTATCCTTCCTCAAAAAAAGCTTCTTAGGTGTCTATACACGTTTTCTACCCCTTATCAGTCCTGCAGTGCTCATTTTTCTCTGAAGCATCAGTGCAGTTTCCTTTAGTCGAATTCTGCCTCTAGTGAAGCCTCGGCACAAGGTCTCACTGCATAGATGAATATTTGAGGAGCAAATACATGAGTGCCAGGCTGGACTCTGCTTAGGAGCTGTGCATGTGACAAGTGGGGAGGGGTATTCACATCTTCGTCTTCTTCTTGCAGGCACCCAGCCGGAAAAGCATGGAAATAGTGAGCAGCCTGGAGCAAGCTCTGCCAGCGGGTGTCCAGCTGTCCTTCTTAGTGACTTACTGTCTCCAGGATGCTCACTTCCCAGCAGAACCCCCATCTCTTCTTCACAAGCAGATGATTTCTTGGGCAAGCCCCATCCTCTGCTGGATCTGTGTGCTGCCACTCTTTTCGGAACACCTGCCCTGCTAGAGGTAACAGAAGCAAACGGTCCAGTAGGGACTGGTTTCTTAAAAGGGCCATGAACACCCCCAACTGCAGCTGATTTGGGTGGGGATACATAAGTGCTGAGCACCTCCCAAAACTAGATCTTCTGCGTAGGTCACTGCTGTCATGTGTCAGTTCAGCACATGAGCAGGTCGCTACTCTGTATCTGGACATATCTTGTGACTGAATGGCGGGAGATATAAGGCAGTCCTGTAAGAGGTTCCATGTTATTTTATTGACCTGATTCCACTGATGTGATGAAGACCAGCAGATTTAAAGGGCTGAGGCAGCGTTCTGTGGAAGGCCTTTTAAAAGAAGTAGTCTAAAATGTCAGACCCACAAACCTAATCCAAAACCATTGACATCCGAAGGGGCCAGCCCTTTGTTAGCCATGGTTTTAGGGTCTCACTTGCTTTCAGAGATGTGGGTGCCTATTTCCCATAGTTGCTTTGGAAGAAAACCGCTCCTCAGCTTCACACCTGTACAGCCTTCTGGCACGTGCTTAAAGCTAGGAGTTTTGCAGCAGCAGGGCTTTAATCTTTGCATTAATGCGTCATTATTATTATTATTTTGTAATTAAACTGTCTCTCTGCTCTTTGACTTTATTGCTTTGCTTCAAACTAAATAGCTCAGTGCACCTAGCCACCACGGTGAGCCAGCAGCGTGGCTTTAGCTCCCTGTAAGTTTACCCGTAGTGATAAGGTACCTCTTTCAGTAGGGCACAATCCTTGTAATAGCAGCAGAGTGAGTTATCTGTAGCAAAGACCCCAGACCCACTGCTGTGGTCTGCTGTCAGCAGTGGGTCTGTCATTCCTGCCTGTGTTCGTTCAGGTACACCATGCCATCAAGGTACAAACCAACACCTCCTCACCAGCCTCAGCCTGTATAAGAGTATTATTGTTAAAGAATGCAAACCCACCTTCCAGAATCACATGTAAGTGAGACAGCCGTATTCGGCTGTGGGAGCCTAATGCTTAAGCCTCCAAAGTCACTTTCAACTAAATTTTCCTGTTTGCAACAAAAATAAAAGTGTTACAACTACAAGCTGTTCCAGCAAAGCTTCCTTCAACAGATAATCGGATTTACATAATTGGGTGCTGGTGGGACTTCAATAAATCATCAACGTGGCGGCATGTTTATTATAGCCACATATAGTCACAGCTCTTCTGTAAATAGCTCTTGGTGCCCAAAACATAGCACGTACAACTGAGGAGGAGACAGGTATGTGGATAGTTCTTGCGAGCAGAAGAAATACAGCGAGGCTGTGGCTAACTGCCATTGAGGGCTTATTGCTTATAAAGGGCTGCGCACGCAGTGGTTTGACAGCAGGCTGTGGCTCCTTTTACTTGACCACAGGTTCAACTCTAACCTAGGACTTTTGTAAGATATGCTTCCAGGAGGCAGCCATTCGTGGACCACGATAAAATCAGTTTTATCAACAAACCTCGTGGTGACGTTTCCAGCTGATCACCTCCACAAAAAGCCCAAATGGCAGAAAGGGAGAGAGAAAGAAATTTACTCTGACTCACAAGCGGTACTTGTACCTCTAAACAGTATAGCAAGAGGAGAAACTGCTCTGCCACGTTGATGCAGGTATATAAATGGATGCAATACTGTATTTATCCTTTGTCTTTCACTATCAGTAGGCTTATATGCACCTAAAATGAGCTATGATCTAAAACCTCTTTGGAAAAAGGCTTTTTTTGCTACAAAAGGAGGTATGAATGCTTTTCCAGGAGGGCAGGGCTAAAGCTAGGAGAAGGACAGAGCCTGCCACTGTGTTGTTGGTACCTGCATATGGATAATGCCACATGGCAGGGACGAGCAGCTAACAGAGACGATTTGTGAGTTGGGAAATGGGATTGCCAAAAGAGATGGAACAGAATTGAGGTTTTAATCCCCCAGCCCAATCTTCCCCAGTACTGGCTGTCTGCAGGAGCAGGATTTTATCAGTGTAGTCCACGGGGAACTTTTCTGACCTTCAGTTTGCTGGAGTCTGGCAGAGCATTGCACTTTTCTAAGATGTGCGAAGACAAGTTTTCAAAATACACAGATGCTCCTGTGAGCTGGAGCCATAACACAGCACAATACGCTCCAGAACACGCTGCGTAGACTAAACTCCACAGAGGAAGTCTGTGCATAGCTTACAGGTCCTACAAATTCACAGAAACAGGTATATCAACATTTTCTGCACTCTTCATTGCCAGTGAGCTTACAAAGTTAAATACCTTGGGACCTGTGTATTTTCCAGGCTAGATGAAAAACAGCCTTCCCTATTTGTGTTTGAAGGGCTCTCCAGGTTAAAGAGAAAGAGAGAAATGTGTATAAGACCCACAGCTATACTACACAGGAGACTGAACTGAGCCTTTGCTTGAAAATTTAGATTTGCTTGTATTATACAGCCTGCTGCAAGTGTTTTCTGTACCTGATTCCCCCTCAAATCACCCCCTTTGCCTGCCTATCTGCTGGTTAGACAAAGCCTACACTAGCACTTTCTCAGCTGCCAAAGCACGTTGGCCTGGGACTTCATTTCTCTGTATCACAAGCTACCAGCAGAAACCTTGTCATTGCAATTTTTCATATATTTTCTTCTGCTCTGGTTTTTTATCTCTCTGAAATCTCAACTCTCCAGCTTGTGCCCGTAGGCTGTTACTAGACTGGAACAAAACTTATCCTCAGTCCTAAACAAAATGACTAAGGCAAAAGAAAACAATCACAACAAAGGAAAAGTTAACACTTGGAGTAATAAGCATCAAGGTTTCTGTCCCTGCTGGGTCGGGAGGTTCAGGAGCGTGAGAAGGGCCGTGCAGGGGTTGCAGGGCTGATGCCCCTCCACTGTGAGCAGCTGGAATGGTGGCTTTGTCTGATGAGCTGGCAGGTGGCAGGTCCATCATGTTGCTGTGTCCACAATATTCCCAGCTCATATCATGGCAAATTTCACATAGAGAGGTTGCATTCCAGCTGTGGGCCTGGAATTAGGGCCTGCAAATCCAGCCTTTATATAGATAAGGGACTGTGAGCACTACAAGACATCTTGCTGTGAATGGCCCACGATGAGATACTAAGGGGACCCCCCTAGGGCACAGGGGACTCTTTGACTGGTGTAAAGCACTGTTCACCCATGTGCTATCCAGCAAGCGGCAAAACCAGCAGCCCGAATAGGCAATTCTGTCTAGTCTCTTCTTCCATCCTTCCATTTTCTCCTTCCTTTTCTTCTCTCCTCTTTCCTTCTCCATTTCTCCCGCTTGCTTTTTCTTCTTCTTCTTCTTTTTTTTAATTCCTCCCTCCTCTCTCTTTCTTTTTAACATTTCAGCTGAAGAAATGAGGTTTGTTCTTTCACCAGCTGAGTAAACTTCAATGGCTTTAAGAAAAATAAATAGTAAGTCTTGCTCGCCAGGTGGGTTCTTCTCCACTTCTCCCAGCTCCAATCACAGCCCTAATTTAGAATCTGCAGCCAGTTAACGAGCACAGAGGAGACGTAGGCTCAGTGCTGAGGGTCTCTTTACAAACACACACACACTTCCAGATGTTTCATCTTTTTAATAAAGATTGGAGCCATGTAAAAAGAAAGGCTTCAGAATTGAAAATAACAAAGTGGCCCATGAGAAGGGTACTTATGCAGAGCATCAGGGTTGGGGGCTTTTTGTTTGTTTGTTTGCTTAATCCTGAAATATTATGCAGAAACCAGTCCTTGAAAATTTCCTATTTCCTTGCACCAAAAGTGGTCTCTAAAGAACTGAGCAAAATCTGTATGTTAAATCAAACGTATTTTCCTGCCCATACCCCCCAATCCTAACCCCTCTCCATACACTTACACAGACACACAACTGCCTTTCATACCAAAGCTATAATTTAACAGCTAATGCCTTGCATCAGTACCACCCCTTCCCAAATTCTCCTGCTTTTCGGTTTCTATTCAAATTCAAAGCCAGATTATTTTAGCTTTACAGCCCTGGATAAAAATGAAATGACAATATTTGAAGAAGCTGCTAGTATTTTTTTCCCCTTTCTTTTCACACCCAGACAATGTCAAGCGTAAGTGTATTTTTTTCTGCCTCTAACTGCAGGTAGAGCAACAGTTTGGAGCCCTATAAATAACATTCTAGGTCTGGAACGTCCCATTTTAGATATTAGAAGGGATTTGATTCTCAGGAGAGCGCTCAAAGATCTGACTAAAATCAAGGGAGCCATGGACAGCTCGTAACAGAAAAATCTAAGCCCCAAAAAGTGTCAGTTGGGCAGCCAGAGTCTGCAGTCTATTCTGAGCACAGTTGCACCAAGGCAGCCGGTCCTCGGCTTGGGATCTACCCCTGCAACTGAGGCACATCAGGGCCCAGTTAGTTACTTGCAAGGCAATTAATTAGTAGGCAATACAGGACTGTAATGTAGCAAGGTTCAGCCTTTAAACCTGTGCTCCAGCATGCTGCACCAGGCATTTGCCCACCACGGTAGTCCACAGCTGCTAGCAATGAGGGAGGTGGTGCCGAGGGAATATGGAGCTGTCTCGATCCTCACCTGGGTGAGGTGACATTCATTTCCAGTTCCATGCGGTTAAGTATAGTAGTGCACTTAATAGTTGAATGGGAAGTCCTGGTTAGAAAATACAGCAGCCACATGCAGAGCCAGCTCTTCTTCCCCTCTCAAAGCCAAATCATACGCTTCCCAGCCAGGCTGAACAACTTGCACATTCACTTTTTAACACAGAATTATATCAAGGTAGGGAGGCCTTTTTATAACTTTACCAGCTTGCCAAGCCAAGCTATGGGGTACAGCAGCAAAGCTGATCAAAAGAAGATATAGTGAAGGACATAAAAAAAAAAAATAGAAACACCATAATCAACACCAGGTGTAGGCCAATTAAACAGCCGTTCCCATGTGCTCACAGGAGGGCACTCACTCACAATTTACCCAAACAAATCCATGCTTAAAAACTCTCAGGAGTTTCACAGAAAAATCACATTTCTCTTCAGAGCTCTTTAAAAAATATTTGAAAGCACTTTCGTCTGTACACACCAGCTTTGCACACCAGAAACAGCTCTCTCTCAGCCCAGGAGAACCGATCAGCCCGGATTAAAGTGCTGGCAGATGCTTTTCCTTTACAAAGAAGCAAAAGAGTCCTTCCTCCCACAGCTCTCCTCCTTCAGCTGCCCCTTCTAATCCTCTTCTGATTTTCTTCAGGGGGGTAGGCTCTTTGGCTGCTACTTTCAAAAAGCATCTTAGGGGCAGCTAGATGTTCAAGCCTGATTTTTTTATAGGATCCAGGCACCCAGCACTCAGGGTCCTTTCAAGCCCTCCTAGCCTTAACTGTATTTTAATTCCAAGCACACTTTCCATCGCTGTCTCATTGTTTGATGCGTTAGAAGGTTCATGTCAAAGAGGGCAGTTTCACTGTGTCACATCAGGAGCTACTGCCCACTCTATCTCCATCCTATCCTCACAGTCCTCACTGTCTTCCTGTACTCGCTTCTCAGCCCCTTCCACTGAGATGACCACGGTAGCTCCAACCATCCTTGCCAGGTATTGAGTCAACCTCTATCCACAGTAATGAGCACCCCACATCCCCCTGAGGTGGATATGTACCCCAGGCCAACCTCACTTCTAATTCAATATGCAAGTCAGCTGGTGTCTAGCTCCAACTCTGTTCATGTCAAAAATTCCTTTATCCTTTATTCCTTTATTCCTATTTATCCATGGGATAAATCTTGAGTTCACCCACGTTATTGTCCATTATAATAAGCACAAGTGTCGATACAAGATACCACCAGTCCCCCAGTGCCTTCCCAGGATTCCCCTCCATTGGCCCTTCATGGTCCAGGCAGCTCTCTCGCAATCAGAGAATTCATACAACAGATCAGAAAACATATGGCATGGGGTTCTCTGTGTCTTCCTCCTCCCTTATCCCAACCATAAGTCTAAGTCTTAGTGCTACACACAAAGGACTGTAGCACCAATAGGAACAAAACAGCCCACAGGTCACTTTTGTGGTGTATCCAAGTAAGAGTGGGACCAAATAAAAGCTATTTAAGCTCCTAAGTCACCTCTCTAGGAGCCAGAGTAAGGGAGAGGATTCTTCCATGCGCATCCTTCTTTTCGGTTGATAAAATCCTCCTGTATTGTCCTTTGTCAACTGTAGTTGAACCCTCTTCCCCTTTTGCTTCACCAACAATAAATCCTATCATCTTATGCTGACAATTGATTTTGCGTGTGTAACTAACAGGCATGGTGGGAAAAGGATAAGGTGTCATCCTCTGGGTCTAGACATGAATTTCAAGGCTGCCTTCAGCTATAAACAGTTATTGATTATTCCCTTGGAAAGTCAAAGGCAGAGAGGGATGATGCTAGCTATATATGCCTTGGCAGGAGGCTGGCTGTAGATGCTGGATTGCTTTCATCACGCTAGCCTGATGGCATCTGAGCACATGCTGATCTTTGACCTTGACCTAACAATAACTGAAAGGGTCCAAGACCTTGCAGGATCCCATCACAATAAAGCAGCAAAGTAGGATATACATGCTCACCCCTCTTTAGATTCCTGTTTTTTGTGATCCTCAACAAAACTACAAAAGACAATCATCTGACTGTTGTACTGCTTAATGCTGGTCCTCATCTCTGCTTGAGGTTGTTGATTGTCGTCAGGAAGGCTGCGGCTGCTTCTGTCACTTAACATTAGGATTTAGCACATCAGAATGTCATCATCTTTTTAGTTTTTATTTTCAGGAGATTTCAACTCTAACTATATCATCTGGAGGAGAAAGAAAGGGTGTTTAGCAAGACTGAAGCTGCCTGGAAACTCTCTTCAGGGTTTTAAATTTTAGAAGTAATGTCAGATTAAGGAAGCAGCTCCCTGAGCAGCAGAACTGATGAAGCTGGGCACTCGGTGAATTTACCTCTCAGGACTGAATGCCCATGTACATTTTCTGATATCTAACAAGGGCTGAGCTAAGCCTGTAGCCTAGGAATATTATTAGGGCTCCTTGTCTCCTTGATCCATCTGCCTGTTTTCATGGAATTTGTAGGAGTTTAAGATCTTTGGGAGCTTGTCCCATCTGCCAAGTTTGTTTGACGTTAGCCAGCAGGTTCAGAAGTTGTTACACGGGGACTGACACCTGCCTGGACACTATATCACAAACATCTCTATTCCCTAGGAAGTCAGACTAAAACTCCTGGGTTCAGTCTCTACAGCCTCCTATTGTGCCTACTTTTTTGTAATAAGGTACAGTGAGCATGTCCTTCTTGCGCAAAATGCTAACACAGTCAGTATGTGTTTGAGCTGGATAGCTACCTGTCCTGCAAGCACAATTCAGTGCTAGCATCGTGCCCTATCCATGGAGGAGGTGATTCTTTTACAGCTTGAGGAAGATGATCCTTATGAGCTGAATCTGCAGGACATGCTCAGTAACTCAGAAGGCCCTGTCTCCATTACTGGGAGCGAGCAAGATGACAGATGTTTTACGAGGCCGTGGCTGAAAGAGGAGAGAAGCAATATATATGTATATCTATCAAATAGCCTGGCTTGTGCAGCTAATAACACCAGAGATTAGATCAGTTTTACTAATGCTCATTTCTGCTGTTTCCCTGGGTTTTTTATATTCCCTGTAGCTTGGAGTATGTAAATATACTGATCAATATTGCTTGCTTCTTGAATCTGTTTCCAGAACACCACCTTTACGTTGCCTTCACTAGGGAAGAAAATAACTGATGGGGTAAAACCAGTTATATATATTTTTATTATTATTTGATGGCAACATTTCTGTCATTGTTATGATTGATCAAACCTTTAAATCCTGTTCAAAACCTACATCTTGCCTCAGTTCTTGCCACTGTCCATGAAAGTACCAGGAGTTCATATCCTGCAATTCTTTTCTCCTTCTTCCTGCCTATTCCTTTGACAGGGGCTGTCAGAAGAGGTTTCCATCTGCTTTCCAGAGCTGAGTAACCGGTTCATTGTAAAGTCAACATGACAGGTGCAGAAAATAGAATGAACACCTTTCTATAACCACCATATTTATGCAAAGAGAAATCAGCCTTCAGTGGGGCTGCTTATTTTCGCAGATGTTCCTGAGCTGGGAAGACAGCATGAGCCAGAGACAGTAAAAGGATTTTTGCTGCGGTATAGAAGGCTGCAGCTCCAGGTGGGAAAAAAGTTGGACATTAAAAAAATAAAGCACGCGTTAGAAAAATTTCAAAAGATTAGAGGGAAAGTGTCTGATCTAAATGGGCAAGAGTGGTGGTGTCCTTAGACAGCTGTCTCCATTTGCCTAGCTTCAAGTTTGAGATAACTGAGGTTTTGTCAGTCAGAGAGCCTGAGGAGAAAAATAAAAACTAAACAAGAGAGAGGCAAGATCTGAGACTCCAGAGGCAAGATCTGAGAGGTCTCCACCTGCAGGGGCGCGGTTGTGGGGAGGGCAGGTGGATTTGGGTTCCCCTACCAGGCACTTGGAGACAGTTACATCTCTATCAGAAAACTCTTTTTCCTTTGTAATGTGGCTATGATGTCCTGAAGCAACATGTGCTTTAAAAAGGGTGGCTAAGCTAATGTACATCAGTGGACTGGTTGCAGAAAAACTGGCAAAAGAAAGAGGTTTCGTCTTCCTCTTAGCTTGATAGGTTCTTGCTGGCATTGCCCCTTCTCATCCATCTTGGGCAATACTGCAGTAACTACTGTGGAGCAAAGACCACAGGCAGCCTGAACCTATTTTGCCAAAGATGACACAGGCTAATAAAGGACATACTGAAAACCTACCCAAATCTCTGATTTGGAGACTTGATTCTCTGTTAGTAGACTACGCTCAGATGTGAAGGCCTCTTAAATTCAAAGGAATCCACTCACCCAGTGACATTAGATATTAGGGTGTAGCTAAGGAGTGGTTTTCTTGTTTTCTTTAAAACATTCCTCCAGACTCAGTGAGCAGGGAAGACTTGGTGCTGTGAGGATTGCTCACATATTGCAGAAGTTGAGGAATGCCTCATATCTAGCAGGATTGGTGCCCTGAGCGTGCTCAGCACAAACTCAGACTGAAGATCTGCAGAGGTCTGCAGAGGTCTGCAGAGCACATTGCACCACTGGAAACAGGGCCCTGCTTATCCAGAGGGCCCTAAGTTCAACATACAGTGAAATCTCAGTTTCACGGGGATTTCACAGCTGAAAACATTCTTCCATGACAAATAAATAAATAAATGTTAAAGCTGTGCATCAAGCACAATGCACTCTGGAAGAATTATTTCACCGAACTCAAGGGAGGGTCTGTGCACCCATCAGCAAGTGAAACTGCAGTGAGAAATGCGGCTCAGCAGGACAGCCCACATTTCAATAATGTCATCACATTTTTCTGGACCCATCTCAAGTTGTTTATATCTGAAATTGACACATTTTATTGGGTCTAAGTAGTATCATAAAAACAATAAAAAGCAGCCCTGACATTTTCTCCTCCCCTGCCGTCTCAGCTGCTGCAGCCTTGACCTTCTCCTGTCTGTATCCAGCCCATATTTCAAATCAAAAGAACCTCAAAACCCCTTTTTTTCCTCACTAAAGTTTGCTGCTGCTTGAAATATTGGAAGACCTTTTTTGAGGGGGGAAAAGGCCTATAAAAAATGATATTTCTTCAACAACTCCAAAGTTTTATTTCATTTAAAAAAGAAGTAGAAGGAGATCTTAACCAAAAAAGAGGTTGGTGAAATGTGTGTGGTAGGAACATCACCTATCTCAAGAAAACCAGTGTGGATGGCCCGTGAAATTAGGCTTTTATCACTCTGGAACATGACTATCTTGGTCACAGACTTGATCACACACAGAAGATTTTAGCTAGTGCATAATAACTTCTAGCTATCCCTGTCCTAAATCCCTTAGGAATGGAGAAATCAGCTCTACCTGACCATATCCATGTGCTTTAAAAACTATCAGGTATCAGCACAGTCTCTGATCGTATCCGATACCACAAGTCAGACAGGTTTAGTGCCAGCAAACAGGCACCATCTGACCTCCAGAGTAAAACGAGATGCAGTAAACGGTGGTTATGTTTAGCAAGTGTCATTGTTTCCTCTGGATCTGTTCTCATCCTCTAACACAACAGAAAAATAGCTCAGTGACAGGGGAGGGACGGAGAGGACTTAAAACAAAGGTCATTAGTAACAATTCCAGAGTAGCAGATCGATCCGGACTTGTGTATTATGCAGCAAAAGCAGCCGGCTGACTCTCCCATTATGACGCTCTCAAAAGATTGCTGTGGTTATGCTCCTGTGTTGGCACCTTATACCCATTACAGCTGGTCTGAGCAACTGGAGATCCACCACCAGCAGGGTCCAGCACGCGGAGCCAGAGAGCGGAGGGAGTCCTTAGTGCCGTGCTGGGCCTGATGCATGAGCCAGTCCACAGGATCAGTGTTCTGCCTCCCTGAAATTACTCATGGTGCCTCAGCTGGACACGGGTTTCTTCTTTGCTGCCTGCCCTAAATACATTGCACAGCCAGAGAAACTGAGTTCGCTCTATGCATAAAAGCAGAAACGTACAAATACAAAAATGGCTGCGTTTCAGAGGTTTATGAAACAAGCCTTCTCATACCCAACCTGTAGATCCACTGATAACATCAGTGTAAAACGCTCCGAACCTTTATGAATGAAGTATCTTGTACACAGACATACCATCGTTGTTAAATCTATTTCTTTGCACTAGGTTTGCACTAGTCCCTGACACAGACACCTATAAAGGGTTAAATCAATAAAGCGAGGAGGATGCCTATAGGCAGACAGTTCATTTCCCAGTATCAAAGATATTTATACTTTCTCTATGCCTGAGTTATTGAGATAACTATGTTGAGGTTGTATTATTAGCAAGATAGTTGCAATCTCATGGAACTACTTGCTGTAATACAGAATTCATGAGCTCCTGGCAACAGACTGCATTAAACCACTTAACAGAGGTCACTTCTCCAAAGTTTAGACATTTACATTCTAACCAGCAGCCTGGCTGCAAGCAGCGATTTATCCTCGGCGACTCAGTCGCAGACCAGAGGCTGCCAGGGAGCTGAAGACAGTGGCTTAGTTGCCAGAGCACCTCATGCCGACCTGCAGGATGAAGCCCAGAGGAAGAGTTAGTTTACACGGTCCTGAAATGACATTTTACTCCTCTTCTTTAGCAAAATAATGTGCTGTATCTACCAGGTTAGAATAGCTATTAAATATGGCCTCCCCAAAAAGAGCAGAGCAAAGTGAAGATACTGTAAAGAAGCCACAGGTACTGAGAGATGCAAAGAATATGTTAGTTTTTTCTTAAATAAACATCTTGAGGGGACTACAGCAATAGCCAATACACCAGAAACAAAGCCAACAGTGCCACCTACTCCTTTGCAGAGCAGGAGTCTGTCCTGAACCAAGGTTTCCTGAAACAAAGGCTACCTTGGAAACCCACCCACAGTCGTCTTGTTTGGCAAAAGGAGCTACTGTGCAAGGCATAAAAAGAGAGATAGGTGCCATTGTGCTTGCTGATTTAGCAAGAAGACAGACACACAGACATACCTAAGTGCACACACTTCAGTGGTCAGAGAAATGAAGACTACTGACCTATGCTGGCTTTGATGTCTTAACAAGAGATTGCATTTCTCTCTGCCAGCAGTTTTCAGTGCCTAATCCCCCTGAGTAAATGTCCCAGCTGGGTAAGGCTGTTCAGTGGATGAGTTCACCCAGAAAGGAAAAAGAGCATTGCTAGATTTGTCCCCTCCAGGTATGATTGCTCCGTATCCAGCCTGAGCATCATTCCTACACCACCCCTGGCTGCAAGGCCTGAGCTTCTCCCAAAGTTGCAAAGAAAGGCTGTTTTGCTGAAAAAGAGAGCTATTTATTGGGGAAAGAAAAATTATGTGAAAAATGGCAATAATAAATTGCCATTCTAAAGTTTTGGGTTTTTTTTAAAGGAAAAGATTAGTTTACAAAGATGCTACGGGATAAATAATAGGTTATTCCATCACATAAACTCTTTCTAAAAATAATTTTATTGAAACTAAAACATCTATATTAGCTTGACCTATTTATCATTTTAACATATATCTATAGTCACAATAAATTTATTAAAATGTTATATCCTGTAATCTGCCTGATTAAATTCAGATAAATCGTTGTGCTTTGAACGTCTTGCTAACAAGCGATTAATCACAGCTGCTGAGTGCAGCAAAGGAGCTAATTTTGATATTTACTTTTCTTAGTGGCATAGGTAATGGGTTCTTCAGAGCTCTCAAGCTCCCTTCTTGAGAGCGGTAGAAGTCAGGTGTGATTTGCAGAGCTGCCTCCCTTCACCCAAGAAACACCTCATACAGGTACCTGTGATTCACATCAGTGCAAAAAAAAACTAAGCAAATTCCGTTTGCACTTTCTGCCTGCCATGATCTATATCCACCTGCTTTATTGCCAATTTCCCACTTTCCAGCATCACTTTGGTTTGAGCTAGTTGGAGTTAATGAATGACCTGTATATTCTTGATCCAGTCTTCTCCAGTAGTGAATGAACCAGGAATGCCAGTCTGGATAATATATAGAAAACCATTTTATTTCTAGGATCAAACAGTACTGTGGCAGTCAGGGCAACTCCCTATCGTCTTAATCCCCTAAATTGCTACCAGTTTAGCTCTTGGCTTGATGCAGCCATGTTATTTCAGGGGTTTTTTGCGGGGGAGGGAGGGTATTTTTTCTTTTTCCTAATGAAAAGCTCTCAACAATCTCCTCTCTAATACCGTAAATAATTGATCATACAAATAAAACGTATTTGCTGGACCGAAGCTGACATTTACCCTCAATATCTCCAGAATCAATCAAAGCAACACTAAGGGGCCCAGCATGGAGCCCGTTTCACAGGGGCCATTAAAATACTATTGTAGTCTGAGCATTTGTTTGAATAAATTGTTTGTGTTTGTTATCATTTCTTAGTAAAACTAATTAAGGAACTAATTGATTGTTTTGTTGTTCTACTAATTAACTCCATATGGTGCACATCTCCATGGAGATACTGTATGAGTTATTGAAACTTCAGGGATTTAATGCGTCACTATTGGATATGGGGACAATTTTTTTAACTAATCATCCTTTCTATTTCAGCTTCCTTTGTAGATATGTTTTCTATCTTTTCTGCCTCTCTCTTTGGTTTTAGACCTTCTACGTCAAACTTCTGCTCAAAAGAGTAATTCACCTAGGCTCCTTTTCCAGCTTCTAGAAGAGCCCTCCTCTTTAGTAAGAGCCAAGAGAGATTACAAGCCCTTCAAGAAATCCCTACATGCCCTCAACCATCACTACAATCAGAAGCTGTGCAAGCAGGTCTCAGAAAAGCAATTAATGGTGGTATTTATGTTACTCTTCTGGCAATGCCTTTTTCTGGGATTGAGAAGATACAGGTTAAACTGTTGCTTCAGTTTCTCTATGAAATTTGGCGAGTCACTTTACAGCTCAGCTCCTTTTTCTGCGAGGGATATTACCACTCCTTTTTTCCGATCTTTCTCTATTTTATCTGAAAGTTCTTGTAGGTAGAAAATGTTTTACATTATGTTCGCACATATCCACCACCCTTTATCTAAAGACCTCCTACCACCATCGTAGCACAAATTATTCATATTCCTGGGATGTGCAACTTGATCCTATATGTCCCTGGCTATGTTGACCCTACTCTTAAGTCACAGCCTGTAATGACAACGGCTATTAGGTCACAGTGGCAAGAACTGAATCCAGGACTCTGATTTTAAATACCATCAGGTTTTGTCGCTCATTTAGTTCTCAAGTTTGAAGGCAGAGCCATCATTCTATCAGGCTAAATTAGTGTAATTATCCTTCTATTTAGGACAAGGCAGTGGTTGCTAAGGCAGCCCTGTGGTCAACTCACAGAGACTCAGGCTTTACAGACTAGATAAAGCATACAGTGAAAATTAAGGTCAAAAACTAATTTGGCCTCCAAAGAATTTTTTTTTGGTGAATAAATAAACACAGCAAGGGGTGAGTATTCAGAGCTCTCTGTAGTGGCTGGCTTTGATGAAAGGGACAGGATAAATCCTTTCAAATTTGAGCTGTAGTTGAGCCTAATGAAAAGAAGAGACTAGACCGGACACAGAAGAAATGCTGTGGTATTTCAAGGTTTCAAGCTGCCTACCTCGGCCAGAGGGCTGAGTGCATAAGCACCATGTTAAAATGACTTCCCTGGGCTCTGCACTCGATGATAGGAGAAAGCCTTTGGGTTCCAGTGACCCTGGAAACCACACTGGCAGAAGCTTTAACTCCCAGTGGTGACACCTATGTCTGCAAGGAAGCAGACTAAAAGGCATCTTTTGGTCCACCAGGTTAGCAGTAGACTATCTGGACAAGAAATAAGGTTGTTATTCTTACTCATATTCTGAGCAAGAGAAGGCAGGATTTAGCTCCTGAATGCTAAAAGCCTTAGGCTGGAAGACTTCTCTGTAGCTTCAGTGTTCCCAACGCTTGTGATAATTTTCTTGAGCCCATTCATTTAGGAAATTCTCTGAAAATCTCAGTGTCTACAACCACACAGGAATCTTATTCATTTTTTCAGATTTAGTCTTGATTCCTGAAGAAATGGAGGTCATGCAGTCACTGTTTTTGTGTGAGTTCGTTCCCTCTCCACCAAATAACTTTGGAGCATGTTGGACCTTTTGAAGCCTGCTAGCCAGAAAGGTAAAGCACTCTAGAACACACTGAGCTCCAGCAGGTTTTGCGAAAATAGGTGATTGAGTAGAAGACAGAGACCCCAGCGGCCTTCACTCGGGAAATGGTTAGAATATAAGGTCAATTATTAGATACCAGAGAATCCACATTGTAGCATCTTGTTTTTTACAGTCATGAGAGCATTCATTCCTTAAACTGTTGCATTATCCGGGACTAAGAGGAGGGGAGTCCTCCCATCTATCACTCTTCCCAGATCCAACAACAAACCTTCCAGGATAACAACAGACTATCAACAATCAGCCCACTCTATCATCCATCGACTCCACCTTAATCTAGCCTACTAAAGTAAGGTAAGGTCCAAATCCATGAGAACTAACACAGGGAGAGAGAGAAAGAGAGAGAGAAAGAAAACTAGAATGGGAGAGAACTTTTTTCCTCCTTGTACTCTTTAGTATTCAGCACTGACCTATTTTAGCCTTAAGCTTTGCATTGTAACTGATGATTGCTCTCCTCTGGCCTTTGTTTTCAGCTTTCAGATTGTTGATGTATTACAGAAATGATGTTGTCTGAAGCACCTCAGCTGATCACCGAGGCAGCAATCAGCTCACCCTTCGATGAGCCATTGAGACAGTCAGGCATTAGCCTGTCAATTTTGGCTCTTCGAACAGTTAGAACAATTTTGGTGAATTACAAGCAATAGAAAATCACTTTAGCTGCTCATTAGCTGGGAGACAAGAACGATGATAAATGCTTAGGGACTTTGAAAAGGCTTATGCACACACAGCCTCTCTCCACAGCAAGGCCCATTTAACCCTGGTGTTGCTCGGAAAGTAGTGGTACTTATGGGCTGGCCACCTACTAGGCTTTGCTCATGGACTGCCAAAAAAAAAAAAAATCTCAAGCAGTAGTCATGGCTTCCAAAGAAGGCATCAGTGGGATTTGAACCTCTGTATCTTCCACTGCACTGAAATAGTAACTCCAACTGTTGTGAGCAATAGGATGCTATCTTCTATGCTTGCTAGCTAGCTAGCTACAGGGGGACACACACACAAGATGTTTTTTGGAAGAACATGGCACAAGGATGTTGTTTCCAATGGTCTGCTCCATTCATCTGGAATACAATGACTTCAGCAGGCTTATTTTATTTTATCCATGCATTCAGAACCCATGCTTCATATGCACAAAAGCATGCACTGAGCAATGGAGTGGAGAGGGTCTATGGGAATGATGTAATTGCACTGCTTATTGCCACCTTCTCATATGGAAGGAGATCACTGCAAAATATTACCAGGGAATGTTAAGGCCTCTTGGTGCAACTGCTGCCTGAGGATGCCAAGTCCCGTATGAGTGTTGCAAGCTGTTGACAATGCACATAGGGGCACATTGCAATGTCTTAAAAGCAAGTTTTGGAGGTCTAATATTGACAGGTACCCAAAAGCAACTCCATCAAAGTTCTTGAACTGGTACATTTAGTCTGGGAACTTTGCACAGATAATATCTCTCAGACAGGAGAGGTGAGTTACTAGATAAATAGGAGAGGAAAGGATGGGAGAGAAAGACAATAGCAGCAGAAATTCTGATCATATAACTATAGCGCTGTAGTGGTCTCAGTACTCAGATGCTTGTAAGTCACTTAGTTATATACTGGGAGCTGCTCAAAAGTCATGGTGATAAACCTTGTACAAGAACCTGGAAAGAACACGATAAGGATGCTGGAGTGATCATCTAATTAATGGGGAATTTTGTAGACATGCAAAAATGGATCCCAATTTCATCAGTGGCACATAAAGATGCTAAAGATGTCCTCACAATTTGGCCACAATTTTCAACTGTAATACTGCTGTGGTATTGGTACATCACCTGTCTAACACACAGTACCTTAACTTAAATAGATAATGACCGCAAGAGGGGCAGCCATGAATGAGGCCATCTTTATAGCTCAGTCTACAAAGCACCAAGTGTCTGTGATGAAGAATCTTATTGTGAGAATTGAATAATCCAGATCTGGCCCTGAAATTCTGAGCATTCGTAGACTTAACTGAACCTCTGAGCACTTTATCTCTTGTCTGTTGCTATTTTAGGCCATATACTGAAGGACTGGTTCTTCCTGCCATGTCATTGAGAATGACAAAGCCTCTCTACAGCATTTAGGAGAATTGGATGGATGAAGGACAGACAGGACAAAGAAGCTGATATTTTGAGGAGCTTCCTTTATTCAGATCAGGTCTTTTAACTTGCCCTCATGCTTTTGTTCTGCTGATTTAATGATTCCTTCCTCCACGCCTCCCCTCTATTTCCATTTGTGTGGATCAACCACAGCAGCAGGAAACTCTTTAATTGGCTAAAACATTTGCTCAGCTGAAGAGGTCTGCAGGTAAAGGAGCACATTCAGTGAGGTCCATTCAGCATGTAGGAGAAGAAATTGCCATATCTTCTCTACTGCCATTTAGTGGGGACCATTTTCTCCTTTTTGGGTCTGGCTTCTGAGATATTCACAGCTGACAAAATAGGCATTGCTGCTCTGTTTACTCCTTTTTTATCATGAAAAGGAGGATGCTGCTCTGGAAGAAAGCTGATCTGGAAACTATGAGATCGAAATTCAGTACCTGATTTCACTGCAAGCTTCCTGTGGGCCTCCCAGTAAGCTACTTAAGTGCAATACTTAGGCATTAGTCTGCTAAGTGCTGCAATACCTAAGACTTAAAAGACTAAAACCATTAATTTTCTGTTAAATTTCAGCTCCTAATTCAATACATCACTACATCACTCTGGATATATCACTTGGACATCTGATTCACTCAAATCATATGGTTTTGAGCAAAAATTCCTTTATAAATCTGGACAATAGCGTGTCCATTTTCTCAGCTCACCCTCTGAGACATAACAGTAGTAGCACTTCTGTACTAAGCTGGAGTAATGTAAGATTATTGCACTGAAGACTGAGGCACCAAGGTGTTTCAGGGAGAGATAAATAGCTCAGTTCTGCAGTTCTTGAATTGCATGCAGTCCATGGGCCACAGTCAGGGGTCTGCACTTATCTGAATAATTACAGTGTATCATCACCCACATTTCTTCTACTGTGTGCTCAATGAAATGTTTGAGGGTAGAGATGTGTGATGGACTCCTGAGGGCTGCCACTGATTCCATGAGTATAACATTTTGGGATCACTGCAGTATATACTGTGGGAAAGCCCTTGTGACGTAGCAAAATTGGAGCCAGCGGGTATAGCTCAGGACTTTTTCAGCTTGGCGCATGCTAATTTCAAAGTCTAGGAGAACTGGTGTTTGCAAAATGGGCTGGGCTCAATCCAGGACCATCCAGCTGACTGTCCACTCTAAGTACATGTCATCACAAAAATCTGTAGTGGATAGAGCTCATTCCTGAACTGCAGTTCACAAAGCATCCTGTACAGTCCTGTTCAAACATCTCCCGTCGATTTTGCTTGTCACCCCTTCCAGACAATCTAATGAGTAGGAAGAGATATAAAAGATAGCAGAGTAAAAAGGAGATGGAGGGAGGAAGTAAAGAAGGGACAAGATAAAAGCAAAAGACAAGTCTATGCCACTCAGCAGACCGACTCACCCAGGCAAAAGATCCACCCAGACAGCTGATAAATTCATCTAACTAATATACTGAGGCAATGATCATTGCTGCTTTGCTGATTGATATCTCCACAACAATCAAAAAACAAGGGAATAAGATACACCTGGAAGATAGACCTGCCATAGACTGCACTAGCTGACACAGTGAGACAACTGACAGATGGAAGAAAGTGATACACTAGATAACTTGATAACTCAGATAACTGATGGACTGAGACAACTTTATACTTTGGTTGACTAATACACTGAGGTGTCATAAAAAGGAGCAAACGCGATACATTAGTCCATCTGATATAGAGTTGTGACTAATGATGCACCAAGAATACTGATGCAGCAGGACCATGAGATCTCCAGCTGAACTGGTGTTCATGCCCATAATTGTTACTTTCCAGTTCTGCATTCAGATGGACAGAAGCCTGTAGGAGAATATCAAAACCTCCACTAAGACCTTTTTAAACAATAATTACTGTGTAGCAATACTGTGAAATCTGTTATTAACCTGAGGCCAAAGGCCACTTTGTTAATCAGTCAGGGCTCATATTCTATCAAAAGAAGCTAGGGCTGATTGCTGGCCTAATCATAGGGTGACAGCAACTGTCAGACATGACATCTCTACTAGAATAAAAACAGCCCTAAGGGCCCAACTTTGCTGCAGGGGTTACAGACAGTGACTCTTCTGCAGAAGAACTTTGGGCTGGGCATGGCAAAGCAACGCTTCTGTAACTCGTCCACACAATGGCCCTTGGGTTTTTATTGGCACATCTCCCTATCTCAAGTGCTATAGCAAGCAAGAGAAGTCTGATTCTGTAGAGTAACAGCACAGGAAACAGTAAGAGCGAGCCTCTTCTCACACACACATACTTTCAGCTGGTTTTCGATGCCTGGACCCTGTTTGTTACTGAGAGATTAGTGCTTTGAGAGCAGAAATTATAGTGACATGCTTCCTTCTATCCAGTTCCTCTGCCTTACGCAGTCCAGATGAAATCCGCTCCTTTTCTGACAGCCAACAGAAACCCTAAAGACAGCTCAGGTCCCAGGCAAGCTCCTGATGAGGAAAGGAAAAGCCTGTACAAGAATACAGACTTAGTCTATGAGACTTGGGAGGGAAGAGCAGGAGTCCAATGCCTGAGAGCTATGAGGGTACATAGTTACTGGCTTTGATATTGAAAAGCAATAAAAATGAGGGAATTTGTTTAAGAGCAGGCAATTAAGTCATAAGGGGCCATAACGATGCAAGGGAAGGGAGGAATGGACGAGCTGCTCTATTATAAAGCAGCTTTATACCCTTGAGACCATACTTTGCCACCTGCTCTGGGTGAGCTCCACCCCAGGTTCATTGTCCAGAGAGTCGGAAGGAAGCTACAGCAACTTACTTTCAGCTCCTTTATTGAAATTCTCTCCATCTCCCCTCATCTTCTCCCTGTATTACAAGATTATTGCATCTCATACTCATCTGTCTCTGAAAGATTAAACTGTCCCCTCAAAAAGGCCATCACAGTCTGGAGGAGGAGATCCTGTTTCCACTTTGTCCCCCAAGAAATAGACTACCTGCAAAGTTTTTCAGGTTGATAAGTCCCCGTCGTTACAAGAAATCTTCTGGTTGGAAATGAGAGCAAAACCTAAGTGACCGTTGTGGGCGGTTTCCATCCCCTCACGGCAGCAATGTTGCTCAGCCTCAGAAACCTGCCCGTGTTGGGGACAGGCCGTGGGAACCAAAGAATCACCCCACCCTGGGCCAGCACAGTGGAGCTCAGTGTCTTTGTGGGCCGTGCTATCCCAGCTTGCTGAGACACGTGTAGTGCAGAGAAAGAGATAAGCACAGCTACAGGACATAGAGATATGGGGGCTGCTTTCCACAGCTTTTACAAAAAAGAAGCAGCAGGTGTCCCACATTACACATGTGGGGGTCATGAGGACTTAAAAACACTGCTCATTCCTTCTCCTCTAGAGCAGAAGCTTTAGCTACGCTCATCTTGTGGCACTCTCTGTGCCTGACCTCTCCTCTGAGGCTGTCTCTCTAGCCTCTGTTCTGTGCTTCCTGTTTGCAATAGCAATTTCCTTTTTGTTGCTCTGGTCCAGCTTCTGTCAGTTCTCTGTGACCTTCCCCTGTTCCCTCCTCTCCCAGGCTGCACACAGCCGGACCAAGCTGTGTATAAATCTTGGCGGGTTTTTCCCTCTTCTCAGATTTAGACCCTCGCTAGCACCCTCATCTTATCTCCTTTCTTGACAGCATAAACTTGACACTCTGCCCCCTGCTTGGCAGGTGTATTAGCTAGGTGCCACTGGTGGCCATCTGCACCCAGCCCGCTGCACTCATCTCCTCCTGCCTTCTCTCCTTTTCTTTGCCTAGTTGTTCTCTATAGCTCCTGAGCACTTTCAGGGTCACAGCTCAGTGCACTCTTCCTGAAACCAATTCTAGGCATCGGCTAGATAGTTATGTTCCCCTATCTGCTGCGTAACAGAGGGAGGCGCTTCTTCCCTTCCCTGTGTGCATGTCTCCAGCAAACAGGGTGATCTACCAGTAAGAGCAAGGTGTTCTCATCGTGTTCCCTCACCTACTTTGCCAGCATGCAGTGAAGATCCAAAAAATAACCACAGCCTTCAAACTGCACTTAACTATTCCTCTATTATCAGTCTCCATGCCATGATAACATATGCAGAGCAACCCCCACCCTTTGCATCACCACCACAAGCCACAAATCTAACTAATTAAAAGCCATACTCATCCACATCTGAATGAACATCGTGATACTTCTCTGCATTTGCTTGGAGCTAAATGCTAGAAGTGCGCAACAGCAGGCTGTCGCTATGACTTATTACTTTGTCATACTGTAAATATTATACAGGCCATATGGATTTTCAATACCTGAGCACCATGCTGCCATTAATATCAAATGTAATAAGATATTATATGCATGACAATCACAGAAAGAAATTGCAAAGCTCAGAAACTGCCTGGTGGAGCTATGCACAGTTTGTTTTTGCCATGAAAAAGTCAGAGAAAGTCATAATGAATCATTTAGCTGACGAATTTTATCTCTTTTTCTGTTTGCAAACTATCTGCCAGCAGATTGTCATTTTCTCAAATGTGTCCATTATTTGGAACTCGTCAGTGGACAATCACTTATGTGTCTAATCATGGGCCATTTCTGAAAGATTTGTTGTGGGTGTACATTGCTCGAAACGTGAGCTGGTTTGAGCGATTCCCCAGGTCCCGTGGTGTGGCTCTCTCTCCTGACTGGATGAGAGGCATTTGGGTTTGGAAGCCAGTGTGGATATTAAGGATAGTGCATTAGAAATCTGCTTAGCATGCCTTTGGCAATATTCATTGAAGAACAGCTAAAAGTAGATCTATGCAATATGAGGACCTCTCTATTGTAGCCATGTTAGCAAAGCAGGGCTACCTTGCTGCCAGAAGGGTGAGCATAACATCAGTGGGCTTCTCTGACCTTGCTCTGTGTCACGCAGCCCAGATTACTGCAGCACTGAACGCGTGGACACAGCTTGCTCTTATAGGCACTGAAACCTCCACTGAAGTCCACACAATGCTGACAGCTTTCCTGGCCAGTGAGCCTGAGACGCTTTTTGCTATACCCTCCTAAATCCTGTGGGCTTGGTGACAAGGACTCTCACTGAGTTTATGCTAGCACGGCCAGTGTTGTACCCGGAGTTAGAAAACTATTGTTTTGTCTCCTTAGGGTATTTGCTCTTGTAGAAAGAAGCAATCTGTAAGAACTTGATAGAAGGCATCTTCCTTTCCATATCCTCCCTCTTCCTTTCACACGTCTATGCAGGCTAATGGCTAATGTAAAGACAATACCCTCTTGAGTATATGTAGTTTATAGGAAGCTTGCACTGACCATTAGCATATGGGACCCTGCTCCCTAGTGCTGAGTGTGGCATGAATAGCTTACACACACTTTATTAGAGATTTAATATAGTGCCTTTCACAAGAGTCAAAGCACAGTGCAGAACAGAAAAAAACAAGCCATTCACAAAGCACATGGATAAGCACATAAAGCAACAATAAAAGGAAATAAGACAAGGGGGGAAAAATATAAAAGAATTGGAGTTAGATTTTAAATGAGTTAATGAGTCTATGGTACGACTGTCTGAAGTGAGATCCTCTAGGCTGCAGAACACAAGACAAAAGGCTCAAAATGTGGAATATGAAAAAGACGACAAAACAGTTACCAAGGATAAAGCTGACAGCGAACGCACAGAGGAAACCCAGTGTCTGAACAGTAGCAATAATGATCACAAGGCCAATTCATTTTTATCAGGTACCTCCTAGCTGTAGCTGTCAGAGGAGTTTATAAAGAACATAGGCTTCATTTCATTTTTTCCATGGAGAAACTGAGGCACGGAGCGATGGTGTGACTTACCCCAAATCATTTGTGGCAGAATGGGGAATCCAGAAGGAGAATACAGGTCTCGTGAGACCTCAGCTCAGTTCTTTGTTTCCTGTGCTAACGGTTTCCACACTGGCTGTCGGACAACTGATAACTCACAAAGCTGTAGAAAGTAGCCTGCGTGTGGCTCATGGAAACATGCTGTCTTTAAATTGCTTTCAGTTGCAAGTTTGACCCTTGAGAAACATGGAGTGCCGTCAGTGGTCTGAAATTCAAAATATTTGGGACTGATTGCATTAGGCCATACAATTTTTCAGCCTAATATGGAGACAGTGAAATAAACACCTTCTTTTCTATATGTTTAAGACAGACTCATTTTGTTTCCCTTGCAACTGCAGGACAGATATGAGTAGCACTGACTGTGTCGAACGGATTTGCTCTCCCAGCAGAACTGCAGGTGCAGAGAGCAGCGCACTGATGGTGCGGACACACTTGCTTCTGCAGGAAAGAGGGAAAGAGAGAGGTAGAGAAATTGCCTTCTTGAAACCAGTTTCCCATGACAACATTAAAACGGTACAAGATAAGGATAGTCCCCCCTCCATAAAATACAATAAAAATAAAATACAAAAAGAGAATGGCAACAAGGAGAAAAGCTTTTCAGTCATGTTAGAAAAGCTATTACAAGCAGCAGAACAAGCTTTGCCATTCCACATAAAGCTGTATACAACTGCCCACAGTACAATCAGGTGCAGCTTGAGTGATCTGGGCTCTTCTGTAAATCTGAAGCTAAGACCAGACCTGCAAATATTTACAAAGCTTTCAGTGAACCATCCACTACTGCCCAGCTCCATGAGATCTCTTTTTTTTCCTTCTGTCTCCGCTTATCTGACCTCTTCTTCAGCCTTCATTTGACATCAAAAAAATCAAACTTCTCTTACAGTCTTCCATTGTTGTGGCTGGTGCAGTCCAACACACCCTTCTTGTTGTATTGCTATCCTTTGCTGCCTTGTCTAAATCTTGCCTGAAAAAATGCATGGTGCTGTATTATTAAATCATACTAATTTCTAGAACTGAAGCCTGGAGAGGTCTGAAAAAGATTTGTTTATATCCGTAGTCTCCAGTCCTTTGCTTGCTACTATAAACCCTCACAAGAAGAGTTTGGATAGAAACCAAGTCAGGAGCGGCAACTTCTGGGGAGATTGTAGGCTGGTAGAAAGATGGAATTTGAAGAAAATTCTCAGAGGGTGAACTCACGCTCCCTCACTTCCCCTTCTCCTTCCCACCACCAACAATGTTATGGACATGCTTCTGCACTAAATGGCTCAGTCTCCCCAAGAAAGACTGGCCCTACGAAATGTATTAAGATCACAGTTCTGGATCTACATTAAGGTTACTTGTAGGTGACAGAGTAACGCAGTCAACCATCAGCAGACCTTTTGCAGTGCAAGGACTGCAACAGAGCCAGTGTGCACCAGACGTTCTGCTGGGGCTCAGTGAAATGAAAACACCTTCTGGTAAAGTCTGATAAATAAAATCAAGAGATCTTAACAACTAAGTTAATACATGAATGAAATAACAATTTGGAGCTGAAAATGAAACCTAGATTTTGTAACTCAAAAACAGGAGTCATCAGAGATGGATTTATCTCAAAATGGAAAGACATGGAGTGACAGAACCTAAAAATAAAATCTCATCCTTGGCTGTACTGAGCAGTAAACGATTAGCAGCATCCAGTTGGAAACGCCACTTGGGCTATGACAAATACACTGACAAAAAATCTGCCAAAAATACAGGGAAGGAGGACTAAATCCATACTCTGTCTGCATATAAACTAACACTGAAGCTACTAGTAAGTATCAGGAGACCCCCGAGTAAAGAAAAGAGGAAAGGATACAGAACTGAGCTGTGCACAAAATGTCTTTAAAAATAATTGGAACAGCTAACTGCCCAAGGGGAATGTCCTGAGAGATACACATCACAAATACTGAGCATGCAAGACCTGAAATAAACAGCTTAGAAACAGGTCAAAGCCGGAAGCATCATTCCCATTGATTCAGCAGCATCGTTCTGAAGAAACCAGTAGCCTTGTAGTCCGGTTCTGAGCAATGGCTAATCGCTGGCCCTACAAACGCTTACACAGCAGAGAAACTTGACACATGACATATGAAGGTTAAAATTTCCAATAAATAGTTAGCTGCCTAACATTAGATATTCATTTGATAATGAGAAAATGTATCTCTCCATGTGTCAATTTCCTCATATGTAAATTAAGAACTATGATTAGATACCAAGATAATGACACTTGGGCAAAGCAGGGATACATTTTTAAATTAATTTCCTTCTGCTACATTCACCTGAAAGCTAATAGATGAATGGCTTTAGCCTGGTTTAAATGAGAGATGAGTACGAGCTGTAATATAATATAGACATGGTTTTCAATGTTTACACAAATTTGTTAATTTACCATGCTAGGCTCTGTCAGGCAGTGCCTCTCATTTTCCATTCAGTAAAGCAGAGTAGCCCTTACCAGACTCAGATCATGTTGGTTTTCGGAGCAACTATCAGCTCTAACAGGACAATGGCTGAAATAAATGCATTTAAATACCCAATTGTTTCAAATTCCATGAATTTACTAACTTTGAGTATCTTGGTATTTAATAAAGGTTCTTAACTTAGGGAAAACGGCATGTGAAGGGTGTCAACTCTCTAATTCAGCAAGGGATCTAAGAGGTTATATCCCCTTTGGTTGTGGATTGGGATGATTATTAGCAGATCCTCCACTTCAAAATATGTTAAGCAGCAATTTTCATACACTCTCACAAAATTTATATATATATATATATATATATATATATAGCAGCAGGGACAGGAACAGAATTCAAGTGACCAGGTGCAGAAACCATCTTCTGGTTGACTATAGATGTGTAAGATCCACAAAGAGGTATAACAACACAATGACAGGACAACATATTGTGCTGTTTCCCTTAATATGAGGCAGAGTCAGCCACTGAAATCTTCTTTCCTCTGCTAAAATTACTAATTAATTACTGAATATACATTACAGAGTGAGAAAGCCTCTTACCAGAAAAGGTCACACTTCCTGTTACTTCATTTCACCCTGCCTGCCTGGCTAGGAATATTCACCACCTATCACAGCATCAAATGAGTTCCTACCCGTGTCATATTATTTACAAAACCTTTCACACAGCTCCAATACGCTGGGACTGCAAGTGATAATAAACTCTATTCTGACATATCAACGGCTCAAGGAAATTTTCTATTGCAATTTTCAGCACAAAATGAAACATCCTAGCAGGAGCCAAAGCTGGGGGAATCTGTTCTGAGAGGAATGATTTCAGGTAATTTATCATTATGAAATGAAAATGCAAAAGCCATTGAAGTCTCCCGAAATGATACAAATAAACCTATGCTGTAAAGTCCATGATCAGTGAGGGTTTATATTCGGCAGTACTCGGTCCAATAAACATAGAGAAACTAAATCACTCTTCATATATTATAGTTACCTTTCAGGATGTTAGACAGGGAGCTTTTCACTGCAACTAGGACACAGTGCAACTTCCATGACACTGCTGCCCAGAGTTTCCCTCTGCTATTAATACTACGAACAGTAAACTGAAGAGCCAAACAATCTATGTGGAATCAAATCAGATACTGAACAGCTGATCTCAAAATGTTGTCCATCAGACTTCTGTTCATAGTGTCTGTCTGTCTTAGGCTTTGCTGGATGCAAACAGGGCTGGTGAATGTGAACAGAGTTTGACAGCTGTTTTCAGAAATTGTAAATTGGTCAAAAAGTGTAGTCTCTGGGGAAAAACTCACAAATATTACGCAACGAGCCTGTATTTTTGCAAAGTAAAATGCATCCTTGGATAACTCCAAGTGAAACAGAAGGTCTTCTAGGCTTGAATAAAATGTTCCTGCTTGACCCAAAAATGAAATATATTGCTTTATTAAATGTAGAATTTATGATACAAACTGAAAACTTTTTTACTTACAGAGTTCTAATCAGGACTCAGTGTAGTGCTGAGCTGGTGAAATGCCCAGTACTAACAAGTCTAGTTTGCTCTTTGTATCATGTATGGCCATGCCAAGAAAGGCTCAGAACAAGCGGAGCTACTTTAACTGCCACAAGGTCAGCACCAGAAATCTCCAAACAGGGAGATTGTTTCAAAGGCTGCTTAGTGGAAAGAAGAGCACATTATTTCTTGCATTCAAAACTTTGCAAAGTCAGTGTGTCCTCATGGGTCTCTCTCTCTCTGCTTCCTGAAATTAGACTGCTCTTTAATTCCTTTGTCAATCTTTGACTGGGAGTGGTTTGGGATCAGAAAAGCAGATGGGTTTTGTGGGTGCCGAGGGAAAGCTACATAGGAAAGATAGCATGAGGATACCAAACTGAAAAAACAGAGGTTGTTGCGTGTCAAAACTAATGATGTGCCTGAAAAGTGCTGCACGGAAGGCTAGACTTGCAGAAGTCACGGCAACTTCAGGTTGAGTTCCAGGGGTGTGAAATTTCCACCTCTCTAACTTGTACTACACCTGATCTGTCTCTAACTGGTGCTATTAATCTCACTTGTCTGCTCAAATTCCTGGTGTTTGACAACTGGCAAAAAAGCAGGGGGTCACGCAGATGACTCTTTAAGAAAATTTCCCCAGTGCAGGCACAGATGAGAACTGAGTTAGCTTTAAGAAGCTTTTACATCATGAGACTGATGGTTCATTGGTCTGATTACAGGCAGTTTTGAATCTCATAAGATTGGTAAATATCAGGCTCCCTGAGACTTGCTGAGTGTTTCTAAATAGCGGTGATGCTTTCCCACCCAAAAAGGCTTGAGATGAATGTGTGTGCGTTCGTGCTGGGGGTGACAACCCATAAGGGGGGCAGCATATGACATTTATGAGGCAGAGGGAACACTGCGTGGTATAAAGGTCCTGTGCTGTTTTCACACGCAGAAGACAACGCCGGCTCATAGTGCTACATCAGTGGTGTCATAAAGATAGCGTAAAACAGAAATGGGAGGAACAAACATGTTGGTCTTGTATAAGGTAGAGCCCACCCACCCGAGATGCCCATTTGTGCACACCACCGTCAGTGCACTGCCCTCCACCTGCAGCACCCCTCAATCCTGCCAGGGCTGATATGCCACTACGCTGCCCCAGCCGCTAACCCCGCAAGAGCAGGTAGACTCAGAGCTCTAGCTGTGAAAGTCTGCAGAGGTCTAACCAAGTGCAAACATCACCTGGCAGCTGCCATGAGTAAACATCACCCCGAGGAAATGAGATAGGGCACACGTGAGGAGTCACTGCACGCTGCAGCGCCGTGCTTCAGCCCAGCTACAAACGGGTTGCCGAGGTGCATGCGGCCATTAAATATTTAAGGATGAAGAAAGACATAGAGCTCAGCTGAAGGCAGCTGAGGAAATAACAGACAGACCTCCTGATCCCTGAGTGATTGTATTAGAGGAAATAAATCCTCGCTGGAGCTTGTTTGAGTTTCATTCTTCAGTTTCATGCTTGGAAGTTCAGGTCTTTCTTCCACAACACACTGAGGGAGGATTTTCAGTTGACTGGCTCCCACAAAGCCCTGAAAAGAGGTGTGGGTGGCATTGGTGTCACGTCTCCATTGGTGCCTAGCAGCATCTCAGAGGGTTACGGTGGTATTTCAGGGAGAGAAGAGGAGAAGAGACTGCACAAGCCCAGTATTTCCAGCCAGGAGCACTGCGAGTTAATTCAGACGACACAGCCTAGGACTGGAAAGTTTCTTCTTCATTCTGCCTTTCATGCAGACGAAGGGCAGTACATGTGGACCTTGTTTTACAGCAGCAACTTGAGAAGTCGTCAAAGTTTTAAATCTAGGGCAAGCAAATCAAGCAGAAATAAAGAGAAAGGACATCTATGTTGTAGTTGTCCTTCTCTATCACTGAACAGCCGAGCTTGGGGAGGTCAGGCGAGAGGCCTGAGCAAGCACACAGCGCGGCAGCGCTGTCCTCCGCAGACGACCCCGCTGCTCCTCGCTGCGGACTGCTCGCCGAGCAGCTGCAGTGTCACAGATATCGCTGCTATCTGGTAAGAACAGTTCAAGGGAATTCAGAGAAATCTAGTTGTGCGTAGGAGGAACAGCAACACCGGGAAGAAACCAGTTGTTGGGGGGGGGGGGGGTTGCTTGGCTTTGTCCTGTCTTCTGCAGTGCAGGGAGCGTGGACTGAGTTTGACTAGGAAAAAAAAGAAGAAACAGATTGGGCAGAACAGATGAGACAGAAACATCACAGCTTAGCTTCCGGAAAGTCTTGGAAATATTATTGATATCCCCAAACTGGTAAATGCTGAGCTATATTAAAATAAAAACCCATTAACTCCTATAACATTAGGATGAAATTCTTTCCTGGGTGCTATTCATTTCACTCACCACCAAAATTCTGATTGTGCACAGTGGGAGATCTTTTGATATGACAAATAACTAAAACGGTCAGGATTTCTGTTATTATGGGTAAATCCCCAAAAGGAATTTAGTAGACGATGTGCTTATTCAAGCTGGGTAGACCAAAACACTGTAAATGAAAGTAAATTTAAAAAAATTTTGAACACTACTTTCTTTGCAGCCTGCCTAAAAAAAGCCTGCCTAATTTTTCAAAGTGGTTTATAAAAGCATATTCCATTTTTAGGCACGTCTCCTCTTGCTGGTTCAGCTGGGCCAGCAGCACAGCAAGGGCTGGTTTAAATTATGCTAAGCTCGACACATCTCATGAGAATGCCTTCCCTTATGAGATCTCCACTGGTTTTGCAAACATTGACAGCACTGGTGGGTCATCAAGTTAATCTGAATTTAAATTACCAGCGGATACGTCTGTAAGCGGAGCTGGAGGAAGGACTGGAGGGAGTCTGGCCGTCGATTCCTTCCTCTTTAGAGCTGCAGGACTGGATTGCCTCTCCCTTTTTTAACTGGGCATCCTCCTTTCTAATCCCAATGGAAAACACATGCAGGCAATAGCTTTCCTCAGCTAAAACCTGCTGGAAAAGAGGGTTCATTCTCCAGTGAAAAGTCATATATGGCTTCCTCCTTCATTCCCAAATCCCTTAAGCCTTTTTTCCTGTGTTTACAAGACTCAAAGGCTTCACTGAGTAGCTCAAAAGGCCCAGGAAAAAAATGCCACAGCTCTATTGCAGCAGTCCTGAAAAGGGAGAGAGAGGAGAGGCGCAATCTCAGCGAACTTCAGTGGGATATCGGGAGGTGAAGCAAACCAAAAAAAAGCCAGGAAATATTTGTGTAAATACCACTGCAGTGCCAGCCCCCCTGTCTATTCCCACTCGCTGTCTGTGAGCTGAGAGCATCTGTCCACATCTCCATGCGCCAGAAGGATTACCACAGAAAGGAATTTACATTCTGTCAATTAAAACACCATCAAGCTAAGGATTAAAGTCACAAACACATGAATTAGAGATGGTGCCAAGGGACTCTACCTATCTATCTTTCATGACATTTCTAGGTACATGCTATAGAAGCATTAAAGGTACCTTTAATCTGCTACATTTCCGTGCATGGCATTTACTTAGAGCGGTGGCCAATGAGTTGTCAACAAGCACAGGGCAAGCACAAGTTATACTTTTCGTCACTCAAGCTGAAACATGCAGAAAGTGTTGGGTATTACTGTGACAGTCACTAAAACACTGCCCTCAAGCCTGGCCAGTTCCTCTTTGGAAAGGATCAAAATAAAAGCTGGGCAAAACTCAACCAACCTCTACCTCCTACCGGGAACAAATCAGGCTGCTGGGTATTCCCCTAGCTTTGGGGAAGGACATTACAGTCAATACAGTCAGTTTTACTTCATTAATCCATGCTGGACTGCAACTTCATGTCAAAGCCTATGAGAAGGGGGAAGTAAGCTATAAATGGTTCACAAAATGTACCAAAAAAGCCTCTTGATCACATAAAATCAGCCAATGATCAAGGAATAGGTTCAGCCCCAGTGCCAGATTGCCCATCAGGAGATGAATGTACCAATAGTTTCGTGTTTTATGGCCTGAGTTAACCCTGCTATGGTTTACATTGAGTCAAGGTGGACCAGATGGCAGACGCGTTTCCACGTTAGTGACCACACCACATTTCCAGGTCAAATGGCAGCGCTTGGCTCCGCTAGCAAGAAGCAAGCAAAGAAGTTTGAGTTGTTTTGTATTCCTGCACAGAAAGACCAAAACATTTTGATTTCAGCCTAAGCTACCTTCTGGGTATTTTCACAGCACAAAATGATCTTTTCTTCTCAGATGACTGTGGTAGCAGGCAGTACAAAATGGCAATGTGAAAAATCAGAATGGCGTATTTTGTCTCATAATTATCCTCATATCATACACATGGGAAAGAAGAGAGTTTTGTAGAAGAGCCCCTACACTGGACCTTGAAAGAACTGAATTTAACCCCTAATTCTGCAACCAGCTTCCTTTACAATATTCAGGATTTCAGTTCCTCCTGGGTTAAATGGAGGAACAAGTCTTCCTTTTTCACTTTAGTCTTATATTCATTGTAAATTCTTTTTTTTGAGAGAGAGGATCTGTGAACATTTTGTGTACTCTGATCAGGAGGAGCATTTCTAGTTGCGATCTGAATACTCAGTAATACATGAGAGAGGTTGTGTGTGCTGGGGCTCATTCCCTGGGTTTTGCCAGTGAGCATGGTGGAGCATCTTCCCCCTGCTATCCCCCAGGCCTCATACAGCTGTGGCTTCTAAAGGAACAAATGCAGTCTAGTTACAGTTAGGGAAGATTATTAAAATTTGATTATAGGCTTGGCTGTGATGGTTCACTCCACGCTATGCAAGACACAAGCAAGAGTAAAATCCCTGTCCTCTGGAGGCTGGAATACATATGAGGAGAGGGAAGATAGGAAAACCACTGTGGAGAATACGGAAAAGGCTGCAAACTCAGGGTCACTTGTCTGGGTATTTTAATAATGATTAAGTAGCAGTAGATTTCCCAGTAAAGGTCAAAATTTGTGCGTTTCAGACAGGGAGTGAGGTAAAGGAGTTGTGCACTCTTCCAGCAAAGCTAAACATTAACCTGGAGCACCTCCATTTACCTCAATAAATATACTCCTCTTGCTTAATTTGAGCACATGCCTCAGCCCTTTGGTGAGGAAGGAGTTCCAGGCACAGGGGAGTCCAGAGGTCCAGAGGAAACAGTCCTGCAGAGAGAGAGCAGGAGGAGCAACGAGCACCTTAAAACTCGCTGAACAACTACACCATAACTCAGCTGTGCACAGACACTAGTAGCAACAGGACTCCTCTCTACACTGTCCTCCATCTCTCTCTCCTGTGTCCCCAGTCCAGCTTTTATGGGACCCTTCCCTCCTTCTAAGCTCTTCTGGGTCTATACCTTGAGCTTCTTCCACCCTTGTCACCTGTGTGATTTTTACAGTAAGTTCAAATGCATGTGTACTCCTCCTGGAGCCCTGAAGACCTTTAATGGTTAGAGGTTGAGTCCAGCCCCAAGTCATCTTGGTCCTTCTAGCTCCTTCCAGCAATAAATCAAGATGTTCTTACTATATAACACACCTTCCAAATGTCCCCACATAAGCAAGCCGACACTCAGTATTATTTTCCCTTCCGAACCCTCTGTCAGCATCTCTGTCTTTTCCTCATTTCTAGCAATTGCAGTGATGAAACCCAATGAACAGAGGTGCCACTCCTGGCAGGAAAAATAACATCTTCCCCTTTCCTTTCTTCTCTGCTCTACAGTTGCGCTCCCAACTTGGCTGTGAGCCACTTGCCAGCTCCCTCCTTCCCCCAGCCTTTCTTTCCTTGCTGTGTTTGCACCACCGCCCAAGAGCTCTCCACTGCTGTGATGAATGAACTGCTGCCTGCTGGTGAGCGGCAAACGTCTCTAAACTTCCTGCTGCTTTTACGAGCGCCGAGCTCAACAGCAAGCCCAATCTACAGGCAAGAGCAAAGCAACTAAACAGCAAGCTCCCCACTGCTGCAACTGCTAATGAGCCACTTACTTGGCATGAGCCCTCCTGCTGGCGATGGCAGAGCACGTTGCTGCCAGATCCCAGCTGCCAGGCCTCCAGAAAGGGGAGAGCCGCGTAGTGGTGAGCATCCAGCATTGCAAACTCAAGGCGTTTGCAGATGCATTCAACAGTAAAAGCTGATATTTTGCAGCCACTGTTACAGGGACTTGAAGGGAATAGATGTTTTTTTTCTCCCTTCTTGCTCCATCAGGAAATAATGCTGACAAGGTCTTGAGTTTGTGGAGCAAAAAGCAACACTGACCTCACCTTTGCACACTAAGTCTGATGGTGGAGCTGCGGGAGAGGCGTGGCATCCCTTTTGTTCCTAAGCATCTCCAGGAGCTCATGGACACTGCATCGGGGCACTTTTGGCAATAAATGGTGTCACACATCTCAGGAAAGCAGAGCTTTTTGCCTTTCTCCTTTCAAGGCAGACCTTCACAATAATAGATTGTTGATGTCTTCAGAGCTGCTGGTCCCCAAGTATGGGAGAGACCTTGCTTCTTCAGGCTGCTGCTGCTGCCTGGAGAAAGATGTGAAGGTGAAGTTTAAGGGACTCGCTCTGAATGACCTTGCAGAATAACACAGCCCTGCTAGGAAGGATGTGAGTTTGGCACCCTGGGCTTCTGCTTTTCATTAAATGCATCTTTAAACAAGGAGACTGTGGGCCAGATTAAATCATGTGTTAAACACCTGACAGCCCCCTCACCGCATTTTTGAATGGTGTTGCACTAAGACACCACTAAATTCTGTGGAGTTACACCCTTGTTCATCTGTGAGGTTCATGGAGCTTGCACCCACTTCTACTAATAAAGTCAGTCAAGCTGGCCCATTTATACCAGTGTTGTTTTTGGCTCACTACATCTACATTAGTTCTTGCTACAATGCTCTGTGATATTAGGTGCTTTTCTCAAGCAATGAGTGATGAAGACACTTATAGAGAACTTTATAGCACTTCAGTTGACAATTTTCTGGATTGAATGTGCCTCTCCCTCATAGCAGAGGTCTCTGCACCACAGATGGTGTTTTACTTGTAGCAGTAAAATGACATAGTCGGAACTGCAGCATATGTGCCTTTGCTGTGTCTCTGTATCCCATGCAAGTCCACTGGGTTTCCAGCTAGCTCCCATTTTGCATACATCAGCTTAACATTCAGCAGAGGCAGATGGGATGCCGGCCTCTACTTCTTGCTTCAATTGGTAAAAAAGATTGCAGTATTAAAGTGGAGAAAAAGAAAATGAACGGGACCTTGCTCACGAACGTTATAGTGTTTCCCTCCCTACCAAGACACAGCTTTGCTATGTTATAAAATTACTGCTGTCTCTTTCCCAGTACCCCCTCAGAATAAATTGGCAGCACTTACTTTCCTGGGTTTGCATTTAAGACAATCTTGCAGGTTTTTTGGTGTTTTAAGCTTGTGAAATATTTCCTACCTGATTCATTGAGGATTATTATTAAAGTGAATTTAGCACCGACTAAAGCTCCTGGATTGTCAATCCTGGGAACATGATGTTCTTTTCAGCTACAGACTATTACAGCAGGAACAGGGAAAGATTGTCTCCTGCAGAAGCTTGCCAGCGTACTCGACCAGGAGGAAGGCCATTTCACTTGCCCACTCAGGCATTATCTCTTCCACTGAACTCTTCTGCTGCGGGACCACACTGGGATGGAGAGAGCTGACTTCCTGTTTTCTTCTCCCTGCAGCTTTCAAAGGAAGGCGCTTTCTTGCCTAACGGTGGAGGGGCAGGGCTGGAGGGGAGACCTAGGCTAGCTGCTGTGGCAGAGTTAGGCCCCGAAGACTGATCCGGGAGGGTCTGGGAGACAGCACTGCAGAGTGATTCCCCCAAGGGCAGTCACAGCAGAAAATTAGAGGGGTTGAGGAAGATTGTTAGCTTTCCTTAATCTCTAATAAAAATGATCTCTCAAGCACAGGGCTGGAAAACACACCAGAAATGGTATGAAAGGAGTTTGTGGAGAGGCAAGCTACTCAGTGGCAAGATGATCAGCAGCCAGCTGTAATTCCAAGGTACCTTCTAGCTGAGCTTTGTTTCACTGTGTGATGAGAGCTCACAGTCTCCACAGTCCTTTCCTATTTCTTCTGAACCAGCCGTTCTCCCCTGACACCCAGCCAAAGGGAAGTTGGATTTCCTCCATTTTCTAGAGTGAGGCATGAACTCCTTCCTTGACCAGTCTGCTGCTCAGGGACTGACCTGCCCAGAAGACCCACTTTTCAGACTCCTGTGGGCCTCCAACAATGCCTCTGTGAAGCTATAGAGAAGAATACATGCAGCAAAACCGTATCATCCCTGGCTTTGACAAGCTTTTATTTCCACTGAAATCCCTAAAGACGAAGCACTGCCAAATTCCTCCCTCATACAGGCAAGCAGCGAGGCCATGTGCTCGTTGGTAGGTCTAGCTTTCAAGCCTCTCTCCCGTCCCTCCCCTGCATGCCAGGAATTATGGTTGTGCTTCTGGGGAACCTATCTCACAGGCTTGTCATCTCTCTGTTGTATAGACTCACTCGTCATTTTACTCCCACCTTCAGTTTTAAGGATGAGGTAGTAGGGGATTTAAACAATAATAATGTTCTATATTCCTCTCTATTTTTAGTTGACTGCATAGAAAATTTTAGTTCACATTAAAATATTCCTGAGGAGGAAGCAGAACTCTCCTACTCCTTTACTTTTCACTCCCAAAGAGAATCAAGATACAGCTGAGTTGATGCAATGCCATCAGCTTTCAGCACTGTCATCTCACACTGTTTGGCAGTTTTTATCTTAAAATCCCAGCTTCCAGAGTCATGTGATAAGATTTGACTAGCATAAGCAAGGAAGCCTTTACAGGCTCAGAAAAGAAATCGTGGCAAACTTATGACTCTTTTTGTTTCCTCAGGAGAAAAAAAATCATGATTTTTGAGCCAATCTTGTGATTTCTAGAAGTGTTCACTTGTGATTTCCGAATGTTCAAGGTTGGCAATACTGTTCCAACCTTATATTCCAGGGGCACATGACAAGGAGACTTGCTATATCAGCTAACTTGTAAACACTGTAAACCGTCTGTATTTATGTCGAATAATCACTTTTGCAGGGCAAGCAAAAAACAGAGCTCATAGCGCTAAAAAAAAGGGGCTGAAATCAATACACCCTTAGTTCTCTTGTCTCAGCAAAAGGAGAGTCTCAGGCAGCTTTTTAACCCTTTCGCAGTACTCTGAATAGCAGTACAAATAACAGCCTGAAGAGGCCAAACTCTGCCTGGTCGTGCTTGTTAACATCACCTCTCTAATTTGATTCAAGATGTTATGACAACCACCTAGAGTCCATGTCCAATTAATATTTTAAAATATGAGACATGTATGGTTAAATATTAAGGCCCACAGCAAATGTAATGATATGGTGCGGTGCCAGGGTGGAGATCAGCGCCGGGGAGCCAGGACCTTCTCACTGGAGGAGGTGAGCGATGGTGCAGACCTCCCTGTTGTGCCTCATTCCTCGTTTAAGGGCATCATAGGCCCACCAACGTGGCCAAAAGAGCAACCGGGCTGTATCATAGGCCTGGCTCACCTCTCTGTGCTAGTCATATTGCCTATACTATTGGCGAACAAATGCATGACATTTCCCCAAAGGAAAGGTCAACGCTACAAATAACCTACTAAAGCTCTGCACCTGCATCCCAGGCTTGCTCCATCCTCCCTGGACACTTCCAAGTCCCCAGAAAGTCCCAAAGCCTTGCAGTGCTGCAACCTGAGAAAATCAGGCCAAGGCTGCCAGCTCAGCTCCCTCAACCTTAACATATGCAGGTAGAGCTACTGGTCCATATGATGTCATCCCAGAATTAGCATGCTGATTAAAAGCTGGCTTCCTACCATTCTAATTGGCTCTAAATACCTCTCCTAGGACTTCCTAAAAGGAATTGGATTTTGGAAGGGGTGGGAGGGGGTATTTTATAATTACAGGGTCTTCTTCATACCCATAGGATGTTCAGTAATTCTCAGTAATTGTCCTACACTCTGTTTTTAAAGCTCATTGTTTTCAAAAAGCATTTCACTGGCAGATGCTCCTGCAGCCTCCATCCATCCCTGGCTCCCCCTTTCCCCCCTTGAATTATTGATCTTTAGCCAGTACAAGATTTGTCTTCATTATACGTGAGCTGCAATCACCACAGATATTAGTGTAAACTCCTGGCAGCAGATTGATTAGTTCCTTGCATATGGAACCAGGGGGTCCCTCTCACAGCTTTATTAGGGATCCCCAGAGCCAATTGTTCTTTACAGGACACAAAAATGGAAATTACATTTCAGTTAAATACATCAGAAGTTAGATTAGATTTTATTACTTCAAAAAGCCAAGCTCGGGGGAGCAGTGCACCTCAAAAGACTAAAAAACAGATTTATTATGGAAATATCAGTAGCATCACTTCTTGCTTCAGTGATCTCCAAGTGGGAAAAACTTGATTTTCCCCTCCCACCTCTCGCGACCAACAGGTCTAAGAGCAATCCTCCCCAGCAAGGTGTAAAAATAAACAGTGATAATAGTAAAAACCCACTCACCCTGGGGAACTGGAACTGCATAAAGCAGGTCTTGAGTTCACCGTGTTCCTGCAGTGCCCCTGCTGCTGCTCTTTGCCTGTGTGAGCAGGGAGCCTGAGTATGCTGGTTGGGCAGAGGTGTTCTCCTGTTGGGGCCCATCACAATTAGTGCATAAGGAAGCAGGACTAGAAGTGTTTCCGACTAGAAGTTAGCAGCAGAAAATGAATCTCCTCTTCCTACACAGGGTTCTGAACACCACGCTGGCATGCCGGTGTCATGCACACCTATTAAACAGCCTCCTGTGCAGTGGGTTTGGGACAGTTCCTCGTCATCCATCCATTATAAAACATATTTAGTTTGAAAAAGGGCAGGAAGAGCACCCAGCTATCCTTTTGGTTTTTTTTGTTTGGGTGGTTAGGGTTCTTTTAAGTCTTATGCCAAAAACTTCCAAAATGGTCTTTTCCCTAAGGAAAAGTCTGAGAATTTTGAGAGCATCAGTTATTGGCAGAAGACTTCACAAATTTTCATTCTATATTTGACTACTTCAAAGAGTCATTGTATGACCTTAACCAAATCATCTAAGTCTCTCATCATCTTGTATCCTGACTGATGCTTTTCTTTTGACTTGGACAAATACAGTCTTAGCAATTCGTATTGATTCAAAATGCTGTTGAAAAGGTCACTTTTCTCACTCACCACTTTGGCCCCTTCGTGCTTCCCTCTGTAATCATCCCCTGTTTACCTTCTGTGTATCACCCCTAACAAAAACAATTTTTTTCCATTCCAAACCTTTTGTTGACTGTCAGACTAAACTGAGATAAGATAAAGCCTAATTACACTGTTTATTTTAGTTGCATCCAGTTCCAACCAATCACACTCAAATTATTACAGAAAGCTGCAGGTTTATTTAAGTAGAAATTAAGCCGTACAGTTAACATTTCTATTATGAGGACTCTTGCAAACAACTTGGTAATAGGCTGTTAGCACTTTTATATTCGTAGCCTCTTTGGCCTGGAAGAACAAGATGATTAACATATGTAAAAGCTCCAAATGATCAGCATCCTTGATGCTGATCCAAAGAACCTCCAAAGAGCCATTCCTCAGACATGTCCTTTTATAACCCTAACCATTTCATTTACATATTTATTTACATATGTCCCACAACACTTTAAAAGTTTCTCATTCCATTGGTTCAATAGCAATTCATTTACATTTATCTCACTTTCACATTTGTAACCTCATTAGAGTCACAATGAGCTTAAAATACTGTAACAAAATCCTTGGTGTTGGAACAGCCCCACCTCAGAAATGTCTTATTAAAATTCCTCGTCACCCAGTCTCAAAACATCTTCTAATCATATTCCAGTGCAACAAATTAGCAAATCGCAAGGTTGTAGCACACGTTATCCAATTAAATGAAAACGAAGAACTTTATCTCTGTCAAAGACAAATTATTCCAACTCCTGCTGTCGGCCAAGTTGGCCTCTCATTTCTGGTCTCTGCATACCACCACAGCTACTAAGACACATCCTACAAGTAGTAATGACACATTACTCTAAGGGCAGTGCCGAAGCCAGTTTCCCAAATGTCCCGTTGTCCCTCGCCTCCCGTGAACCGTCTGGACCCCTCCAGGGACGATCATGGCTCCCTTTCTGACAGACTCTCACTGTTTTTAGAACACCCACCACCACGGGGTCCTGCTCTGTGACCAGGGCTTCAAGATGCTACAAGATGAGTAGTAATCCTTTGCTTTTTTAGTTCTCTGTCCCTAAAATAGTTCTCATCGTTCGTCAGTCTTTCCGATTTATATGACAAGCCCTCTAGGGGGATTTTATTTAGAAGTCAGTACAATGGGGTGCCAAATTCCCCACGGAGCATAGGTGATATTCTTTCCTTAATCATCATGATCACCACCCTTTCACACCACATCCCAATCTAACTGTCAAATGATGTTGTTATTTTTGGAGCCTTTTCCCACTTGTAAGGTGATTAAATGGCTTTCATCATTTTGGCAGTCTGAAATCTTGCTACCATACAAGGACAAAATTTCCCAGGAACTGGAAAGCTACTCAAGAGCCTTCTTCTCATTTTCCAAAGCTAACAGTGTCACTGACAAAGGCATTCACAGATCTTCTATGCAATGGGCTAGAATTAACGAAGGGGGTGAGTCATTTTTCATTTGCAGAATTTTAATGACTATCAACAGCATTTGCATTCATTATTCCTTCATGACATACCAAAGAGCTGGGAAAATTTTTGCACTTAGAAAACTGCATCACTGCCATACTAGTTATGTCAGGGCCTTAATATTTATTTGAATTATTCTTGGCATGTATTTTCTTCTTAGAGCACTACGGAGCATATAATTATTGGAGTAAATATATTTCCCCACATGCATGTTTCCATAAAACAGTGTAAATATACCATAGAACTGATCATCTCTATAACATAAATATTTTCCAGTTGATCATATGATTGCATGAGTAGTGTTTTCTTCCATGTTTAATTGAGTAACTGTGGTGCTTGTCAGAGTGAAAATCCATACCCAGGATTTTAAAAAGCAATAAAGGACTTGAAGCATCTCCTTTTCTTTTTCTTGGAGGATTTGGAACATCTCCATTTAAGAAGTTTCAGAGTGGTAGGCACCTCAAATCAGGCACTTCCAATATGTCTCCGATTACACACGTGAAAAGTGAGATATGCTCTATCAAGAGCTCCTTCTGAAGAGTCATGGCACAGCAATCAGCTGAACACTAGAGGCAATATTACTATGAGGTTTCCCCCACGCGCTCAACAACCCCGGTTTAGAGAGACTGCTCGTAAGAGTTCAGTCCTGACAGCCAATTCAGTTGTTGGTTTCCCTGGTGAGAATGATGACAAATGAGTCAATTCATGCCAAGCAAGACAACACCTTTTCTGATTTAGATTTTCCATCAATAAGAGAGCTCAGAGAGCAATAAGTTGTGCCAGTCAGGTCAACAACAGATTCCAGAGTGTTCTGATTTTTCATTAGTTGATAAAATGGATAAACCTCATCCAATACCTAGCTAGCAGTAGGTTAAAACCCTCTCCAAAGGAATCAAACACTCATGCGCTCGTGCCTGTGAATGAAGACAAGTACGGACCCCTAAGACTGGCTCATATTCAACCAGCCAGTCAAACTGGACTAATTTCCTGAACAGAAAATACCGAAGAGCTTCCCACAAGTTTGCCAGAAGTTGACAAATAAGGGCAAAGGTGGGAAATTATCAAGAGAGGGAAGAAGTTAGGTGGTAGCAGACCTTCCACCAGCGTCATGCAGTGTGGTGCTTATTTAACTTACACGATGGAGAGTCACTGCTGTTAATCTGCCCCCCACATACAAGCGTCACTATCCTGGGTGTAGCCAGGGAATTTACACTTTTTTCCAGCATTGTGAGCTGAATGCCAGCTCTCAGCATCAGCTCAAGCTCTTCTAGGGACTGACATGATGTAAGCCCTGTCATCCCATGTAGTGTGGCAGGCAGGTGTGGCAGAAAGGGCTGTGGTGAAACAGGTCCGTGGGCTGAGTCTGACCAGCTGACTGTCGCTTCCCCTCCTCAAATCTCAGCAGTCCACGGAGGCAGGGAGCACGAAAGCAGGACCAGGAGCTACACTTGTCTCTGTACCTTAAAGGGAACACTGATAGATTGGTTTATTTATCTTTATGTCTGGTGGCAGGAAAGCATGAACATTTACTGATAGAAAGCTTATTTTTCTTTGGTTTCAATTCTAGTCGTAACAGTGCTTTTCTTTTATGTTGGAATATGCCCCGCAGTGCAGATTTTCAGCATAATAAAGCTGAGCTACAAAACTGACCTGTCACAGATCATTGCGAACCTGGCCCTTATTTTAAACCCATTGCAAAACAGTGAAAGACTCCATATTTTATCTTTTATCCTTTCAACCACAGATGTAATTTATTTCATTTTTCGATAGGACAGTGAGCCCAAGCATGAGTAAGAGAAAGCAGAGGTACCATTCAAAGTAGTTTTGGGAAACTCTAGTCCCTAGGCCAATGCAGCCCATGTTTTAAACGATATTTACTCTCTCTTGAATTTCTGATCTTGAGGTTCTATGTTCTGTTGACATTCCCCTACTAATTAGAGAGACGTTTTACAATACCAAAGAGACATTCCTTCCCTTTCAGTCCCAGACCTAAGAATTCCCTTATTTCTCATTCTTATTTGATCAACAGGTAAAGAAATGACAAATTGGTCATTTACAATTCTCTAGATGAAGCCAGCAGCACAGTGTGTCTCTAATGAAGCTAGTCTAATGTGTCATGAATTTCTGATGCTGTGCTTCAGAAACACTTGCAATGCAAAGCTTCTATGAAACAATGTACTTACAAAGCTATATTTTACAGTCTACCTCCTCATAGAGGACTCAAAACACACATGTGAAAATGCACTTACAGTAGTTATCTCTACTCTATTGAAAAAGGAACTTTCCGATTTTCAGTTATGTTAATACAAAACCTAATGTCCTGTGGAAGCTGATGTGAGTTGTGCATGCATGAATTATTATCGATTTTCTTGCAGACTTATCTCTGGACTACAAACAGTCTGAACATAAAAGTTAAGGTGAAATACTCTCTAAACTCTGTTACACAAAAGGAAACTATTTCCGTTCTTCTGCAAGTAAACTGATGGATATTGCTATGATATCTAGTTAATCCTTTCTGGATGAGTATTAGATTTTTCTTGGCACAGCATCTTGCATTGGTTAAAAAAAAAAGAAAGAAAAAAAGAAAGAAAAAATGCTGTTGCCAAGGCACTAAGCAGGAAAATGTTGAATGCTATTCTTGTAAAAGTAGCTCAAATGAACTATCAATGAACAGGATAAAGTATAAAATGCATGAGTCAGGATAAGCCATTATATCCGCAGGGGACGGTGGGGAGCCACACACTGCACCCGGGCCCTGTAGGGAGCATTAGGAAAGCCCTCCTGCTGGAGATGCTGCTGTGCAAGCTACCTTCCAGGATCATGGCTTCATGTTTTGGTGGTGACTCAGAGTTTAAGCTTGTCAGGAAATAATTATTCCGCCTACCCAGGGAAAACATTGATCTTTACATGAAAACCTCTAAACTGTACACTTTTGTACATCATGTACACCAAACCAGAGATTAATAAATGATGCTACAGTAGTTCACAGGCATTTCTATGCTGCCTGCATTGTGTTTTCATTCTCCTATGTGCAGTATGTTCAGTGGGTGGACTATATTTCCCCAAGTACACTGTAATTTCATTTCTTGGCGGTTTTCCGTGGTTCATCATGGGACTTCCCAGCTGAAGTGCATCAAGAGTTTTCTGTCCAAGAGTCCAGACCAAACAAAATGTAGACACGTGAAAGGAGAGAAGAAGAATGTCCTGATCTAGGATAAATGCATGGATGCCGAGTTCAGCCAGTTCTAATTTGTGAATATAAAGTTTGTTCATTTTTCTGTCTAAAACCCCCAAAAAGGGTGTTGCCTACTCTTTATTCATCACTGCTCCATCAGGAAATGCTGCAGTCAGGGAGAATGACTTTGTCCTCAGAGTGTAAATGCTAATGCGGAACTTTATTTTGCACTGTTTACACCCTGAATGGAAAAATCAGTTTCTAAACTAGATGGCCAGAAAAGGAAGACACTGAAACAGCAGCCACACCAGAGAAAGCACAGCGGAGAATGTAGTTTCTGATTTCAGGTTCAGAACAATTCGGTTGATTTGGTGAAATTGCTAATCTTGCGCACTGCTATAAATGAAATCAAAAAAGGGCTTGGAGTTAATACACAGGCTGTACTGATCCCGCATAGCTGTCACTGTTTTGTTTTTCCTCCCATATCACAAAGGCAAGTAACTGCATAGGATCCCAAATTACACTATCTTCTTTTCACTACAAGGAAAATGAATTCATCCTGATCACTCCAGTAAACACTAAACCCACTAAGGCACATATTTAATCAAATAATTAGGAGAGGTGCAGGGGAAATGTGTGCTGAAAAGATAATGTTGCTCTTTAAAGGATTCATTATTGGTTATTACATTTTACATAGAATGTCATTTTCTTTACTAGTTAAAGAAAAGCTAAAGGAAGAAAAACAAAGTCCTACAGACTAAACGCTTCAGCTCCATCTAAATTATAGACTGCTACGAACATGCCTGAAATTGGAGGTGCCACCTTTCAAAGAAGCACTGCCATTATGTTGCTAACATGGCGTTATCTGATTTTTTTTTTTTTTTTGGGCACATTATTCACTACATTCAAGCACTTGAGCAAAGAAATACATTGACATTCCGGTGGAGCATTTATATCCCGCAACCCAAAAGAGCAGCATCCTCAGCCTGCTCACCAAGCACGTCGAACCGGCAGGAGCATGCAGTGCAATTAGAGCCTGGAAGACGACGACGTATATCACCGTCCTACGTGGGCATGCACCGGCAACGGGCAGGATTTGCTTCAGCGCCACAGTGCAGTGCAGGCCTGAGCCCCAGGTGCTCGGTGCTTGCTTCCCAGAGGCCCACGTGTGCAGCAATAACGGAGCCGCTCTCCCAAAGCGTTTGGTCCTCCCGGGGCCAAAGTGTTGGCAAGGAGAGTCCATGGGGAACAACCATTTGGATCCGGCGTGTCCTCACCCCATGCATCCTCTCCCTGCCCTTGCTTTATTGCAAAGGAAGGGAGTATACAAGTGCTGGGCAAAGAGCAAATAAAGGTGATAAGAGCAAAGTGAAAGGACAGAAAGCAGGGCAGAAAGGAGGGAGATAGAGCAAAGGAGGGTCTAAAATGCTGATTCTCACCCTCAAGCTAACATGACTTCAGGGTATTCACTGCAGTCGTTTTGATTTACTGGGTAGTAAATTAAAGGACAACTCGATCCCCAAAACCTCTCAGAATCGTTCCCGCTGCCTCACAACTGCGGCTTCTCTTCACCCTCAGCTGAGGAGTATTTTAAAGCCAGAAGACTGACAAATAGTTAAAAACCACCTATTGAAAAGCATCTGCTGCTGGTTCTGCTGTTAGTATTGAGATTTCCTGTCAGCCTTTACAGAAATTCTTTGGGAGTCTGACAGGATTATGGGGATTAATACATTAAAGCATTATTATAGCTTTCACAGGGGATTTTCAAAGACTTTACACTGTGATCTATTTGTCCTATTACATAAAACGAGCATTAATAGGCCGATTTAAAAGAATCACTGCAATCAATAACCTTAATTTTTGTAAACATATTCTGCTACCAGAATGAGATGTTGAGGTCACCAGCCCTCCCACAGTGTGTTGCTTAATTTAAGCTGCATAAATGTATTTTCGGTGTATGCCAAAGGTTGGTCTGGATGTTACAACCTGCTCTTGACAGGTAGAAATTTGTTAACACTGAATCATCCACGCTGACTCCTCAACCCGTATTGTGTCCTGGCTGACTCATCACATGTATCATGCATTGCCTGCTATTCAGAGACCCTCGCTGCACCTATATTGCCAAATGGCTTGATTCAAAGGACAGCATTTTTACCTTAATTAAACGTTTGCATGGAGATGGGTGGCTTTCGGTTGCTGGGATGCTGCAGGAGAAGACCATCTCCTTGCAGCTGTCGGGTTGCCAGCAAGCACTGCACAAACGCTGTGCTTCCCCACATAGTCTCTTGCCCCCAGCTGCCCTTCTCAATATGACCTCGTATGGTGGTCACCTGGATGACTAGTCCAAAGTGAGGTAACCACTGTTCCTGTATCCTCCAGCAAGTCAACTCACTCCTAATTTATCTGGGGATCTTAAGCACGTCCTCCCTTGCATTTCTGTAGAAACAATTTTTCATTGTCCCTGCACATAAACTCCGGTGTTGCAGAGAAAACTTCCCTTCAAAAATTTTCATGGGAAGCTTGCAAGGAAAAGGGCATAGGCTCTCCCTTCTTTTCTCCTTCTCTGGTATCAATTATTGCAGTGACTGCTTTACATAGCTCTCTAAAATATTTAGGCATAGAGAGGCAGATCCTGACCTTGTGCAAATCAGCATGAATCAGTACAGGTGAGGATCAGGATAGCATTTTCCACAAAAACACCATCTAAAATAGAGTGGCGCTATGTTTAAATACAGTCTCGGCTATAACAAGAGGCCTTGAGTCCAAAGCCTTTCTTCTGCCCTTACGTGTGAGAAAATATAGCAGGCATAATATTTGCTTATACCATGTCTCAGTCTCTCAGACACTACTTAACTAGCCTTGACTAAACTACCATCTACATCATTCATAGATACGAATGGATGCAGGAACCTCTAAACTGGGGAACGAAACGCTAGCCTTGGCTTTCAGATCAGGAACTAAAATATAGGAAGATTAAAGCTAAGAATTTTGGGTTTTTAAGCCAAAATAGGTATCGCAGTCTCAGTGAAATACGATAGCTATTGTGTATCTAATTTCTCTAGGCTGTTCTGAAAATCCAGGTACTATGAAATCCCTGAAACACCGAGGTGGGGTCATTCACCTCATACCCATTATCACCTCAAAGTGGCTACTTAGCCATTGTGTCTAGTCACAATTAAGAGGTATTAATGAGCTACTTGTATTAGTGCAATATGTATTACTGTATAAGTGTGATTGTCAAGTTTTTTGTTGCTATGAAATGCAAGGTTGGCTATGTGAAAAAGGCTTCACACTGAGATTGCAGCATTGCCACGCCAGGCAGAAAAGAGTATATTATCTTACAACAGGTTAACAACTTGCTAAGGGGTTAGTTAAGCGTCGAGGCAGTTGGCAGTCGGGTGGGTGGAGAGTTAAAACTGATTGGAAGTCGTTAAGAATCAAAGATATCCGAGTTGGGAGAGACTGTGGTTGGAGAGGAATATCAGGGAGGACTTTTTTTTTTTTTCTTCTTCTTTTTAAACTTGTATATCAAAATCAACATCCCCTCTCCTGACAGAGATCTAAGAATATGGTCTTTGCTTAAGAACAGGAGACACAGGCACATGACTGAGCAGGTACTGCAAACGGCTTGCCAGCTGGGTAACGGAGAATCAGAGAACCCTGCTGGATCCGATCTAAGCATAGGTAAACAGAAACATAGATTTCTTTTATTTCTCTCCTCCTTTCTCCAAGATAGTGTAATCGTGCTACCTGTGTCTTTATTTTGCAAAATAATTTTTTCTATTTATATATATATATATTTTTAACGTTGGGCCTGTCTCTTGGAGTCCAGTCTCAGCTCAGGCCTCCAAACTCTCCAGACTGCAGATACAGCAGGTTGCATCTGTGGTAAGAGGTAGGGGCTGGTGCAGGAGGTAGTACTGCAGGGGGCTACAGGGGAGAAACATTGCCTGGCACTGCTCCTAGGCTTGGTGAATTCTGTAATGCCAAATCCCTCTAGTTTTTCCCGAGCCACAAAAACCAGTAGGAACAGATTGTCACCAGAAGTAAGCTGTCATATTTTTGTTGGATTCAATAGGAATGGCAGTTTGCACAAGTCAGGGAGCCTTTTCCAAGTGCTTACAGAGGCTTAAGAGAAGGAAAAATAGAACGTGCAGAAAATTTCAGAGGCTAAGAAAAGCTTTCTAAAATTTCTCCGTTCCCTTATCTCACCCTTCCTCCACTAAACCAAAGTGAATTGCAACATCTGACAAAGGCAAATGGTTAAAAAAGCAACTCTTGCAAGTGGCTGCTGCTGCTCCTCTTAGTATTGAGATCTCCTGTCAACCCCTTTACAGAAACACTTGGGTAGTTTGACAGGATTAGGCGGATTAATATATTAATGCATTATTACAGCTTTTATAGGAGATTTTCAAAGACTTTAAGAGTGAGATCCATTTGTCCTGTTATATAAAACTTACAGTAATTGTCTTAATTGCTCCATGGTGACTAGGTATCGCTGCTCAAATAGAACTGCATGTCTGATTGTGCCAATTGTTCTCGGGTCTTGCAGCAGTACAAAACAACAAGGTGAGCCAAACGCGGGACTTCTGCTCACCAACGATTCCTCTTGCCACAAGTCAAATTCTCTGTTGTTTCTCTGAACGGGGCACAGGGTAAAAAAATGGTTCGGTACTCCTAAAAAATCCAGTCTGTGCAAAGCAAATAGCATGCAAAGGCACTTGTGGGCTGAGACTTGTTTTCTTTTGCTCATAAAGTGGACCTAAATTCAAATTTCAAGGGAGCAGGTCTGAAAGTCAAGTAAAAAACCTCACTCTTGAAAGGAGTATGTGTCATTTTTTCCCTCTGTGTCCTTTTCTTAAATAATTAAGCATTAAACATACCCTAAAGCTCTTGCTCAAGTGGCTCGCAAAAAGCCAACGTGGAAGCATGACAAGATGCCTACCGTGTTGCTTATTCACAGTCATTCGCCTTCCAGCCACGCACACACACACACAGGGACTTACCAGTGACGAGAGTTCCTCACTGGAGGCCTGGTCAAGTGTTAATTTGTTCATAGATTTGCATAACTAACAAGATCCAGTGCACCCATGAAGACATATGAAGGGACATGGGATCTATTTCTTTTATTCCCTCCAAAGGAGCATGCAAAAAGTGAAATCGGAGAGCACAGCTGAGTGGGTCTCTCTTGGTGTGACATTTGAGAGACGATTGCTAATAGATTATCTATTTAGGTAATTCTCAGTGAAATACTTTTCATACCACAAAATGCTGATATCCCATGGAAATATGTGAATATCTATTCAGCTCTCTCAGGTAAAAGACATATAGAGACATATAGAGACATATAGAGACATATAGAGACATATAGAGACATATAAGTCTGACAGCTAGGAAGGTTCCTGGAGATAGGGAAGAACAGGAGCCTCTCATCCTTTTCCCGATGGAGACCGATTCATAAGAATTTAAGCATGGGTCAGTTTACACCCCAAAAAGTAGGTGCCCTAACCCCTGGACAAAGCAGTCCCGCCTGTTGCAGCCTTTCCAATTCGTGTATGTAATTATATATTAACTAGGCCAGAGGACATCCTGGATCTAACATGGAGCTGGATGCAGTCCCCCATCTCTTGGATGAGCACTTTAACTACGTGCATCTCACTCACTCTCTCATTTCAAAGCCTCGGGCCGGGGGTTCCTGAGATGAATGCTTGTGTTATGGGAAGCCTAAGTTACCGGAAGAAACTGCTGGTGCACAAGAACATGGATTCTGGCCTATTCAGTCTAGTATTTTGCCTCTGTAAGAAACTGCTACCACATGCTCTAGAGAAAAAATGCGATAATATTTAGCGTAGACAAGTGAGAAAGAATCTGCTTTTCAGGAGATTCTCTTCTCAACTTCCAAGTGGCTTAAACTGCAAAGCACAGGAACTGGTGTCCTTTCTCACATTTTCCCTGTAACTTCCCAGGATACTGAGGGTGTTCAGTCCCTGTCTCATCCCCCAGGCAGATCCAAGGCCACATGCCGAGGAGACTGGCGACGTTGCCTCTAGCTGCACGCTTTGCAGGCTACAAGCCAGCCCATAGGCAGCACGAGGCGCAGGATCTTGTCAGGAGCTTTGGCTGTCGGGACCAAAAAGCCCGCATCACAGACACAAGGCCCACACAGTTACCACTTTCTCACTTCAGAGAACAAAAATTTGGTTAAAGCAAAGAAGCAATTCTAAACATCTTTTCAATGGATAGAGCACCTTGCTTTTCAGAGATTTCAAGGCAGTTAGAAAAATAGGCAAATGTTACGACATGATCACAAAAAATCTACCTTGAGTCGTTTTATTCCCATTATTTCTCAGATTCTCTTCCATACTTAATTTCACCTCACTAATGAATCAACCGGATTTCTAAAATGTGTTTCACAGAAATGCGAATAAAAAGGTGGATAGTAAAAGGACAGGAAAAAGAGTGAGATCTGCTATATCGGAAGAAGAATTTATCAGCAAGGAAATAAAAGAGAGTCAGAGTGAGGAAGAAGTCCGATCTAATCTGCTGAGGTCCTTTGTCAGACTGTGACATCCCCTTCCATAAAGAGAGCAGGTTCTTGTTTCAAAAGCGTACAAGATCACTGCACAGGTTATTGATGCTATCCCCTGTGAAAGTCATTCTGCAGTTAGGGAACAAACAGCATCTCACTGATTTCTTTCCCCCCAGACTTGCTGCAATGGAAATTGTATTTCTCAGCGTGCCTTCTACAACTACATTATTCTTTGAGTTGTTATCCATTCCATAGGGTACATTGAAGTCACTCTCACAACAGCTCCCCATTTGAACTCTCTTGGACTGCTTTGGTCTTTGGAAAGCACAGGTAATATCTGCTGCAAACACAGGCTTTTTTACTCACCATCTTCTTTAACTTTTTGTATCCAGGCATGTCAGGAGAGGGGAGTATTTGTTTCCTGTGCTGGGTTGGAAAGTGTCCACAGGAGCAATGCTCTACAGTCCTCTCCACTGTCTATTTAAATATCTGTATCTGCTGTAAGGCGATAGAATCCAGCCATGGTAATGAGTTTGCCCCCTGTGTGTGACTTTATTAGCACTCATCTTTGTAAAGGAAAGAGATGGATTTGCCCAAATTTGACTTGAGGCAAAGGCTTAAAAATCTGTCACTAGAACATAGAAATAGGCAGAACTATATATATATGTATATGTTGATGGACTGTTTGCATTTCTTCTCATTGTGGGCGGCAAAAAATACTAGTCTGTGGGTTTCAATCCTGTTAATAAACTGTCAGGTCTGGATGAAAAAATTATATCAAGTGCAGTAAGTGAAAAAAGAAAAAAATCACAGAAATTATAGATAGATCTTTGCCCTAATTTGATTTGTGACTCCATTGTAGCAGAATAAAGTGTGTGCAGATATTAACAATTCATTTACATAACCAGCTCCAACCAGGCTATTCAGATAAATGTACATTCATTCCTGGAAAGCAAGGAGGATTCATTTTAACCTACTAGCACCCTTCCTTTCAGAGATGTTCTTGTCTGCTTTCTTCCATTGCCAGATGATAAAGCAATTTATTGGTCAAGAAAATAACTAACTGCATGGCAGGACATTTAATTTTCAAAGCATCAAGATCCAGTCAGGGCATTAGTCTTGGTCTACATACACCAAAAAAGAAAGACAGCCATAGGAACTCAAATTAAAAAGAAGCGCAATGCAAAGGCAGAATGGCCTGTTGTCTCTATTTGAGAAACAAGAAACTGAGGCACAGGGTTAATTGTCTTGCACAAGCCTTCACAGGAATTTTTTTTGAGAAAGACAAGAATTATCTAATCTGAGACTGTCTAAAAGGTCTCCACTGCCTTGTCCTATTTTTCTTATATCCTTCATCCTTGTATCTAGGTATCAATGACAAGCTAACAAAACTTGCCACTGTTTAAGACACTTCATGCACAATGCAGATATGTATTTGTCTTGCCTTTTATGTGCAAAGAAGCAGAGAGAGAGAAATTTAAATGACTTGTGTGAAGTCAAAGAAAAATACTGTGAGTCATAATAAGCCATGAGGAGTGGCTGATCCCCAAATCCTCTGTTTAAGCCCGACTAGCCCACAGCACTGTGCCGTGCTGGTTGCTCTTTACTTACGTTGTCCCTGGTCATAGGTAAAAAGAATAGATTTGTAATTCTCTACTGAGCAGTAAAATAAAAGGCAGTCAGATTCCCAGATCCTCCTTTTACTGCTATAGGTAAGGCTGACTTTGTCTCCATACCTTACTCAGGTCTAATTAGAATCGTAAAGGATTTTCATGACTTTGTAGTTTTCCCTGCTCAAAAGTAAATCCATCCTTAATACCATGGAGAACACATTTGGAGAAAGTCAGAGAGAAGAGAGAATTAAAGGGAAGCCTGAGCGAAGATATGAGAGAGGATGCCAGGTACAATCACTGAAGCAAATAAAGTGAATTAGTTCGAGAGGCAGCTAACCATTCTGCTGAGAAAAGAAACTGGGGATGGAATGGCAAAGCAGGGAGATCTGACTGGTGATATACAACGAACAGAGATGGGATTAGGGAGTTCAGCAGCCACATGTTTTGTTCTCATTTACATGGGTATGAGATCCAGGTGACCAACTTGACATGAGAGTTTCTTGTACACTATTTGTCTTGGTGTAACAAAGAGCAGAATCTGGCCTCCTTTCCCAGTCTGTGATGAAAGAGTGGATTTTTTTCCTCTTCTGCCAGCTGTCAAGTGAATGGTGGGTCAATTGAAGGTCTAAGCTACAGAAAATAAATATCCCAAAGCCACTCACTTCCTATTTATTTATGCACAGTAATAACATATTTGTTTTATAGCACATCCAGGATCACTTTGTTGCCTGGGTGGCCTACTTTCCACCACAGTCATCCACTCCTTGTGTTTGCTGGTGGCCAGGCACTTCAATGGACCAGCCAGTAGGACACTCAGGAGGGAGAGCACGACAGTTCAACTGCAGCCCCTGTAACTTCTTGTTGATGAGATCCTGCATATAAAGAAGCAAGTGGTGATGTCGGCAAGACTAACTTTATGTCCTGCAATTACCACTGTCCTTGAAAAATCTTAGCAAAAAGGCATAACATCTTCCTGTGGGCAGTGCAGAAGCTAGGCAGATAATTTTTGCCATCTGAAATTCATTCTGTGGAGGACAGAGGTCTTGCATGCTGGTCTGTCATTCACCACCTTTGAAAATGCTATGAGAAACCTTTTGTAGTTGCTTCAGTGTAATTACGGATAATTCTGGGAGACAGAATGAAATTTCAGCAGGGTAAATTGAGCTAGTTGCGGTCTGGTTCTGTGCTTTGAAAAAACTTCAGCCTAATAGGTGATCTTGTGCTCATCTATTGATTAAAAAGAAAAGGCTGGACACTTCTAGGAGTGCAGCTCCAGGTCTTGAAGACAATAGCAACCGCAGATACTCCTTCTGATTTGCAGTTCAGTTAGATATAGTTTAGTTTATAATAAGGGAAAATTTCCTGTCTGGGTGCAATGGCCTAACTTTAACCTTTCAGCTAAATTCAGGACTTTTGAAGAGATTTTAAAGCTTCAGGTAATTTAAAGCTTTTCAAGGCAGCAAGTATGAACATGTTATTGAACAGAGCCCAGACAAGAGACGTGACAATGTTTTGACAGGATGCAAAGAGCACAGGATGCATCCGCAGGCACGTGGTGCCAAGGAGGCATTGCCCAGCTCCAGCCGAGACACAACCGCCCTGCTCAGGGGGAGCTGCTGCAGCCAGCAAGGCCAGTGCTGCCCAGCAGATGAGGTGTCTAAGGCACAATTTCCATGTGACAGCTTTTGTAGGAAAATACAGCTTAATGTTGAGCGAGAACCTGAGAAATAATAAATAAAACATTAAAAAACGTTATTCAGGTTGAGCCAACTGAAATACCCTCATTTCAAAACAGCAAATCAAGCTGTTACAGTTCTCGTCTCCTTACTACAGAAACGATGGTTAGCATTTTCTCTTGGAAAATTCTTATTTTGCAGAAGCTGCATTTTTCTACCCAAAAAAAAAAAAAATTGTAAAAATACAAACCCAAGCCACCCTGACAGAAAATTCTAAGTTAGTTGATAACAATTTAATTAACATAGATTAACTAATGGGGCTACACTACACCTTCTGCTAGACGATACTCAGTCCCAGTGGAAACTAAGGGCTTTGAAAGTCTGGCTTTCGTGGGGAGGGCTGAGCATAGTGGGCCTGTCTCGGGATTCCCAGGAATATCAGGTAGCTTAAGAAACCCTAGGCACAAATGAATTTCGTTATTATTGTCTCATTTGGAGCGGAAGAAAAAAGAATTTTTTTGTTCTCCCATGGCAAAGGCAGTCCTCAGGGGGCAAGGAAGAAGGAGGGCAGAGCACAGCAGAGTAGTCTTGAGCAGGGTCTCCTTCAGCGGCTGCTTTTTCGTGGTTCCTGAAAGAGCGGCGGCACCGGGGACGCGCCAGAGGCAAGTGATGGAAAAGCAGCCACTGGAGGAGACCTTGGTGAAGACCACTCTGCTGCTGCTTTTCTCCCTCCCCATTTCCATCACCTCTATCCCTGTCTTACCCTGCTCCTGGAGGAGGTACTTTTCAGAGTAGCGTTGGAAAAGCAGCTAGTTGAAAACTCACTTGTTCACTTCCCCGGCAGATTTGCTGGCACTCGTTCCTTCGTATCCAGAGGAAAAAACCACAAAAGGAAGCAAATAATGGGGTCGAGTTCATCTCTATTCTTCCTTCAGCTCCACTCATAGACCGCTGTTTATTTATTTATTTTATTTATTGCACATCCATGCCCTGTGAGTGAACTCCTGTAATTGAATTGCCAGTATCCATGGAAACTCAGGGGGAGGAAAGGGGAGAAAAAGAAAAGGAAAGAGAAAAAGAAAAGAAAAACAAAGAAAAACAAAGAAGGAAAAAAGGAAAAGGAAAAGAGAAAAAGAGAAAAAAAGAAAAAAGCACAAACTGTGAAAGGTATGCCCAGATCTTCATCAGCAAAGCAAGGCTATTAATTCCAGAGGAAAAGTGCAAGTTTAGCAGCGTGCTCTGGGAACGCTCTTCTACCTCATGCAGAGCAGATGCAGTGGGGCGAGGAGCGTGCGGTGCACAGGTACCTGGCAGGGGAGGCCCACGGTCATCTGCAAGCACTTCACAGACATCCTTCTTAAATGTATACGGTAGAAATACATATCATGTGAGTACATATACCTGTGTCCAGTCCTGAAAGGCAGCTGCAGCTCACGGCGGGATCATTTTGCCCACCACTGGAAGATGATCATGCCTGGGGTAAAACAGGCAGTTATACCTAATGATAGACTGCAAAAGCAGCAAGGCGTGGTACGCCTGAGCACTTTGATTTCCCCAGACAACTACAAAAGACCCCTGTGTAGGCAATTGTCCAGGCAGAGATCCACTGCCTGAGCACTCTCTGAAATGTATTTTCATACCCTCTTTAATACAGCTCAGCGGATGGCTTCATTACACGGCTCTGGAAGTCTCCTGACTGTGTCTATCCCAGGAGAACCCAGGCCCTGGGAGAACACTTTGTGATTACCTAGAAACGCACCCTATTTATAACTCTGCCCCTTGTAGCAGACAGAGTACTTTTTGCTAGTGAAGTATCCCTTTGCCTAGCAACCCCAACACTCTCCTGCATACACCTAGACACACGTTTTTGTCCCCTCAGTTTTCTCACTCACTGAGCCACAGATAATTATTGAGCTGGGAATGATAAAAGACAAGATGGTTAATAAAATAAAGGAAAACAAGAATAAAAATATGGCCAGTTTGTGTCTCAGCCAAAGTCCATCAGTGCCTCAGAGCCTGTGAACGAGCCTGGCCGTCTTGAAGATGCTCTTGTCTACCCTTCATAGTGACAGGGCAGGAATAGTCCATCTACGAGTTTAAGACCCCCTCAAGCCCTCATATTTGTGTGGATTCTTTCCATTTCTTCCCCTTTGTGGAGTCAGCTGAACTAGTTCCTTAAAGCTTGTCAAAGGGGATGCACATTTCCCTTGCATTATATCAGCCTGAGTCTCGGGGAGACCTTGTGCAGAAGAGATGCTGAGAAAGTACTGCATCTGCTGTCTGAGGATGGGCCCATGCAGATGTGGTTCTCAGATGCTTCCTGCTGAACCAGACCTGGAGTGGCTTGACATGAACCAAGGACAACGTGATCTTTCAAATAGCCAGGATTTAGGTGGCTCAGGTTGGACTCTCTGGATTTCAGGGCAATTAGCTGGTGATTCCCTGTTCTGTCCACAAAACAGAGAGTGTGAATTAAGTTTCCACAAAATAGAGAGTGTGAATCAAAGTGGAGAAACCTGTGGCCTGGAAGATTCTTGATGAGTGGGCACTACATGAATATTTCTCAGGTTCCCAGCCATTTTCCCCAGGCTGGTTACAATCAGCATGAGAGGGAGATATTTCTTCATTTTGGGGTTTGTCACCATTCTTGGTAATTCCTTTCTTCACTACTGTAGCCATTTTTAATATTCAGGCAACACTTCTATCTCACAAAACTGAAGCTCCGACAGTAATATGTGGAGTGACTGACTCTTCTTCTGCAGATGGTGTAGTTTAAAGTGAGAGAGAGCGATAGGACAGGGAGGAACCACTTTCTCTTGCGTTTCTCTTGTTTCTCTTACAGTAAATAGAACTGCTGCTATTCACATTTTCAGGCTATCTTGTCTTGGACCCCTCCCCACCTCAGCTGGTCAGGGTGTCTGTCTTGTCACCTCTGGAGAGACACAATCAGACCAGCCCTCCAGCAGCACCACTGGAGACACACTTATCAACGTTTCTACTAGAACTGTTTGCTCACTTCTTGTAACGACGTCACTGTCCCCTAGTCAGTCAACGTTCCTGGGTACAGTTATTCCTGCAACGGCAATCTCGGAGCCATGTAGCCTATGAGTAAATCTGAACTGCATTTGAGTAAGTCCTCTGGTAATGTGAAGCAGTACTGCTCCATTACAAATCCTTGTTTGTTCTGCTCATTGTTCCACATGATTCATTGTGCTCCTAATCCAGCAACGGAGCGTTGGAGGGGGAGTGAAAGGGAGCGAGAGAAGGCGCTTGGGAGAGGGAGGAGGCAGATGAAGGGCAATGTTGTGAATTGCAACATGAAGATGATTTCTACCCTCTATTGTTCATTGCATTTGCCATCAACAAAGGTTATTACTTGGGTCTTAGATTACTTCCAAATCCAAGCACAAATGACTCAGTGTTGTCACATAGTACAAAGTGTTCATACCTGATAAATCCTGCTTGGCTAAAGTACCTGGCTCAGCTGAAAGCGTGCCAGCATACTGAGAGCAATTAGTTAAAGTCCCTTCTCTGACCAATTATTTACGCAGGACCTGAGGAAATGTTTGTGACAAAGAAGTCCTCTTGGTGATTTCTGCTCCTCTCAGCTACAGCCATGGGTGCAATATGGGCTCTGCATTCTTCAGCATTTTCATAGCACTGCCAGTCTGGATTGAAAGAGAGAAGAGTGTTCTCCACATCTGGTCACAGGTTCCTATATGTCGGATCAACCTGATGATACACAGAAATAGTCACATACTAATGCAGTGACATATATTCCCAGTACATCTAGTATACATCTGTATCCTAAACAGATTTTTGGCTTTTCTGTATGTATCACAAGGTGATACCTGCGTACAGTAACACAGTGATGCCCAAAAGGTATAGGTTCACAATAAAAGATCTTCATTAATATCCCATATCTTTCTGGGTTCCCAAAGGTCCTGTGTCTTAAATTCCCCAGCATGCCTCAAAGAGTTGGGATAATTTGTGTTTATGTCTGTACTATTCACGTGTACTATCAAATCACAAGGCTTCCGGGCCAGATTCACACCTCAGCCCCGTAACACCTAAAAAACCACGTGCTTAAAAAGAGGAATTTCAGATGGTAAGAATCTGGCCTCCGTATTATGCCAACATTTCCCACACCCATCCGTAGAGGGCAGAGGCTGAGCAGAACATTTTTTTTGTAAGCTTAGGATAGGATCAATTTTTTAGGCTAATTTCTATACATGATGTCTCCACAGTTGTTGTCTCCTGTTTTGTGAGACTAAGGTACAGTTTCTGTGCAGAAACAAGTTGTGCTTGTATACAAACACACACCTCACAACACATGTGCACATTGGCATTCAGGTCTTTACGCCTCCCTGTCAATAAACGTGCTGCACAGAAGCACACTTACGGCTACCAACATTCAGCACAGCAGATCTCCGTCTCAGCCCTGCACAAGGCAAAGGGTTGAAGGATTTCACAGGCATCTCATTCAGGCTGCATGTAGCCGGGCTGATATGTGGCTACATACATGTTTGCACGCTCTCTGCAGTCACGCCAACTTGTGAGACCGAGATTTACATGGCACACACAGACGCATGGCCCATAACGCTTTCACATCTACCCGCCTGATAGTCACTTGTGCACCTGTAGTTCAGACAAAACATTTGCATACACCTACCTTTTCAGTCTGTACAGCTTGGCATAAAAATTTAAGATAAATACACATAAAATCCATCGATTAAAAAAACACAAGACGCAAACCCATACTTTCCCTCTCGCATGGATACGCACAAATGGAACATTTTCCCATATAGCTGCAGCAGAAACAAGCTTATTTATATAATGAAGTCCATGACACGTAAGCTCCTAATTGCTTTTGTGAATCTAGGCGTCTACAGAATCAACACCTATATAAAATATCCAGATCACACCAGCTTTTCTGTCCATAACTCTCCTGATCCCCTTTGTGGAAAGCAAGGCTGCATTAAGAGCTCTCAGGAAGCAGAGCTGATATTGCTGACCAAATTGAAGATATGGCTTTGCAAGACGCTTACAATCTAGCAAATCTCTAGCTAAAGTACAAATCTTCAGAGCACTAGCAGGAAAAAAAAAAAAAAAAGGATTCGTTTCCAGAGCTAGAATTTTGCAAGGGATAGCCAGATAGTTATTTCAAGAATAATCAGTAGCAAATGATCAGTTTAAGGCACTTTCAATCTCTGAGTCACAAAGAAGCTAAATACTTCCACATGCCGTGTCTGTGGGGCTTGGATTGGGGTTTTAGGCCACAAAAGAAGCCTTTCAGATTGCACTGCCAGGCATTTGAC